>NC_091108.1:22564451-22869601 GCF_024713975.1 Paralichthys olivaceus | reverse complement strand
GATTCTGTGTGTCAATCTAAAGCTACATTGCCTCCTGGGTTTCAGGCCTGTACTCACACTCACCTTTCCATTTTTATCAGTCTGAGTAACTTTTAAGTTTATGCAGCATACTAAGATAAAACAGGGAATGTTATGTTAAGTCATTTGGCTTAGGAGCTGTATGTTTCTCAATCATCACAGTGGCCCAGCTTTTCTCAAGCTACTATGCCCATCTGCGTCAAGACTGCTACTACACAACCAAGTTTGGTCTTCATGCTACATATTGGCAGATCAAGTTGCCTGCAGCAGGCGTGGGTGTCAGTGTAGCTGAGCAGGGATCAGTGAGGATGAGGTCGTATTTAAAGGGACCACTTTGCTGAGAGAATGGGCTGTGATTGGTTGGTGGCTGACGAGTACCCATAGACCTATTGGTAGCTGACAGCTGAGCACATGACTCCATGTCCTGCATGAACAAACACAATCTTCTTTTTTTACATCAATTTTAATTTTTTATTGGTTACATTTTCTACAAGTAATTTTTGTCCTTATTCCTGTTTGATAAAAACATTTTTGGTTTTGCTTTTTTTACTTAATTTGACCCTTTTAAATAAGCTCTACTTTTTACCCATTTTACTAAATTAGATTCTTACACTTTTTATTAAGTTGTACATTTTAATTAGTTATCCATTCTATTATGCATTTCTTTTTAATTGTTTACCCTTTGTTTTTTGTTTACAATTTTTCCCCTTGTCCCTCTTTTTTTTTAAATGATTTCTATTGGTAAACTTTTCATTAATCTGTACTTTTGAGATTTTAATCATTGCTGTATGCTTGCCCTTGCTAATTAAGCTCAATAAATAAGAAATTCTGATTTAATTAAGAAGCTGTGGACATTAGTTTTATGCTTTCAGCGTGACAATAAATGGGGAACTACGATGTGTTATGATTCGTAAAGGTTACTCTCGCCAGATATTTTAACAGATCCTTGGGGCTTACAAAGCCACTAAATAGTTTTCTAGCATCTACCAAGTGCACTGATCATGAGAGGAGAGCTGCCGTGAATGGGCATGGCTGGAAATACTATTTTACTCATAGAGCTATTCAGTATAATACTTCAGTCAGGACCACTTTGTCATGATTTATCCCATTTGCACAATGGGGACACAGTTATGATTAGCACTTAAGGCTCCATTATTTGGATATTCCCTGGATTAGCCGAGCAGCATACTAAGATAAAACAGGGAACATGTGCAGAACCCCCCAGTGGGCGTAGCAGGCAAGGTACTTTTGTTTAAGATGAATATTGTTCACCATGACCGCGTTTGGACTCGGTGCTAAAAGGTGGAGGCTGGGGTGGTGGAGGCAAGTTCCCGGCAGCAGGCGTGGATGGCAGTGTAGCTGAGCAGGGATCAGTGAGGATTTAAAGGGACCGCTTTGGTGAGAGAATGGGCTGTGATCGGTGGATGGCTGACGAGCACCGATAGACCTATTGGTTCGTCCATGCTTGATCAGCGCAGCCCATGGCTGAAAGCAGGCTGGGGCCATTACCTCATCCCAGGAACGATGGTGATGAGCTGGTTTCCTCAGTGGCAGCGATGGGAAACAGCGATGTTGACAAAGAGGAGGGAATTCTGTCCGTTCTCCTCGCTGAAGTCTTTCGTTTCTGCAGGCAAAAACAGCTGACTGTACGTCGCTGGCAGTGGATCTTAAAAAGTCTGTAAACTCGACCCGCGAGTGAAAGACGTGTGGCCTAGGTCTTTTAAAGGTAAAAAAAATAAAGGTTACTCAAAGTGAAGCTGAGAGTAAAATATACGTTTGTGTGGTTGCTCCTGTGATGGAAATCTGAAAATAAAAGAGGCTGGATTACCAAATTTGTCTTTGTGTATTTTATCAGGGGCTTTCTACAGAAAGGATCAACACAGAGAGTCACAGGGATCTTAGAGTACCAATGGAGAACAGTCAAATGCAAGAATCTTATATAGGAGAACTAAGGCTGATTGACTGAGCCAGTTCAGGCTGGTTCTGTAGGCGCAGTGTGAGACAGGAATTAAGACACAGGAAACATACCCTTGGATAGTCAACAAGTAATAGAAAGGTCATAAAGGTAATACAAAGGTCATACACTTCAGGTCATAAAAGTCTCAGACAGTTATATAAAAGTTACTTTTCAACTACAGAATAATTTCCCACCACACTCAGATATTGAATTCAAACAGCGGTTTGCACTTCTAGTGCAAACCGCAGAATGGAATTCTGGTGTTCTTTGACCAACTGCTGACAACTCTGGCGCAGGCTTCTGGGGTTACATGTAGGCCCCTCCATTGTTCTCTTTACCTGGCTTTAGATCCCAACACATACATACACAGTGGCAGAACTACTCACACTTTATGGTGGCATGTCAAAAGTAAATTGTCATTCTTACGTATTATGGTTAATTTTAGTTTAAATTCATATACTTCTGGGTGCGGGGTGCTGGCCAGTGAATGGAGGTCCTGATAGCTTTGGTAAACACAGGATCTGAGGCTGCTCTGTATTGTTTTTGTGCAAAAACACTCCCACTTTTATCTACAGCCAATACCTATTGATTTACTTTTTTTAATCAAATGTGGTTGGTGGACCCTCTATGCCGTCTCAGCTACATCTGACATCACTGAGTTACTTCCTTTGCAATACTCCTCTCCACTCACTCGTCCAGTATTTGATTATATGAAATGATTTTGGTCCTGATGGACTGCAGCCTCCTGCCAGAGGGGAGTGTCTCAAAGAGTTTGTGACCGGGGTGGGAGGGATCAGCCACCATCTTTCCTGCACGCTTCAGAGTCCTGGAGGTGTTCAGGTCCTGGAGCGACGGTAGATTGCAGCCAATCACCTTCTCTGCAGACCGAATGACACGCTGCAGTCTGCTCTTGTCCTTGGCAGTCGCAGCAGCGTACCAGATGGCGATGGAGGATGTGATGATGGACTCAACAATGGCTATGTAGAAGTGCACCATCATTGTTTTTGGCAGGTTGAATTTCTTCAACTGCTGCAGGAAGTATATCCTCTGCTGAGCTTTCTTGATGAGGGAGCTGATGTTCAGCTCCCACTTGAGGTCCTGGGAGATGATAGTTCCCAGGAAGCGGAAAGACTCCACAGTGTCAATTGTGGAGTCACAGAAGGTGATGGGGGCAGGTGAGGCTGAGTTCTTCCTGTAGTCTACAACCATCTCCACTGTCTTTAGAGCGTTGAGCTCAAGGTTGTTTTGGCTGCACTAGTTCACCAAATGGTCTACCTCCCACCTGTAGGCAGACTCGTCACCATCAGAGATGAGACCAATGAGAATGGTGTCGTCCGCGAACTTCAGAAGGGGGGGGTCCAGGAGGGAGACCACAGAGGTTAGGGCGACGGGTCTGAAGTCGTTAAGACAGGCTTCTTGGGGACAGGAATGATTGTTGAGGACTTGAAACAGGCTGGCACATGGCATGTCTCCAGTGAGGAGTTGAAAATGTCCGTGAACACTGGAGACAGCTGATCAGTGCAGCGCTTGGAGCTGGATGGCGAGACAGAATCCGGTGGGGTGAGGTGTGGGAGGTGTCGTGGGGGATGGTTGCAGGACTGTCCCTTTGTCTTTCAAAGCAGCAGTAGAACTCGTTCAGGTCGTTGGCTAGCCGTTGGTCGTTGATGGAGTGGGGGGTTTAGGCTTGTAGTTGGTGATCTGCCTGAGCCCTTTCCAGACGGCCTCTTCCTTATCCAACCTTAACCTTCTGAGTTTGGCTGTGAACCAAGGTTAGTCATTGTTGTAACTCACCCTGGTGCATGATGGAACACAGCATTCCTCACAGAAGCTGATGTATGACGTCACAGCCTCTGTGTACTCATCCATACTGTTGGTAGCAGTCCTGAACACATCCCAGTCATTAGAGTCCAAACACGCCTGGAGATCCTCCACAGCCTCACTGGTCCACTTCCTTGATGTCCTCACTACAGGTTTGCAGAGCTTTAGTTTCTGCCTGTAACCAGGAATAAGGTGGACCATGACGTGGTCAGAGTGTCCCAGTGCAGCACGGGGAACGGCGTAATTAGCATCCCTGACTGTGGTGTAGCAGTGATCCAGAATGTTCTCCTCTCTGGTCGGACATTTAATTAACTGTCTGTATTTAGGGAGTTCGTGAGTGAGGTTTCCTTTGTTAAAGTCACCGACAACAATAACTAAAGAGTCCGGGTTGGTCCGCTCCACACACAGTATCTGGTCGGCGAGCGTGCGCTGTGCGTCCTGCACGTTGGCATGCGGCGGGATGTAAACACCAACCAGGATGAATGAAGCAAACTCACAGGGTGAATAAAAAGGCTTGCAGTTTATGGTGAAAGATTCCAGGTCAGGAGAACAGTGCTTCTGGATCACTGTCACGTCGTTGCACCAACCGCTGTAGATGTAGAAACAGATTCCTCTACCTTTAGTTTTGCCGGAAAGTTCCGTGTCTCTGTCCGCTCTGTAGAGTTGGAATCCTGCCAGCTGCAGCGCAGAGTCCGGAATTAGTCCACAAAGCCACGTCTCCGTGAAGCACAAAACAGCAGATGAATAAAAGTCCCTGTTTTTCCCCAACAGCAGTTGTAATTCCTCCACTTTGTTGGGCAGTGAGCGCACGTTAGAGAGAAATATTCCAGGTAACGGTGTGCGTAATCCGCGCTGGGGAAGATGCACAAGCGCACCGGCCCGTTTCCCTCGCCTCCGGCGTTTCACTGCGTGAGCAAAGGTGAGCGCACCTTTGACCAGAATGTCCAAAATTTCTAGTGATGGGAGAAGAAAAGTCGGAAATAAATCCTCTGGTGTTGTAACCCTGATGTTCATGAGCTCTTTTGTAGTTAAGGAGCTCCGGGTACCATTGCAAAAAACAGAATTAAAACACAAAATAAAACAAACCAACATGCACCAACACACAGAGGCAACCATCCGCGGCGCCATCTTGATGTAAATATCATCAAGAACATTATTAAATGTTGACCCTGTTTGGCCCTCGACATAGTCCCAGTTTTTAATTTTAGCCCTCTCTGTGATTGAGTTTGACACCACTGGTCTAGAAGGATGAGGACAGAGGAGAGAGAGGCTGCTCTAGCAGTGTGAAGTTGGTCGGAGACAGCAAGGGGGGAATTCTCAGTTGAGTGGCCTGCCTTGAAACCAGAATGGTGAGGATCAACAAGATTGTTATGGTGAATATAGGAGGAGAGTTGATTGAAGATAGCATGCTCAAGTGCTTTGGAAAGAAAAGGAAGAAGAGAGAGATGTCTGTAGTTGTTTACTTCAGATGAGTTGAAGGTGGGTTTCTTCAGGAGAGGGTTTACTCTTGCCTCCTTAAGAGAGTTAGGGAAACAGCCAGTTAGCAGGGAAGTGTTAATGAGATGGATGAGAAAAGGAAGGCCTGGAGCAATAGATTGGAGAATGTGAGAGGGATGGGGTCAAGGGGACAGGTGGTTGGGCAGGCGGAGGTTACCAGGGTAAGAACCTGATTGGAAGACAGGAGGGTGAAAGAGGAAAGAGAAGGGGATGAAGATGAAGTTGATGGAAATGTAGTTACAGAAGGAGTTTGAAAATGAAGAGTGTATGTCATGTAACTTTTTTGTGAAGTAGTTGACAAAGTGGCTTGGTAGAATGGTAGGAAGAGGGGGACTGGGGGGGTCAAGGAGGTTGGAAAATATTTTTTGGCTGCAGAAATAGAGGCAGAGAAGGAGCACAGAAGATATTGATAAGTGAGCAGTTCATCAGGGTGTCTAGAATTTCACCATTTCCTTTCTGAAGCTCACATAGTGGCTTTGTCAGTTGTACCTGATGAGTTACTGCATGAAATTCAAAAGACAATGAGGTAGCAACCCCAAACTCCATTTGGTTGTGATGAGTAAATCTGTACCACCATCCCTACCAGTGGGTCTGGGTGTGGGGGTGAAAGAGTAAACAGAGGAGAGAGCAGCAGGGGTTGATATATTGGCTGGTGTGATCCAGGTTTCAGTAAGAGCTATTAATAACAATAATGTTATTAATAATGGATTAATACAATTATTGTAATGATGATATGGGTTATTTGCCACATCATTTTCTATGGAGAGCTGTGTGAAAGACTAGCACTATTGCATTATATACTGAAAAAATATTTAATGATGTACATCTTTTGAAAGCAAACATTTTATTAGCAGTAAAACAAAGGAACTGGAATGTTTTTCCACCTCTGTGACACCAACCTCCACATTACGGTGGAATAAACCATGACACAGAGAAACTACTGCCCCTGTAAATACTCTAGTCACATACATCAGTCTCTTGCTTCTGACTGTGCTTTCATCATTGTCCAAGATCAAAACCTTTCATGATTCCTCAAGTAGCAAAGTGGATACATGAAAGAAAAATCTAAGGATTGTTACTAATAGGAGATACTTAAAACACAATGGATCCAAAGATTTCAACATTAGAATTTATACCATGTTTGAAGAAAAAGAGCGAGCAGAGAGGATAAGGAAAAAAAACCTCTCCAACACAGTGGTGGCACTGGGTACATTTCAATAGCAGAGGAATGCTTTCACTCTAAACCCTGCCCTCACACTCAAATTGTTGCTTGAACAATTTCGGGTGGATGCATGCACAGATAGACATGAACAAAATATTGAAGTCGGGATTTACCATTCCATTTAAATCACAATCTCCCCCAAAACTGCAGCTGTTATCAAGGCGCCACTCTTCTTTCTCACCCTCTCTTTGCATCTGCCTCAAGCTTTTTGACAGTGACAACCAGTTAAAACAAGAAATAACAGCCTGTGATCTTTACAAGCATTACTCTTTCTCAGACTGACCAGAAATGTACACAATCCAAACATGTTTGTGGAAAGATCTAATAATCTAGAAAGTATCCAGTCACTCACTGGTTGCACTTACAGAACATAACAATAAAGCAAATACCAGGTAACAGAAAGAACACTAATATTGTTTTTTCCCCCAACATGTAATATTCTCATGTGATCTGTATATAGTAGGAGTAGCCTTTTTTAAGTTATTAGAACATTAATTACCATTGTATTGATTTATTTTTTGCAATTCAACTTTAAGTGATATAATCACTTATAGTAATGTTTTTTATATTGAGTATAGCAAAATATTTGAATAAATATAGAGCTGGAAAAGATTTAAAGGTATAAGAAAAGCTCTCATATATCCCTAAATTAGGATCTGGGACAATATTTTGGTTACATGGATTTCTCATGTGAATAAATCAGTAAGAGAAATGTATCTAGTATATGAGACTGTCCCGGTTATGGTTTTAATTGGTCACGTTATGGATTATTTGGTCAAGGTTATGTATTTTTCTACGTTCCTCTCATGTTCCCTTCTGCCTTCCTCTGTGCTCTACCCTGTGATTCTCCTGTGTTGTTCTCTGTGTCCCTCTCCTGTGTTCCCCTCCTTGTCCCTCGCTATGTTTCACCCTGTGCCTTTCCCGTGTTCATCCCTGTCTTCGTTATTGTATTTTGTTCTCGTTGATAAGTTTGTTCAGTGTTTCCTGTTTTATTTTGTAGTCCTTGCTCCCTGTGTGTTTTCACCCTTTGACTTCCTGCCCTCATCAGGTTCACCTGTTTGTCTTGTGCCACCTGTCCCCAGTTACTCATTAGTTCAAGTGTGTATTTAAGTCTTGGTGTTCCCCCCATGTGATTGTTGGTTCGTCATCTCCGATTCTGGTCATGTCCTGTTCGTCTTCTTCGATTCTGGTCATGTCCTGTTCATGTGTCCCGTCTCGTCACGTTTCCCCCTAAGTTGTTTCCTGTCCTTCCTTGTTCCACTCCTGTTTTTGAGTGCGACTTTTGTTTCTTGAAGATTTCTTTTGTTACGTTTACCCTTTTAAATAAAAGACACTTTTTGTTAAACAATATTTAGAGTCTGTGTTTTGGTCCTTTCCTTCCCTTTTTTCCCAACACGTTCATTCCCTCCCCACGCACCTCCAAACCTGACAGTACGAACCAACCAGATATGGACCAAGCAGAGCTTTATCTTTTTTGTAGCAAGGTTTTTTATTTGGACTCCTTGGTGGACGAGCTGAGCACCGCAGGCACCAAGCAGCGTGCAAAGCTCCTGGAGAGGATGGCACTGGTGTGGGATTGGCTTAAGGACAGACCCTGGGTCAGCCACTTTGTCCCGCACCTGGTGACCATAGAGAAGAGACTAAAGGACATCCTCTCACCCCCAACTCCCCCCGCAGATCCCTACCTCGGCACCTGCCTGGCCTTTGGAGGCCCCCGCAGTCTGTGTAGAATCGCTACGGGGCGGACGCCGGAGGGGAGCCCCCTCACTCTGTTTCCATCCATCTCCACCAGCTCACAAGCGGCAACCTCAAGTCAGGATATCATGGATTCTGGCAGAAGCACCCCACGTTCCAGCATCAGGGGTCCCGGCTGATGTCACTCACGTTCCGTCATCGGGGATCCCGGCAGATGCTACCCACGTTCCAGCGTCGGGGGTCCCGGCTGACGTCACTCACGTTCCGGCCTCGGGGATTCCGGCAGATGCTACCCACGTTCCAGCGTCGGGGGTCCCGGCTGACGTCACTCACGTTCCGGCCTCGGGGATCCCGGCAGATGCTACCCATGTTCCAGCGTCGGGGGTCCCAGCTGACGTCACTCACGTTCCGGCGTCGGGGATCCCGGCAGATGCTACTCATGTTCCGGTCTCGGAGGTCGCCGTTCCTGTTCCTGCCCCACGGGCGGGGGTTCAAGCAGTCGTCTCGCCAGTTCCTGCCCTTCGGCTGAGGGTTGTGGTGAGCGGCTCTCCAGTTCCTGTTCCTGCCCCACGGTTGGGGGTTCAAGCAGTCGTCTTGCCAGTTCCTGCCCCTTGGCTGAGGGTTACGGCGAGCGGCTCTCCAGTTCCTGTTCCTGCCCCATGGTTGGGGGTTGAAGCAGTCGTCTCGCCAGCTCCTGCTCCTCGTCTGGGGGTTACGGTGAGTGACTCTCCAGTTCCAGTTCCTGCCCCATGGTCGGGGGTTCAAGCAGTCGTCTCGCCAGTTCCTGCCCCTCGGCTGGGGGTTTCAGCGGACGTCTCTCCAGTTCCTGTTCCTGCCCCACAGTCGGGGGTTGAACCAGTCGTCTCGCCAGCTCCTGCTCCTTGTCTGGGGGTTACGGCGAGCGGCTCTCCAGTTCCTGTTCCTGCCCCATGGTCGGGGGTTCAAGCAGTCGTCTCGCCAGTTCCTGTTCCTCGGCTGAGGGTTACGGCGAGTGGCTCTACAGTTCCTGTCCCTGCTCCACGGTTGCGGGTCTCGCCTGGCTCCGTTTCAGTTCCTGTTCCTGTTCCACGGTTGCGGGTCTCGCCTGGCTCCGCTTCAGTTCCAGTTCCTGCTCCACAGTTGTGGGTCTCGCCTGGCTCCGCTTCAGTTCCAGTTCCTGCTCCACGGTTGTGGGTCTTGCCTGGCTCCGCTTCAGTTCCAGTTCCTGCTCCACGGTTGCGGGTCTCGCCTGGCTCCGCCCTCTCCCGTGTTCATCCCTGTCTTGGTTATTGTATTTTGTTCTCGTTGATAAGTTTGTTCAGTGTTTCCTGTTTTATTTTGTAGTCCTTGCTCCCTGTGTGTTTTCACCCTTGACTTCCTGCCATCATCAGGTTCACCTGTTTGTCTTGTGCCACCTGTCCCCAGTTACTCATTAGTTCAAGTGTGTATTTAAGTCTTGGTGTTCCCCCCATGTGATTGTTGTCATCTCCGATTCTGGTCATGTCCTGTTCGTCATCTTCGATTCTGGTCATGTCCTGTTCGTCATCTTCGATTCTGGTCATGTCCTGTTCATGTGTCCCGTCTCGTCACGTTTCCCCGTAAGTTGTTTCCTGTCCTTCCTTGTTCCACTCCTGTCTTTGAGTGCGACTTTTGTTTCTTGAAGATTTCTTTTGTTACGTTTACCCTTTTAAATAAAAGACACTTTTTGTTAAACAATATTTAGTTTCTGCGTTTTGGTCCTTTCCTTCCCTTTTTTCCCTAGACGTTCGTTCCCTCCCCACGCACCTCCAAACCTGACATGAGACAGTATGAAACTAAAGTGACACTGAATGATCCTCTAACATAAATCATGGATAAAATGTGTAATGTGTAGAAATATATTGGCCTCCCACTGCTGTCTGCTCTCTACCCACTGCTCCTGTTGTATCGCTGCAAACTCCTCCACCATTTGAGCCAGCATAGTCACTGACTAGAGCTGCTGTGGATCCATCACAGCACTGACTGCATATTGGGCACCACTGAGGCAAAGTTGCCTGTCATGATGGGTCTCCCATCAACAGCCATTGACTGGTTTCATAATTTTATTGAAAACAGAAACAATACATAAATGCCTGGCATCACAATCTTTCTCTATAGTGGCAGCTCAGCTTATGCTTTTCTCCATGTCTCTCCTTCGATGTCTCTGTGTGACTCTTCTGTGAGTGACTGTGTGCATTGGACTTCTGGAGGTTTCATACTGCCAGACTGCTTGAACTTAGGCTGAGTACTATCTTTAAATAGGCTTCTCTGCTGGAATGTTACTGTATCTACTTTCTAAGATTAACTTGACTGCTTTGTTTGTGCTGTTTTTCTTACCTAGGATTGTGTGAGATAGGATTTTCACCGATTAAGGTGGGAAGCGTCTTTTTGTTTTTCAGCTCTGGTGAGTAACCACTCATTAGCAGGGGTGTGGTCAGCACAGCTGTAGCCAACCATCATCAACTGCGGTGTTTAAAAAACAGAATTAGTTTGAAGCATCAGCTTCAGCATATAACTTGTCAGATGAAGACTCAGAGGATAAAGGCAAAGAAATCTTGTCTTGGAGTCTTCAGGGGAGGCTAAGTAACTTGTTGCTCTGAACCTTTCTTATTTGAATATGTGTATATTCCTGTAAACATATCTTCTCATATATACTAGAAACCTCACTCTCGATCTCAACCGCACCGTAACCTTATCTATCCCACCAATTCCACACATACCCAACACCTTGTCATGGGGGCCTCTGGAACTGCCAGCTACCAGCAAGTGGAGTTCATCTCTGGCTTTGCTACTAAGCAATCACTTGACTTCCTTGCTCTCACTGAGACTTGGATCACACCAGCCAACACATCCACCCCTGCTCTCTCCTCAGGCTACTCTTTCACCCACCCACCGAGACCCACTGGCAGAGGTGGTAGTACAAGTCTACTCATTCCCCCCAAATGGAGTTTTTCTATCAACCTGCTGCCACATTTTACTCCACTGTCTTTTGAATTTCATGCTGTGACTGTAACTTATCTGGTACAATTACACTTTTTTGTTGTCTACCGTCCACCAGGTCCTTTGGGAAAGTTCTTGGAGGAATTAGATCTCTGCCTCTCGAACATCCCAGAAAACGGCCCCCCACTTGTCCTTCTTGGCGACTCCAACATCCAGAAAGGGAAGTCATCTGACTTACTACTTTTACTTTCTTCCTTTGCTCTCTCACTCAGTCCTTCCCCTCCTACTCATAAAGCTGGCAACCACCTGGATCTTATGTTCACCAGAAACTGATCTACCTCTAACCTCATTGTCACCCCACTTAACGTCTGCGACCACTTCTTCATCTCTTACTCTCTCCCACTCTCACGATCTGACAACCCTATGTCATCAATAGTCTCAGTACCTGTCCGTCAGGTCCCTCTCTCCCTCCTCTATGGCCTCATCTGTTTTATCAGCCCTTCCTTCATCTGACTCTTGCATCCTAACTCTGCCGCAGACTTACTCCTCTCCACTCTGCTCTCCTTTCTCGGTTATCTCGGTCCTCTTATTTCACAACAGTTGCACAAGTCCTCCACAGCTCCATGGCTGTCTGACTCAGTGCGCACTGACAGAGCCACTATGTGGGCATCAGAAAGCCTGCTTACTTATCAAGTTCTTCTCTCCTACTCCTCTGCCTCTATTTCTGCAGCCTGAAGCTGTTTTTATCAAACAAAAATGCTCAACCCACAAAAACCTCTTTTCCATCCTTCTTGACCCCTCAGTCCCCCTCCACCTTACACCCTTCTACCAAGGTGATTTGTCAACTATTTCACAAAAAGACAGATGATATACGATCCTCATTCTACAACCCACCCTCTGAAAAAACCTTTCCATCACCCACATCTTCATCTTTATCCAATTCTCTTTCCTCTTTCATCCCCTTGACTCCCAATCAAGTTATTGCCCTGGTAACATTTGCCCCCTTGACCCCATCCTTCTCACATTCTTCAATCAATTGCTCCCGACCTTCTTCATTTTCTCACCCATCTATTCAAGGTTCAAGAGGTTTTATTGTCATTGTACAAGTACAATGAAATTGGTTTTGGTAGCTCTCTGCTAGCCAACAGCATTAATAATAATATAACACAAATATAAAAATACAAATAACAATGGCTATAAAAATAGCAATGGTGATAAAATATACAGCAGGTTTAAAATGTGCAAATTGTGCAATGTTAACAATTGAATACATTTTTAAAAAACTGTTCTACATTTTAGCAGCCTGGTTGGGGGGGTGCTGGCTCAATCAGATGTCTCTGTGCTGTCTTGACTACTCGGGTCTCTCCGGTTCTCTGCTGTGCAGCTGAATCAACACTTATTAACACTTCCCTGTCAACTGGCAGTTTCCCTATCTAACTCTCTTAAGGATGCAAGAGTGAACCCTCTCCTCAAGAAACCCACCCATAACCTGTCTGAAGTAAACAACTACAGACCTGTCTCTTTCTCTCAAAAGCGTTATAGCTCCATAGTTATATCTTTTATCAACTCTCTATCTTCACCAGAACAGCCTTCCTGATCTTCACCAGTCCAGTTTCAAGGCACGTCACTCAACTGTGACTCTGACCAACTTCACATTGTGTGGTCATCCTTCTTGACCTTTCTCCTGTGTTAGTGACAAACTTGCTGGGGTCCCTCAAGGTTTTGTTCTGGGTCCCCTCTTTTTTTCCTGTAAACCAACTTTCTCTGCTCTCTGCACAACAGATGGTAAATAGTTTCCCTACCACAGCTATGCAGATGGTATTGTATTTATATGCCGCTTTTCTAGTCTTGATGACCACTTTAAGTGCATTACAGCACAGTTTGCTATTCACCAATTCACACACACACACACATTCATCAGCATTCAGTGTTCAGCATCCTGTCCAAGGACACTTCGGCATGCAGATGGGGAAGACTCGGGATCAAACTGCTGACCTTCTGGTTGGAGGATTACTGCTCTACCCCTTAACCACAGCCCATGACACCCAACTAATCCTCTCTTCGCCCCAGTCTGAACACAGGACAGACACGGTCTGACTGACATCTCTCAGTGGATGTCCGAAAACCACCTGAAAATCAAGACCAAGCTCCTTTTCTATCCAGGGAAGGGCTCTCCCACCCATGACCTTATTACCACCATCGACAATTCTATGGTAGCTCCCACCCAGACCACAACGAACCTGGGTGTGACACTCAGCAGTCAACTCTGCCTTGCCACCAACATTGCTGCAACAACCTGATCATATAGATCACATACAGTATGTCAGGCGTTTGACCTCCTCTCTGTAGGCTGACTCATGGTTGTTATTTATCAGTCCTATGATGGTGGTGTCGTCGGCAAACTTGACAATGGCGTTTGTGGGGTGGATGGGGTATAAGTCATTAGTGAGGATGGAGAAGAAAAGGAGGCTGAGAACACAACCCTGTGGGGTTCCTGTGTTCAGGATGAGAGTGGAGGAAGTGCGTTCTCCCATCCTGACACACTGAGGTCTTTTACTGAGAAAGTCCAATATCCATGTGCACAGTGAAACACCTAAGCCCAGGTTGCTTAATTTCTGGATCAGTTTATGGGGGACGACTGTATTGAAAACAGAGCTGAAGTCCACGAACAGCAGCCTCACGTAGGTGTTGCTGTGATCCAGGTGAGTGACGGCTGTGTGGAGAGCCGTCATGACAGCATCGTCCACCGACCTGTTTGCTCTGTAAGCATACTGGTGTTGGTCGAGGCCAGCAGGGATGGCAGACTTGATGAGGGGGGTGATGAGTCTTTCAAAACATTTAGTTATGATGGGGGTGAGAGCAACCGGGCGGTAGTCGTTCAGGCAGTTCACTATGCTTTTCTTGGGTAGTGGGACGACAGTGGCAGGTAGGAACAACAGACAGCTGAAGTTAGAGGTTGAAGATGTTAGTGAATACCTCTGTCAGCTGTTCTGTGCAGGCCTTGATTACTTGTCCCAGGATGCCATTTGGACCAGGTGCTTTCCTCGCATCCACTCTGCGCAGGGTGGCTCTGACATGGTGTGGTTCAAATTCAAAAGACTTTATTGTCATTGCAAAGTCGAACTTCGTACACTAGCACAACGGAATTGTAGCACAGTCCTCCTCCTCAATGCCAAACATAGAATTAACAAGACAAAGTCCACTACACAAATTGAAATAAAAATAAGGGGATTCCAGGACCAAAGGCATTTAAAGATGCGGACATACTATACAAAATAAATAATTGTACTGATACATATAGGAAATATGCATAAGTGTTATATTGAACCGTTATAAGAGATATTACATTATTTTGCATTTATCATTGCAAATGTAAATGGTTGCAGCTGTGGCCAGTCTTTGTCCACTGGTGGAGCAGGAAATGTGTCTGGGTTCCTGCTGTGTTGGTCAAAGTGACCAAAGACCTGGTTCAGTGTGTCTGGGAGGGCACTGTCTGTGGGGGTTCTAGCTGAGGTGTTGGTTTTGTAGTCGGTCAGAGTCTTTATCCCCTGTCACATGCTTCTGGAGTGATTGTTGTTAAAGTGGGCCTCGATGTGCTGTTGGTAGCTGCACTTAGCCCTTTTGATTCCCTTCATCAGATTTATCCGTGCCTCTTTGTAGCTTTGTGGGTCTCCATTTCTGAAAGCTGCTTTGCATTCCTTGAGCAGGGTCCTCACTTCACCATTGAGCCACGGTTTCTGATTGGGGAACACTTTAACTGTCTTTGTCTCTGACACCTGGTCAGCACAGAATTTCAGCCTCAGTGATATAGAAACAGGACAGTGGTCAGAGACAATAATGTTGTGATATTTGGCATTTTGAAACCCAGATAGGATTTTATCGTCCAGTAGAAAATAATCTATTGTGATATATACATTATGAACTGGAGAATGAAGTGAGTATTCTCTCCTTGAGGGGTTCAAGGATCTCCACACATCAAGTAAGTTTACATTAGCAAAATATGAATTCAGAAAATTAGAAGCATTGGGTGGTGTTATTCTTTGAGTAGAAGACCTATCTAGATATGTATCCAAAACTACATTTAAATCACCTCCAATAATCAGGTATGTGGATGATATATCTGGGATCAGGTTAAACAGTTTCCTAAAGAATTCTGGATCAAATCAAATTGTATTTGTGTAGCCCATATTCACAAATCACAATTTGTCTCATAGGGCTTTAACACGGTGTGACATCCTCTGATCTTAACCCTCAACAAGGGTAAGAAGAAACTACCAAAAAAAAAAACTTTTAATAGGGAAAAAAGAACATAGAATCCCCAGAGAGAGCCACATGTGAGGCATCCCTCACCCAGGACAGACAGAAGTGCAATAGATGCCAAGTGTAATGGAGAACGTCAGAAAAATAAGAGTAATTGCAGGATTGGTTAGAATAAATAGTTTGCAGCATGATGGAAGGTAAATTAATTGAGGAATTATTGTCAGTAATGGTAGAGTATCTGAGTATGCACCATTATAATCCATCATCATGATCCACTCCCGCCATAAGGATGCACCATCAGCTACTCTACTTTTCGATACTTTAGGGAGTAAGCCTGAATTCTGGGAGCAGAGTGCTCTAGTAGGGTGATATGGTACTATGAGCTCTTTATGGTTTGATGGTGCCATATTATTAAGGGCCTTGTAGGTGAGGAGGAGAATTTTAAATTCTATTCTCGATTTAACCGGAAGCCAGTGTAGTGAAGCTAATACAGGAGAAATGTGGTCTCTTTTCCTGTTTTTTTTTCAGGACATGTGGCGCAGCATTTTGGACATGCTGCAGGGTCTTTAATGACTTACTGCTGGAGCCTGATTATAAGGAATACAATAATCAAGCCTGGATGTGACAAAGTCATGGACTACTTTTTCTGCATCTTTTTGAGACAGGACATGTCTGATTTTTGAGATATTGCGCAAGTGAAAGAAGGTGCTCCTAGAAGTGAGAATCAAAGGACAGCATACTGACGAGCCTCCTCTGGGTCCATGAGGAAACTCTCTGTTCCGTTGTGTGATACTCTCAGCTTGGCTGGATAAAAAAGTTGGAATCTGATTCCAGGTCTGTCGTGAAGTATCTTCCTCACTTGGGTAAACACCACTCTGCGTCTGATCTCTTCAGGTGGGAAGTCTCTGAAAATTCGGATTTGTTGGTCGTGAAATGATAAGTCCCTGGCAGACATGGATTTCTGCATTATGTCCTCAAAAGCATGGCAATAATGAACCCTAACTGTTTCTGATGAGCCATTAGCTGCTTTTGCTAGCTCATTCAAAGTTTGGTTCTGAGTTTCTACCTGGGCCTTTAGCGCTGTTATGGCTACTTCGTTTCTGGCTTTCCTATCTGTTCATCGCTCAACAGCGCCCCCATCCAGGACATGGTTAAACCTTACACCCCACCCCTCCCACTCCACTCTACATTGGCCAATTGGCTTGCTGCTCCCTCACTGCAAGGGACACCGAGCCACGACTGTTTGCTGTCCTGGCTCACAAATGGTGGAACGAACTCTCCATTGACACCAGGAAAGCAGAAAGTCTACACATCTTCCACCAGAGGGTAAAGACACATCTCTTCTGACTAGACCTTGGCTAAGAAGATGATGTCTAATAACCATCGTCAACTTTGGTGTTTATATGTAAAACTCCTCTATTTTGTTAGCAGGATTACACCAAAACTACTCCATGAACTGCTGAGGAGGGGTTAGGCATGACCCAAAGAAGAACCCAGGATTACACTGTCTTTAATATTGCAAGATAAGGCTTTTTTTCAACATTTACCTTGATTTCTCAGAGAAATTTCATGGATTATAAATTTTTTTAAATTAGGCATGTTTAGGGCACTGATATTTAAGAGGGTGTGCAATATGGTGCAGATCTAAGTAAGTGTGTGTGTGTGTGTGTGTGTGTGTGTGTGTGGCTCAAGTTGAGTTCGGGAAAATATCTCCTTTGAAGATTCTCTCCTTCAAAATAATGAGACCCTTCAAAAACTGTCTCCTCCCTCTGTTATACACAAACGTCTTTCTCTATCTCCCTCTCTCTCTCTCACACACACACACACACCTTGTAATGTATAATCCATTTTCTTCCCTTTATTCTTGGACCCACTTCTTTCTTTCTCATCTCTCATTCTTTTTCTTCCAACTGCCTCTTTGTCCCCATATGTCCAATTTTCAAATGGTTCAATCTCTCACAATGTCAATTTTTCTGTCAACATCATTCCTGGAAAGAACATCAATAGTTAGTCCTAAAGCATTCAAATACTTTAATTCATCTCCTTAGCCAACCATCTCACAGTTGACCTGCTAACTAGTTCCAAGAGGATCTCGTAATCCTGACCCCAAAAGATCTACACTTCACCAAACAAATAATCAGATTCACCACTTCCTAGTTCTGGGAAATCTATTGTAAATGGTTTGGTAAATCATCTGTATTTATATAGCTCTTTTCTAGTCTTGGTGACCACTCAAAGCGCTTTAGAGTACAGTTTTCCATTCACCCATTCACACACACATTCATACAGTACATCTATTAGCAGCACTTTTTTTTCTATGAGGGGCAATTCGGGGTTCAGCATCAGA
The DNA here is from genome assembly GCF_024713975.1 of Paralichthys olivaceus. Lineage (NCBI taxonomy): Eukaryota > Metazoa > Chordata > Actinopteri > Pleuronectiformes > Paralichthyidae > Paralichthys > Paralichthys olivaceus. Next base: position 22,851,850 of record NC_091108.1, on the reverse strand, counting down.
TTGGGGATCGAACGGTTGGACGACAACCGCTCTACCATTCAACCACAGCTGCCTCCTGCAGTAGTTCTGAACCTAGCACCAGGATTTGCAGGTTTTTATTGCATCCCCAATTTACATTTAGTTTTTTTTAGAGAGAAAGTATTCTTCCTCACACCCTCTACTTTTTTTGCATTTCACTTAAGATTTATATTTTTTAGATGCATTTTGCTTTTCCTTCACTTCAACTAATTGCAATTAGTGATAAAAACATCTGAGCGCAGTCTGTATTGCTGTGAACACACAATCCAGGGAATACATAATGTAGTTTGGTGACCTATAAAGTCAGCCTTGCAAAGTGTAATAAAAATATGATTCCAAAGTGAAGAGAAGCTTTTAAGAGCTTCTCTATGTAATTGGTATGTCATTTATGAAGCGCTAGGATCATACATTTGCTTTTAATGACTGGAAGCTTTTGGCACCAGTTGAGATAATAAACAGCAATTTCCAAAAACTACATAAGCAAATTGAATATGATTTCAGGAAGACATTAATAGTGAAATGCATGTTATTCATTATTCTGGAGAGTAACCGCTAGATTTAGTGTTCTGTGCCTTGTTTCTGATTAACTGTGCCCACAATCATGCATGCATGAGACATACCTGCCTGAAGGTAAAGGATTTCATGTTGTTGTATGTCAAATATGAAATATTTTGGATCTAAGCCAATTCTTGGCCATTTTTTGTGAGGTGTTTAAATTACACAATTATTGGAAAAAAAACCCAGATGGATGATAATCAATTTTAACATCTCAAAATTTACTAACCACAAACATCATAGAAGATTCTGTTTCCATAAGCAACAAACTTTTCAGCCTAGTGAAATGTATCAGTTTGTAGAGAGAGAGGCTGCAGTGTCTTACCTACTGTTTGCTCAGACCCCAAGAGGACTGTGCATTGAAAAATCACAGCCAATTCTTCACTTATATGAGTTCATTACACTACATATAAGTTAGCTGATGCGTTTATCCAAAGCGACTTACAATAAGTGCATTCAACTGTGAGGGTTCAACCTCAGAACAGTTGGAATCATATAAGTATAATTCTATTAATTCTTTTAACTAGAGTTGACAGGATAATTTCATCCAAAAAGGTAAACTGGGAAAAGAGCGAAGCATTAGCAGTGGGGAGCTGGAGGGGGGATCTGCCCAGTCTACCAGGGGGGTTGACCTGGAAAATGGATAGTTTTAAATATCTTGGTGTGTACGTTGGGAAAGAAAACATAGTGCAGAAAAACTGTGGTTTGGAGAGACGTAACAAACTGTATTTTAAGGAAGGCAGCTGGTCTGGGAGGACACACTGCACTCTTTTTAATGTATTTTAATCTTTTAAAACTGAGTGGACTATCTTCTTTTTATCAGGAACTTTTAAGTATGGATCTGTTTTAAATGGAACCTACTTGCTCACTACACTGGCTACTTGAGAAACCTGGTTAATGGAGCCAGAATGGATATTCAGGACGGTACACCAGGTCTCAGCAGCTTACTGTACACCTCTGGGACTATCACCCTGAGGAAAGTGGTGGATGTAGCTGTGCCTGGACTTACAGACGAAACTGCGGTGGCTAAACTTCTTGGACTGAAGTCCATTCGGCAAAGCAGGAGTATCCTGAACAGGTGGGCTGACTGACGGAGGAGGAGGTCAAGATGCTGCAGAAATACAGCAGAGGAGAAGACACTCCCGCCACGGGATCCTTTAACAGAACTGGGCTTTGTTCCAAATCTGCAGGGAGCCTCAGGAACCTTATTATGTGGAATGGACTATAAGCTGGTGGACATGCACACAGCTAAAGGAAAAACTGTCTACACACAATATGTGAAAGCACTAAACAAAAACAAACTAAACAGGAGAGCTGACACAATGTGGACACAGAAACTGGATGTGGACAGTGGAGTAAAACCAGGTTGGAGGGTTTTATACAAACCTGTGAATTATACTGTATTGTAAAGCACTTCGAGTGCTATATAAATGCAAACTATTTACCATTTACAATGGAGGATTTTACATGGTGCTATTGCAGTCAACACTTTTATCTCTGCTTTTAATCCTTCTGTTACTAATAAGCCCATTTTTGGGGGAAGTGGAGACTGTTTTTAACTGTTTTTATGAATGTAACAGACTCTTTAAAGCCTTTTTAATGCACTGCAGTTTGTTTTTAGACAGTTTGGTGACACATGGTCTCAGACTAGCTTCATAGAAGAAAGCTGATGCTTTAAAGTGGCAGCTGCTCAACCTGATAGTAGGAGAGGCCAAGATGTCGATATACCGCAGCAAGAGTAGATTGAAGGGAAGAACAGAGAGGAAGTTTTCATCTCCTTAGTCAAGACCAGAAATGTGGATGATTTTATTGAAAAATGGTGCTATAAGGATGCAATATGTTGTGTGGCTGGAGACAACTTAAGGTTCAACATTCCTTTTAGGTGAAGAGTTAGTGTTTGTTACACACATTCATTACATAACGTTAAATATCTAACTTGCTGGAGCTCATTCACTCAACACACAGTTGCCTTCAGTTTAAAATATTTATCACCATGAACTCTAACGCTCCTCTCTCCGCTGTGTGGACTTGCTGGCTTCATGCCGGTTTAATAACTCCTTTCGCTCCCATTAGCATCGCCATTACTGCTGGTATCTTGCCTGGAGGTTAGCGGAGCTAAGCTAACAAGCCAGGTACAGAGACAATGATACCTGCTCATCACTACTGACAGAGAAATAAAATACAGTACTTTACTCACCACAGACACTGGAGCACAGACGTCTTTGACTTCTCCGTCAGGACAATCAGCCGAACAACAAACGATAATATTCATCCGACATGTGAGTGAAAACTCCTCCACAGACTCCGCTCGTGTTCGGTGATGGGGATTAGCCTGTTAGCTCAGGTGAAGTCGAGCAGACCACAGGCTAACAGCCAGAGTGACGAGCTAACGGTGACGTCACGTGTCAATCAAGTGATAATTTTTCACAATTTCAAACCTGTGTGTGTTTTTTTGCACTTCCGCATTGGCCTCATCGCTCCGCCCGGGATGTTGCCGCTTGGTCTGGACCAAGGGTCCAGACCTCAGTGGAGGTCATTGTACAAACCTCCAATAAGGAAAAGAAATGGAGACTTAAAGTGGGCTTTCATCTACTTCACTGCAAACAGTGGAGGAAAAATGCCCATCTTTCACTGTTCTTACACTGAGTGTCATTGTTTTAGGGCAGGCCAAGATGGCAGTGTACATAACCAGGAAGAGAAGGTGGAGGAAAACCTCCACATTGAGTCGCTCCCTGTCTGTGTCAACATGATCAAATCCAGAATATTGGTCAATTTAAGTTTTTACAAAGCAGCAGGTGACCTGGACTCTTTTAATGATCAAAAGATTTTATGTTCTGTGGCAGCTGGAGAACTTGTTTATGCTGATTACCTTGTTTGAGCTATTTATTTATTTACTCCCTAAGTGTGTTTTTTAAAATAATTTATTCGCTGGTGACTGGTACAATGTGAACTGTTAAAAATAAAGTTGTTTTTTAAAAATCTCTCTCTCCCTCTTTCTCTCTTAAACGGCTAGAGTCTCTCTGGACCAGGCAGCAAGCACTAGGCATACATAAAAAAATTCTCGCAAGGAATTTTCTAGTTTACAAAATAAGGTTTGCAATTAAAAAATCAAATCTATCAAAGTCTATGACAGTGCTCGGTGCTCTCAACACTGATTTGACATTCATTCAGTTTAGACTTGTGTGCTCCACTAAGGCTTCAAAGGACAAACTCTGATTATTGCCTTTACTGCATCAAGGTGTCCCCACCTGGCCCCCCTTGGCAGCACCACTGCACTGGCGCATTACTCCACTGGTCACCAAGTGACTCTGGTCCTCTAAAACACAATGCTGCATCTTAACCCAGATGTCTTGGTTATGCACACCATGTTACGTCTTGTGTTGTGTAGCAGGTTTAAACATGTGTCTTATAAACTCTAGAGTGAATCGAACAAGCACAAAGTAAACGTCAGTCCTGTACGTGTCCTAATAACTCTTCATCAGGGATGGTGTAAAGTGAGCACAGGTCAGCAGGGTTGTAAAAGTATCTGACAGGACACAGGTTTTATTATTCAATCAATATATTTGTTTGACAGCGAAGCTGCGCGCAAACAGGAATATAATTTTCATTAAAAAAAGGAAAGAAAAGAAAAGTACCCCAGAAAAAGGGCACCTTCTCGCCAGGAATAAAAGGGGCAGGGGCTTATGTGTTCAAGTGCCATGTAATTGATAAAGTTTTGAAGAGCCAGTCCCCTGTGTAGTTTAGTTAGTTCAGTAGTCTTTTGCTTTTCTTTCTTGTTGATAGGATCAATATCCATCTCTTCAATTCTTTAATTTGATTCTCTTAAGCTTAAAAAGCATATTAATATAGCCTATTAACATATTGTCAAATTAATTAACACCCTCTGTCATCCAGTAACATAATTCCCAGTGAGATGAGTTGCATTCAAATTGTTGTTCAGCTGTTATAGTTAGTACAAGGAGCATATTGCTGTTAGTATAAAAAGTAAACATCCAAAGTTTTTACTATTTGGGAAGAGAAGAGTCAGAGAAACAGGCAGTACAGTGATAACCTAACTACTTTGATAAACATCTATGTTACCAGAGTCCAATGAGGAGTTACTACAGCAGTTATATTTGTAACAATGACAGGGAATTATTTTAAATCAGTGCACAAGAAGACCTTGAACACAATGTCAAGGAGTCTGGACTTTCACTGTAGATCCTTCCCCCTCACCCCTTGTTTTCCATCTGCCTCTTCCCTGCCAAATGTTCAAGAAGAAGAAAAAACTTTAATAAGAGCAGAGAGCCACTGCTTTGTCAAACACCTTTAAATCCACGCAATTATTTAAATTTATTGGGAAAAAATGCCAGTTTGTGTAGCATTTTCTTTCTACATGCTTCAATTGTGAGGAGTGACCCCAGCAGAAAAATAGTTTACCTAATTCCCCTGGCAGTATCCAATGAGATTTAATATAACCTGCTGGTCACTTTGGTCTCACAACTCTTAATAATGCCCACTGAAATGTTTAATATGCCAGTGATGTCAGACAACCAATACAATTCACTCCAGCGAATCAGGTCTGGTTGATACAGAGAATTGATTATTTTCTTTGGTGTCCATTGCCATTGGAAAATCTGCTGATCAATGGTCAACTCATCAGTGAAGAAAGAGTTCAGGAGCCCTTTGACGTCTTATGCTGCAATATTTATTGAAGCTTGGTCATGGAAAATCAGAATTCATCCATACGACATCTGTGCATGATGCTCTCTCATATTCTGAAGTCAGCTTTCCTGCAGTCACACTTTAAACCCCAACAGATCATTTAATCTATGGGTCTGCTAGTTCCTAAACAATCAAATGTATTTTCTATTTATGGAGACAGTATTGCCTGCTTACGCAGTCTCATATCTGTGATGTATAGGGATTGAAGCTCACTCTGCAGGGGAGCTGAACAGTTACGCCTTTGTATTTTGACTGAACCTATGGACCTAGTGCCAAACCATGGTTGCACAAAGACTAAAGATTTAACCAGAATACTGGTAGAATACGGCTGGGGAACACACACCTGGTGTTCAAAAGTTTTTGAACAATTTGTCTGAGCCAGTATTATTTGGATTCTATAATTGAAGCCTAGTTCCACTCACATTTGCATATTTGACATTGCAAAGTCTACAGGGTAGGTTGGAGTATAGCAACCATTTGCCTCATCTTTAAATCTTGAATCAAGGTCATTCAGATTGGATTGGATTAAACATTGAAGAGTGTACTGATGCTGGCATACGTTGACATATCCAGCAATTACTGAGATTACGATCACGCGCATAAGCAACCATCAGGTTGAGAGCTTAATATGCTTTTTGCACTACAGGTGGCTGAACACTGTGTTTATCCATCCATCTTGCACCTTTGGTTCAGATCCGGCTGCATTGATTGTGTTTATGGATACAAAGTAACTACAAAGTACACTGTAAACCCGGATTTTGTTTTCAGTTTAAACTTTTTAGTGCTCATTACTTATTCTATTATGTTTTGTAAAAATCAATGTAATTACTTTGGATTAGAAAATTGAAAATATACAGTGCAATGATAATGTTAAACAGAGATTACATATAAAGTTATTTTTCTGTGAGGGAGGGGCGGAGCCGTTCAACTGAGACAAGTCTGGACAAGTCCTGTGTGAGAGTCTGACCTGCTCGTCTTTTGGAGAAAGCTGAGGATTTTCCGAAGCCAAGTCATATCACGCCAAATTGTAAGTATTTGAGTTTTTGGAGGAAATTTTATTACACGGTTCAGTGTTAACAAGTCAACTAAATACTAAAGAAAACTTTGTCTTAATATGCTAAAGTTTTTCTGGTGGTTCACTTTATAGCTGTTGCGCTCTGCAATTTAATGGTAAAATTAAGTTGAGAAAACTGAGTTGTGTATTAAAAAATAAACTGTGGATGTTTTAAAGTAGTGTTAACTACACCAAGTGGACTGAAGAGCGTGTAAAGCAATTATCAAGACTGGTCTGGTTGCAACATGTTTGCTAAAAGTTAGCTTAAGACCGGCGCAGTCTTAAGCTAACTCATCTATTTTTAGACGTCGGTAGAATCGCAACTAAATCCAACAGAGCGATAATTCTCAATTCTGTTTTAAATGGGAGACGTTACGCTAACATATCGTGCATTCATTGTGTCCCACAGCGCTGTTTCTTTGCACTAATGGGTTTGTTGAAACTGTAAAAAGCACAGATAACTTAAGATGTTATACAACAGCCCGCGGAAATTCAAACCTTTCTGGTGGACTTGGTCCATGGTCATAAAGGGTTAATGTAATGTGTGTTTGCACACATGCTTGTGGCTAATGGTCGCAAATCTGAAGATTCAAAATGGTCTTACAGTAGTAACTTGGTGAACTTTTAAAATTATGATATTATTAGTAATTATTAGCACAGCAGCAACTGAGACATTGAAATAAAAGGTTTCTTATTTTCTTTTTTTCAGGTTCTTGCGAAGATGCAGTGTAAGTGTAAGTATTGCGAGTTTATATCTGATAAAAGGGGATACCTCTTAAAACATTACAGGTTAAAATATGGGAGCTACTGCAGAACTGTACCTTTTCCTTGGCATATGGGCCGGCTGCATGTTTGACACCCCTGATCTAAAGGGACTCCATCTTTCATTTTCTTATTTGTTAGTTTATTTTTGATAAACCCTGTGAGCTTAGTTTTATACAGAATAATAAAATACTTTTCTACTTATCAGTAGTACAATCTGTCCATCCAGTTTCTATGTAATAACCAATCAACACCTTTCCTCTTGTGTCCGACTCTCTGATTAGGCTACAATGATTAAAATTATTGATGGTTATTTTATGTGAAATGTCCTTATTGTGGGATACTCTTAATTGAGAGGGAAGGTGATGTGACGTCATCCTCTGTGCATCTAAGTCCAGCCTCATTGAAGATCATCATTGAGGGACATCAAAGACCTGCCAAAAGCTATGTGCATTCTATTTGGACTCATATGCACTGCATCTCAACTACCCCAAGTCTATGAAGCTCACATTCCAATTCATCCAGCAGGTACTTCTTGAGTTGGGCCACAGTGAACTAAAACCAAAGTTACAAACATTGAAAAACCAGCTTGCAATGTACAGGAATACTTTGCCAATGTACAGTCAGGGCATGTACATTGATCATGTATGGAATTGTCTCAAAGAAGACCGCACATGCAAAATCTGGAAGTGCTGCCATGTAAAAAAATTTTTTTGTTTTAGCTAAGCCTGTTTTGTGTCTGTCTGCATCTGTCCAAGGGCAAATATCTGTAGTTATATGTTAGCACTGTATGTTCAGTATGTGCTTTTACATAATGTTTAGATGTAGAGACACATTAACCTTGGGATTTGTGAGCACATTAGGAGCAGATGTTAAAATACAAACAAATACACAAGCATTTGTGACTGCGCTCTTTAGTTGCTAATATCAGTAGCCTATAATGACATGGTTATCCCATTGATCTAGAGAAGCTATTATTTTGGGTTTGAGTTTGTTTTTGTTTTTAAGTTGGATAAAATACAATACTAAAGTGTCACATGGTGGTGTTCCCTTTGTCTTCAGGGATACAAAAGAAACAGTACTTATTTTAGAATTATTAACAAGCAGCTTTGATGCTTATTTTTACTTGTCTTTTGATTGACAAGCTGTTGTTATTACTACAAGTTTTTAACTTGTCTTTGGTGGGCAAGCGTTTTGTTATTGCTGCAGTGACATATTTGTGTTAATTGTTATTTGTTCATTTCAATGTTTTCTGAAAGAAAATAACTTGAGCAATTTAAATGTATTGTTTAATTTCTTCTTTCCCATACAATTTTCTTTAAACAATGTATTTTATACAATTTCTAAATCAAAACAGTTTTAAATAGTGCTTTTATATATTTATGTGCATTTGACCTAAAATGGTTGGTTAGACCTCAGAAAAGAGATAACTTATGTGAACTAATGGTTTTGAGTAAAGACTACTAATGTAAACTTGAACATGTCCAAGTTATCTATGTCAATACAGCTTAGGTGGTTTAATTTCATGTTTTGTAAAAACTTAAACGGGATAAGGCAACAGGTTTCCATGTGATTTTCTAGTAAACTCAACTAGTTCGGGTTAAGAGTGTAACCTCTTGGTAATTAACTGTCCATGCATTACAGTCAGGATGATTGTTCAGTTGCTGTTCAGTGAAACACCACAGTTCTAGAAGTTTAGTCAATGATACTGCAGGTGGCCAGTTTGAGAGCTCGAGGGCAAACATGTCGACCATTAGGGTGGAGCCACAAACCAGACTCCGCATGACCTTCACAACCTTTACGCAACCAAAGATTTCACTCCCTGTCATCAGCGTGATTTTGCATTTTCATGACATCATTAGTGGAAGGTACTGGAATTGGATTGGTGGGTCGTGTGGAGGCACATTGATATACCATGGAGGAAGAGGAACTCGCGGCTTGTTTGGCTGCAGTGTCAGCCATTGCATTTCCTCGTGAACCAGAATCAGTTTCGTTAGTGTGAGCAGCACATAAACAACTGCCGGCTGAGACGGACACAAAATAGCATCTAACAAGTCATTTATTAATGCGTGATGCTGTAGCGGTTTGCCAGATGATGACACAAAGCATCTCATCTTACATAACTGGCCAAAATCATGGGTGGCACTGAATGCGTAGCGCGAGTCAGTGTAAATAGTAGAGACCTTATTGGTAGCTAGAATACAAGCTCTGGTGAGAGCATATAGTTCTGCCACCTGTGCTGAAGTTCCATGGGGGAGAGCCCTTGTTTCTACCACTTCCCGATCATTTACTACTGCATATCCAGCCAGATGTATCTTATCAGACGGTCTGCTAGCTGAACCATCAGTATAAAGAATCATATCTGAGTTGTGGATTGGTGTCTGCAATAGGTCTGGCCTTAGCCAGTGATGCTCTGCGTACACTGCGTACACTGTAGGGCTCTCAACAAGAACCCTGCAATAACTGTCGCCATGTGTACTGCTTGCCCTTATATGTGAATGCAAACAGATACTGGCTATTTGGATGCAATAGATAAAAGCTAACCTTAAATCAATGACTGTGTAGTACGTGGATCTGGATGGTAATGAAGATAAAATTGAATTTGTGTCTGGCATAATCAGAGCTATTGGCACTACTATGTTATTAATAGTTTGCAAATCTTGCATAAACCTTCATTCATCTGGATGATTTGCTTTTGGGATGGGTAGAATGGGTGTGTTACATGGGCTGGTGGTTTGAACCAGCACAACTTGATCCAATAGCGATTGAATGACACCTTCAATTCCTTTGAGAGGCAAATGGTACTGTCTTATCATTGGTAGCTCAGCATTATGCTTAAGTGTGACTTTATGTGGCGGAGCTGAATTTACAAAAAATTTACAATTTTTTTTTATGTCTGGCCCATAAAATGGATGGAATCTCCGAAAGCTCTGATGGCAGCCCAAACTGTGTGGGAGGGGGTGGCTTGTGTAAAACAAAAGTGCTTGGTGGGAACTGAAGAGTGCTCACTTAAAGATACCATGTAAAGTTCCTCACCCAAGTGTGTTATTGTTTGTGTTTGAGAAGCTGCTACAGCTCTTCTCAATGTTTGGCAGTGGGCCACCATTTTGTCAAGTTGCTGTGGCCCACAGCCAGGAACAACTGCTATTGTGACGTGTGGAAATGGATCCATAGCAACCGCCAACCTTCTGGTTATTGGACGACCTGCTCTACCGCTGAGCCACGGCCGCCCTCATAGCCTCTTAGCTAATTGTTCATACTGCTCTGAAGGGTCAAATGCTGCTGTACAATGACAATGCAGGAGAGGCCTAATGGCAGACATCAATGTTGCACATGCTGGGGAAGTTTTAGCAATTTTTTAAATGTTGGACACTGTAAACTAGAAAGCATGTTAAAATCTGGCAATTTCCAACAATACAAATAGTCAGTGGTAGATTGCAAAAATTGAAACGCTTGAGCAGCTTTTGATTGACAAGCTGTTGTTATTACTGCAAGTTTTTAACTTGTCTTTGGTGGGCAAGCGTTTTGTTATTGCTGCAGTGACATATTTGTGTTTATTGTTATTTGTTAATTTCAATTTTTTCTGAAAGAAAATAACTTGAGCAATTTAAATGTATTGTTTACTTTCAGGGAGGGTTAAAAACAATCCATCCAGGTTACAATGAATCATAGCATGCAGTTATAAAATAAATCTCTTCCCATTGATTCATTGGATTCTTATCAGATATCAGAAGAGAATGCTGCACATCTGGACATTCAACCATGACTGTGGTTTTCTGTGATAGGGGTTCTGCAATCAAAACACCGGAAACCCCCATAGTGGTAAAAAAATTAGATGTCGGTGTACATACATGTACATGCTCAGCAAATTTTATAGTGGAGATAGTTGCTCCACTATCTACCAAAATCTTAACAGAACTATCATTTATTTGAATTGGTATCATTGGATCACTAGAGGGATCAGTAGAAAGTTGAATTGGTGCTGCTTGAATGGGAGATGATTGCTCTGATCCTGTCTCCCGATGGCCTCACTATGCTTGATTGTAATATGTGGGTTGCACATTAGCAGCCAGTGGGGATGGAGGTGGTGGGGGTGGAGGTGGAAGGGCAGGATAGGCTGTCTGTGGGGGGGTCCCTTGTCTGACGACCCTCATTTGGGTGCCTGTTTTTACGACGGCCGCTCCTACACTCTCTAGCCCAATGCCCTACTTTGCCACATTTGTTACAATTTCCTCATCTTGGCCTGTTACTATACTGTTCACCCCCTTGTTCTGGTTCAAATTGATCGTTTATATGCTGTAACATTTGTCTAGTTTTGGAGATGGAACTCACAAATCAAAACCTCATTCCTGTATAATGCCATTATTTCATTTATTTAGTTGCCTTCCAGGTCTTGGTGTTCCAATCAGGGATTGACAGCTTATACGTTGCTGTCACATGATGCTTCAGATTTTGCAGAAAAGATTGTACAGCAAAAAAATAATTTTCTCCCTGCATTGCTATCCCACACTTGTGTAAACCTCTGAATAAATTCAAGCATGGACTCTTTTGGTCCTTGGATGCAGTGAATCACCTGTGAGAAGTCATTACACTGTCTTGCGCATTTTGTTATTGCTGTTTTAGCTTCTCCGTTTAACCAATCATAGTTTGAAAGTTTTGGTTGCAGGCCATTGACCATCGTCTGTTGCTTTGGGGAAAACAAACTCATCTTTACATAAGGCCCATTCAGTGCTATATGTGAAAGTGATCAGCTGTTGAACATCAGGTATTGGACAGTTGTAAACAGTGCATGCTTGTTTCAACCATATCTTATACTCATCAGGGCGAGTAATTGGATTGGGAGATTTCCTTGTCATATCCATGATTTCAGATGGAGACCATGGTTTGCAGATAAGTGTGGCACCTAACATTATCTTTGGAGCATTAATCGACTGTGTTTTTGACAATTCTGGTGAATGGGTTCACAAAGTGTCTAACTCATGCGTATCTTTTCTTGTCAACATTTTTCATTTGGCCGTCATTGTCTCTCGTCCTCTACCTTGACAGCAGGAGTAATGTGGAGTTTCAGGATAGGTCTGTGTCTGTGTTTTTTTTGGTCTCACTACATGCATTTGAGCACTGTGTTCTGTGTTAAGCTCCACCTTCTCCTGTGTGGCTCTCTGTTCCTTTGGCTCTGACTCTGAAATCTTGCTGCTGATTTGTGCTCTTGCACCCTTTGCCCTTTTTTCTAGTCCTGTAGCTTTTCTGTCAGCCCTCTCTTTCTTTTCTTACCTAACTCTATTATTTTCCCTCTCCTCTCTCTCCCTATTCTCTTCTGCCTGTCTCAACTGCCTTTCGTTATTATCTGCCTCCTGTCTTCCCCTATTCTGCGCTGTTCGTATACTTTGTTCTTCTAACTGCCACTGCCTGTAGCAAAAAAATCATCATCCTTCTTTGCCTGTGATAAGCTGGTTGAACCAGTTACATTAGCAGTTAAAATTGGATTTGTTGTATTTGTATTTGACAGTTTTGGATAAGTTGAAACCACTTTCACATGTCTTTGTTGTTCTGACATTGGCAATCTGACAGCATTTAGAATGGTCAGCCGAGTGTGGGGAGAGGAGAAGTTTCAGCTTGACGCTTTGCCCAGCCGTACATCTTGGCTTTAGCACATGCTTCCAAATCATCAACATGTTGTTGCTTTATTTTCATAAGCTCAATTGCTTGCGTCTGTAATTCTGCTTGAAGCCTCGGCAAATGACACTCTTGCACTTTATGAAACTATAGCACTTTATTCCACCATTTCTCTCAATTCATCAGAACCCAATTTGCTGCCTTTGCTCACTCTGATTCCACATTGCTGATGAGCTACTGTTAACCATCTTTGCATGCACTCCTTCAAGCATCCAAAATTCCAAGACGGGTTACCAACATTAGGATTAACATTCATTTCAGCCATCTGCAGCTTTTTTTTCAAATGACCCCTCATACAGCCATGCACCATCCGTCCATTCAAACATTAACAAAGAAAAATCAGAAACATGTTCCCATCCCTCCTGTTAACCAACAATTCCAGCTGGTATTTGTGGAGAAAACATTGCTTTAAAATGTGATGTGGGATTAGCCTGTGGTTTATCAATGCACTGCAGCAGCAGTAGCATCAAAGCGTTCACACTTTTCTTCTTAATATAGTGGTGGTGGTCTGAAGTAAGAAAAAAATGGACGAAAACTCAGAAAGTATCTTGCCTTGTGTACAAAACATTAAAACTATCGGCACCTAGACTCCGGGATCAGAAATCCGAACGGAGCCTCCACTTTTCCCAAAAGACACAGAGTAGCTAATCCCGGATATTGACTAAAACGAAATAGGCCTCTTCGCACTACTTCAAATACGTCTTTCCTATAGTTCAAACCTCAGGTGGGTCCCTCTGTGTCGAGTGCAGCCCAAAACCGCCCCGAAAAACAAAACAGCCCTTTTTTTATGGCTCTGCGGGGGGTCAGAAACACATAACCTGCATCTTGTTTTTTTTCTTCACCACACACTTTTCTCTGTAACCAACTGTCACCATCTTTAGTTAATCTGTACTATGATAGAAGATGGCGCCTCACCAACTTCTCATTTCTAGTGTCGTTTTGTTGTACTTTTTCTGTTTATTTTTAACTTTCCTTGCAACATACAAACCGCCCAAGCGAGCCCTATCATTCAATATGATAGAGAACAACTTTTACTCATCAGGTCACTGGCAAACAGCAAAAAACCACCACGACCAGCAAACAACAACAATGGAGAGAATCCTTGGTTACTTGTAGGCGCTTTACCTGCGGGGCGCAGGAGACGAAGACGACGAGGATCCCGGGCCGGGGTCCTAGTCAGGCTGAGGAAACGCGAAAACCGGCCTCCTCTACCGAGCTTACTTCTGGCAAATGTCCAATCCCTGGATAATAAACTGGATGAACTCCGAAGCAGGATGGCATTTTAACGGGACATTAAGAACTGTAACGTTCGGACAGAGACTTCAAGGCCGGAGGCTGCATTTATTGTGGCCGGGGATTTTAACAGCGCCAACATGACGAAAGTCCTGCCGAAATACTATCAGCACGTCAGCTGCCCCACGCGCAGTGGAAATACACTGGACCATGTTTACTCTCCTTTCCGCAATGGATACAAAGCCCTCCCCCGCTCCCCCTTTGGCAAGTCGGACCACGTATCTCTTCTCCTGCTCCCCGTTTACCGGCAGAGACTGAAAAGAGACCAACCTGTGACACGGACAGTCCAGCGCTGGACTGAGCAGTCAGACTCTGCTCTCCAACACTGCTTCAGCACCACGGAGTGCTGATTCAATTCAATTCAATTTTATTTATATAGCGCCAATTCATAATTTACATTATCTCAAGGCACTTTACATTTAAAGGTCAAGACCTTAAAACAATATTAACATAGAGAAACCCAACAGTTCCCACGATGAGCAAGCACAGGCGACTGTGGAGAGGAAAAACTCCCTCATTAACAGGGAGAAACCTCTGGCAGAACCAGGCTCAATGTGGGCGGTCATCTGCCTCGACCGGTTGGGGTGAGGAAAGAAAAGTAAGGGGGGAGGAAAGGAGAGATGGGTGGAAAGTGGGGGAGAGAAGAGAGAGATGAGGTGGAGAGAGAGAGACCAGTAACAATTTGGCACCATCAAAATCAAGGCTAACCATAACAATAACAATGTATAGATCTACAACATGACTAGATATATTAATGAATTGCTGAGTTATTGTAATAAATGAAGACAATGGTGATGGTGGTCGTTGTGGTCCTGTAGTCCCGGTGCCGGAGTTATCTGAAACGAGATAGAGAGAAGAGCCAGAGGGACTATGGGAGGACAAAGTGACACTTTGACATGATGACATGTTAAAACTAATAAATAAATAAATAAACAGGTGTGGGGGGGCAGAGAGACAGAGGGAAGTGAAGAAGTGCTCAGTGCATAGGGTTGGGCGGTATGAGCAAAATGTTATATCACGGTATGAGTAATTTCATATCACGGTAACGGTATATATCACGGTATGGTTTTTTCCCCCCCTGTAAATTCAATTAATGGCTTAAAATAACCATACTGTTGCATTTGATCATTTTCCTCTTTTATTTTTATTTGCTCACAGCAGCACAGCATTATTTTAAAGAAAATATAATAATATAATAAATAATAATAATAATAATAAGACTCTGCCAAGCTCTTTTGGACGAGAGGAGCTGCTGCAACTTTTGTTTTTGATGCAGCAGGTGCGCCACGCATCTTTTGGCTTTCATAATACTGCTTAGCATGTTTTATCTTTAAGTGGTGGAAGAGGTTACTGGTGTTTCCACCTCCGGCAGCAACAGTCGCGCGACACTCTTTGCAGAGTATCACGTTTTGTTCATTGTCTGATTTTCTAAATCTGAAAAAGTTCCACACAACAGACGTAGCGCCCTTTTTCGGAACGAGTTCCTCCTCCTCTTCGTCATGAGTGGGTCGGGCTGCCTCCGTTCCCTCGTGACGTTCACTTTCCGCCTCCGCCATGATTGTTATCACTCCGGTAAAGCTGTTTCTTCTTCATGTGCTCATGCAACCACGCCAAGCAGTCTGTTGCAGTGCCTGCAGTGCCCCGTGTGTCGAGGCGGTGTAACTACAGTGACTCAGAGAGATGCCGCAGACATCTGCTCTTTCTCCGGTATAAACGGTATTGCACAATCTCTACCGGTAGACATTTTATACCGTCACACGGTATAATACCGTCATACCGCCCAACCCTATCAGTGCATGATGGGAGTTCCCCCAGCAGTCTAAACCTATAGCAGCACAACTAAGGGATGGTTCAGGACTCACCTGATCCAGCCCTAACTATAGGCTTTGTCAAAGAGGAAGGTTTTTAGTTTTACTTTAAATGCTGAGACAGTGTCTGCCTCCCGAACCCAGAGTGGGAGCTGGTTCCACAGGAGAGGAGCCTGATAGCTAAATGTTCTACCTCCTGCTCTACTCTTACAGACTCTTAACCACTAGAGAGCCTGTGTTTTGGGAACGAAGTGATCTACTTGGATAATAAGGTGTTATCAGCTCTTTGATATATGAGGGGGCGTGATTGTTGAGGGCTTTAAAAGTGAGGAGCAGGATCTTGAATTCTATTCTAAATTTTACCGGGAGCCAATGTAAGGAAGCTAAACTCAGGAGTGATATGATCTCTCCTTCTAGTTCCTGTCAGCACTCGTGCTGCAGCATTTTGGACCAACTGGAGACTTTTAACAGTCTTCATGGAGCATCCTGCTAATAGAGAGTTACAGTAATCTAATCTAGAGGTTACAAACGCGTGGACTAGTTTTTCAGCATCCTGCTTAGACAGGATGTTTCTGATTTTGTTAATATTGCGCAGATGGAAGAAAGCCGTCCTAGACACTAGTTTAATATGGGGGTCGAATGACATGTCTTGGTCGAACAACACTCCAAGGTTCCTCACAGTGGAGCTGGAGGCCAGACTGACACCATCCAAAGTGACTATCTGGTCAGACAGTGTTTGTCTGAGATGTTTAGGGCCAATTACAACAACCTCAGTTTTGTCTGAGTTTAAAAGTAGAAAATTTTGGGTCATCCACGTCTTGATATCTTTGAGACATTCCTGAAGTTGAACTAGGCGATTAGATTCATCATGCTTCATGGAAATATACAATTGGGTGTCGTCTGCATAGCAGTGGAATTGTATGTGGTGCTGTCTGATAATGTTGCCTAAGGGGAGCATATATAAGGTGAACAGTATTGGTCCAAGGACAGAACCTTGTGGAACTCCATGCTTAACTTGCATGTGCATGGAGGAGTCAGTGTTAACATTAACAAATTGGAATCTATCTGATAAATATGATTTAAACCAGTGTAGTGCTGTTCCTTTAATTCCTATATGTTGTTCTAATCTCTGTAGCAGAATCTTATGATCTAATGTAGCAAATGACCGGGTCTGTGTGTGTGTTTATGTCCTCCTCCTCAAACACACACATAGACGCGGTCATTTGCTACATCAGCAAATGCATCAATGACGTCGTGCCGCAGTACTGTACGAACATTCCCTAATCAGAAGCCCTGGATAAATGGCGAGGTCCGAGCTAAACTTAAAGCTCAGGCTGTCACGCACAGCGCCGGTGATTTGGATGAATACAGGAACTCCAGGTATGCGTTCCGGAGAGCTATTAGCAGTGCTAAGACAATATAAGAACAAAGTGGAGTCTGACTACAAGGGCTCCAACGCTAGAAACATGTGGTCTGGACTAAAAACTATAACAGACTATAAAAGAACAACAAGTGGTGCCGAGGGAGTGTGTGCATCTCTCCCAGATGAACTGAACACATTTTATGCATGCTTTGAGAGACCCCCGGCTGTGGAGGTACAGAAGGCTCAGGATCCCTGCCCCTGCCCCCTGGTTCTAACCAGTGCAGATGTGTGCAGATCCCTAAAAACAGGAGGAACACGTATGTGAGGATGCTGCTCTTTGACTACAGTTCAGCATTCAACACTATTGTGCCCTCCAAGCCCGTCATCAAGCTCAGGAACCTCAGGCTCAACAGCGCCCTCTGTGATTGGATCCTGAACTTCCTGACGGGCAGACGCCAAGCAGTGCGGATGGGGAACATCACATCCTCCAACCCTCAACACCGGAGCCCCCCAGGGTTGTGTGCTCAGCCCTCTCCTCTACTCCCTGTTCACGCACGACTGCGTGGCCACATACAGCTCCAACACCATCATCAAGATGGCTGACGACACCACCGTCATCGGCCTGATGACGGCGACGAGACGGCCTACAGAGAGGAGGTCAGAGCCCTGACATCTTGGTGCCAGGACAACAACCTCCATCTCAACGTCTGCAAAACCAAGGACCTGATTGTGGATTACAGGAAGAAGCAGAGAGATGGACACGCCCCCATCACCATCTACGGGACTCCTGTGGAGAGAGTCAGCAGCTTCAGGTTCCTCAGGGTTCACATCACTGAGGACCTGACATGGACTCATCAAACCAGGGTTATTACAAAGACAGCTCGTCAGCGGCTCTTCTTCATATAATGAGTGCAATAATTCATATCCGTTCAATACCTCCCCCTAACTGCTGCTCTTGACTGCACATGTATATATTTCACTTTGACACCTTATAATGTCTTATTATAATGTTTATTGGCACCTTATAATGTTTTATATTTTTTATTTTGCACTAGTTTTTTTTAAACAATTTATTTATTTCAATTTTTCAAACAAACAACAGTGATACAGGGCATCAAATCCCTGCCCCCCCCCCCCACCCCCACCCCATGGGCCAGAGTGGAACGAAAAAGGACAACAGCAATAACCACAGCAACAAAATAAAATAAAATAACAACAACATCAGCGAAGATGATACTGACAAATTTAAAAAAAAAAAAAAAAAATTATACAATAAATAAACAAAAATAAACCACAACAAAATCCAGATCACACACAGTGTAACAACATAACAACAGTCCCATTCAGTGTATCTAGCCCTATCTCAATGTTGACCACCCGTGTCAGGCCCCGGAGCAGCTCCACTGTGTAGGAATGCCAGAAATCCTCCCCAACACCTATCAAAAACTGATGGCCTCCCCCTGAGACCACACAAAATCTTTTCTGATGGTAAATATGATGAGAGCTCTTTAAGCCACAAGGAAACACCAGGGGGGTCCTCACTTTTGCAGTTGATAGCTATGCAGTGTTGATTCTCATATCAATTGGTAAAATCGACAGGTCCCCCAATAGTGTCAGCCGTGGATTGGCCGGGATTTCCACCCCTACAATTCTTTTAACAATGTCCAAGATAGAGCTCCAGTACTGCTCCAAACAATCACACGTCCAGAACATGTGGAGAAGGGATCCTATTTCAGTCTTACACCTAGGGCAGTATTCAGAGTAGTTACTACTTATCTTATGGAGACGATGAGGAGTCAAGTAAACCCTGTGTATAAGATTAAACTGTAATAATTTGTGTCGGCTGTTATAGGAGAATGATTGAGAGCTACTACAAATCTTCTTCCATTCAGAGTCCTCAAAGGCATAATCAATGTCTGTTTCCCACTTAAGTTTTGCCTTCAAAGCTGTATTTTCTGACAGGCTCATTAGTCTGTTGTAAGCATAGGATAAAAAGCCTTTAGAGTTATGCTTGTCTTGCATCATACTGTCTATCTCAGAGTCCTCTAGGCGGGTAAGTTTCCCACCTTGCTGTACTTTAATGAAATCCCGGACTTGTAAGTATTTATAAAAATGTGCAGAGGGGAGCCCAAAAGAGAGCCTCAGTTGCTCAAAGGATCTCAAATTATTGTGCTCATATAAGTGTCCAAAGGTGCATATACCTCTGCTATACCACTCTCTAGTAATACCATCTCTCAAAGCCCCAGGTAAAGCCGGGTTAAAATGAAATGGAGTAGAGCCATACAGTGTGCGAACACTATGGGACTTTGCTCTGATTTCATCCCAGATTTGTGATGTAAATTTTATCATTGGATTTGAGGATACAAGTTTTTGCTTGTGATAAAAGTTAATAAATGGAATGCTACACAAAGCTTCCGCTGTATGAGACTGTTCAATCTGTTTCCAAGCTGGAGGGTGTTCTAAATCTTTAATCCAAGTCCAGATAGCTCGGGATTGAGCAGCTAAATAGTACAACCGAAAATCTGGTAAATTTAGCCCTCCCTGTTCAGGGGGCCGACAGAATGTTTTGAGCTTGACTCTGGGAGTTTTACCATTCCACAGAAATCTAGATATCCGTCTGTCCAGGTTTTTAAAGAAAGTTTTCGGAATTGATGTTGGCAATGCTTGAAACAAGTAAAGAAATTTGGGTAAAATATTCATTTTAATACAATTTATTCTTCCAATTAGGGATATGGGAAGAGACTTCCATCTGTCTAAGTCTGCTTCAACTTTTTTAAACAGGGATTCATAGTTGAGAGAGTAAATCTGATGTAGCTGGTTGGATATTTGCAGACCAAGGTAGCAAATTTTACAGGGGTCCCAATGAAAGGGAATGTCTCCTCTTGATAATCCCTGAGCAGCTGGGTTAAGAGGCATCATCACACTTTTCTGTTTGTTTATCCTGTACCCCTAGATGCAGCTATATTCCTCTAACAGGGTGCAGAGGGCAGGTAGCGACGTCTCCAAATTAGTCAAATACAGCATAATGTCGTCGGCATAAAGCGAAATTACGTGCTTTTTGTCTTCGACCATAACACCTTCTATTACAGGATGCGTTCTAATAGCAACTGCGAGGGGCTCGACTGCCAATGAGAAGAGGAGAGGGGACAGGGGGCAGCCCTGGCGAGTGCCGCGTGACAGGGTAAAAAGTGATGAGATGTCAGCATTTGTTCTAATCATTGCTGATGGATTAAGATAGAGTATTTTTATCATTTGTATCAAATCTGGACCAAAATTATTTTTTTCTAAAACTGCAAAGAGATAGGGCCATTCTAAACGATCAAATGCCTTTTCAGCATCTAATGAAAGGGCAACGGCCGGCGTGTTGATGTTTTTGGCGCAGCAAATTACATTGAGGAACCTACGAATGTTATCAGAGGAATAGCGATTCTGAATGAAGCCAGTCTGATCTTTATATATGAGGTCGGGTATCACTTTCTCCAGCCTGGTAGCTATGACCTTGGTGAATACCTTATATTCTGATGAGAGAAGAGCTATGGGCCTATAGGAACCACAGAGTTTTGGGTCCTTACCAGGTTTCAGCAGGACAGTAATCAGAGCCTGTTCTAGAGTTTTAGGTAGTTGATGTATTTCAAGTGAGTGTTTGAACATATCCATTAGCGGTGTTATTAAATTAGATATAAATGCTTTATAGAAGTCCATAGAGAACCCATCTGGCCCTGGCGATTTTCCTGCTGAAAGTTTACCAATTGCATTCAAAACCTCCTGTTTAGTAATATCTGCCTCTAGGCTCTCCCGTGTCCCCATCTCCATCCCCGGAACGTCCAGCCTCTCTAAGAAGTTAATCAGTTTATGAGTATCGACCCCCTGAGAGGAATACAAGTCAACATAGAAATCCTTAAAAATGTCATTAATACATTTGGGATCATAGACTATTGTGGCACCATCCCTGGTCTTAACTGAGGGGATGCATCGAGAGTTTTCTTCTTTTCGGACTTGCCAGGCTAATAATTTACCACTTTTATCGCCATGTTCGTAATATTGTTGTTTCGTTCTAGCCATAGCATTCTCGATCACCCTAGTGGTTAGCAGATTATATTCAGTCCTCTTGATGTTTAAAAGATCTAAAGTCGTATCACTATGAGTCTGAGAATGTTCCCTTTCAAGATTCCTAATCTCTGATTCAACTGTTTTGGTTTTCAGCATGTATTGTTTTTTTTTCCATGATGTATAGCTTATAGTCTCACCTCTCACATAAGCTTTTAAGGATTCCCAAACAGCTGTTGGTGAGGCAGTCCCTTTATTAATGCTAATAAAACTGTCCATTCTATCACTAATAAGTTTAACATAATCTACATCGTTAAGTAGGTGTGTGGGGAATCGCCAAAGTCTGAAATTACTAGTAGCGTTCTTTTGGGCCATTTGGTGCATGAGAGGAGCAT
The DNA here is from genome assembly GCF_024713975.1 of Paralichthys olivaceus. Classification (NCBI taxonomy): domain Eukaryota; kingdom Metazoa; phylum Chordata; class Actinopteri; order Pleuronectiformes; family Paralichthyidae; genus Paralichthys; species Paralichthys olivaceus. The sequence goes on along the minus strand of NC_091108.1, from coordinate 22,830,178 downwards.
GGTCCGAGTGAGTCATAGCTAGATATTCACATGAGGATATAAGGTGAAATCTGTCAGCATGAGTAAGAAAAATATCAATTCTAGAGTAGCTTTTATGAGCATGTGAGTAGAAGGAATACTCACGTACTGACTTGTGTTTATCTCTCCAGACATCTACAAGTTTGAAATCAGCCATTTCTTTTTTGAGAGTTTTCGCTGCTTGAGACAGAGCTTTGGGGTTAGAGGATGACCGATCTTTGGATGGATCCAGGACTAAATTCATATCACCACCTATGAAAAGTTCACTAGCATGACAAGTTAGTGTGAAAAATAAACTTTGGAAAAATTGAGGGCAGTCGTAATTTGGGCCATATATATTAACTAACGTGATGGGTTCACCTGATAGGGAGCCTTTAAGTATCAAGTATCTGCCCTGTTTGTCTTTTTCAACATTATCTACTTGTAGAGGGACATTTTTACCTATCAACGTGGCGACACCTCGGGATTGGGATGTGAAGGAGGAGTAAAAGGTCTGCCCTTGCCATTGGCGTGTTAGTCTAACATGCTCAGCATCGGTTAGATGAGTCTCCTGTAGTAGAGCTATATCTATTTTATGATTCTTAAGAAAGTTAAGTACCTTTCTGCGTTTTGACAAATCATTGATGCCATTAGTATTCCATGTCAAATACTTAAAAGCTACCGCTGTCATTTTTTCCCCCTAGATATCTATTTCTCCTATGAGGTGACGTAAGGTCCAGAAACAGGCAATAAATCCAGGCTATTGTTTTATCTAATGGATACATTTCTATGTCTTGTGTACAGAGTAAGGATGTAAAAGGAAAAAAGAACAAAAAAAACATAGACTAAACCAAAAAAAAAAACCCAAAAAAACCCCAAAAAACAAGAAAATACCCCTCTTGCCCCACTCCCTCCCCAACTGAGGAAGTGCTGAACCCTAATCTTCCTGACGCTTTCTTAACGCAGCTGAAACCTATATTGCTGCGTCATTAAATGGTGCCTAACCTCCTTAAAAATTAAGTAATCTATTAGCCATTAAGCCAAGTTCACACCAGAAAATTACAACTAGCCTATTTAAGGTGAGGGAACAATGTAAATAATAACATTACCCAAAACAACGTCAGTATACACAAGTAAGACCATGTCTGTCTTAATATGGTGATTTGGAACATTTTATAAACATAGTTTAAAACACAAATGCACCCCCCTAGTAACCTACTTACATCTGGGGTTCGCGATAAAGATGAACAAGTTTGAGCAGTGTCCAGAAGGAGAGTGACAGCCAGGTTACGAGTCCAAAACGATGCCAACGGCAGACATGCAGTTACTCCAGGGAACAGTGACACCGCGTCGGAGCAAGAACAAAAATCCTCTGGCCAAACAGGTCCGTGTCATTCAAGCACTGTTGGGCGGTAAAATTGCACCAGCAGGGGAAATAAGTTTCTTCGGCCATCGGAAGTCAGTCCTGTCCATCTGCCGCTGATATAAGTCTTTGTAGATCACGGAACAGGGTCAAGATGCGTAATCCAGTTTACCTTGTAGTAAGTTAGACTTATGGTAGCACATCTGGGTGGTATCTCTTCAGATAATTTTCAGCAGCCTGAGGCGTTGTGAAGGTGCGCCGTTCCCCCTCCAGATCCATTATGAAAGTGGTTGGATGCAGCAGCCTAAAGGTGATGTTCTTTTCTTTGAGTTTCTTTTTCAGAGGTGCAAAGGCTTTCCTCTTCTTATACAGGGCTGTTGACATATCTCTGAATATCATTATGGCCGAGTTGCCATATTGTAGCGAACTTTTGTTTCAGGCTGCCTCGGTGATCTTGACCGTGTCAGAGAAGCGGAGCAGCCGGATCACAATGGCGCGGGGTCTGGCGCCGTCTGTTGGGCATTGTAGCAGAGACCTGTGAGCACGCTCCACTTCAAAGATTTCCCCTTCTAAGTCAAGCATCTTGGGTAGCCATTCTCGTATAAATGCTACCGTGTCCTTCCCCTCCACTCCTTCTGGAAAGCCGACCAGCCTCTTTCTAGGTTCTTTCTAGGTTCTTCCTACGGGCTCGGTTCTCTTGGTCATCCAGTTGTTCCCTCAGGTCACTCAGTTCGCCGTCCGTAGTTTTTTTGTAGTCATCCAACTCACACTGCATGGCGGCTTGCGCGTCTTCAAACTCACATTGCTTCCCCTCGATGCTCTTTACTCGGTGTCCAATAGCTTCATTGTCTTTGACGATCTTTTCCATTGTTTCGGAAAGCCTGTTTAAACGTCCCTCAATCATGGACTCGATCCAATTTATTCCTTTCTCCATTTCAGAGATGAACCACTGAGGCGCGTGCTGTGGAGGCTAGTCAGCTAGCCCGTCGCCGCTGCTGGCACTCGTTGACGGCACTTGCTTGTTATTCTCATCTTTGTTTCCGACGTTCTTTTTCGGTGGCATGGTCTCGTTTTCAGTGTTTCCACTTATTAGAGCACGGTTATCGTCGAGTTGACTTGGTGAAAAATCGGCAGAAGGCTAATTTCAGTAAGCTATTAAGTGGAGCACGGCACCAAGCGTCTGCTTCCTAAGCTTCCATAACCGGAAGTCCAATAAGCCCCATTGAGCTATTTTGCACTAGTTAATGACATCTGTACTTTATTGTTTTATTTGCACTAGTGTATTGGTACTTGTATTTTTAGTTACTCTTATTTTCTTACACTATTGCATGTGAGTTGCTTGAGTTGCCTGGGATTTAAGATTTTCATTGCCAACATGTACGGTGTATCTGTTGTGCAGATGACAATAAAAACCTTTGAACCTTTTGAATGTTCTTTACATTAATTGAGTTCCATTTGTTTTGACCATTGGTAGACACCAAAATTCCTGACCTGCTTGAATGGGTACATTTTGTCATATTTCTTTTCAAGCCAATTTTTAACAATCTCATCAAATGTAGACATGGCAAGAACAAAATATAATTTGAATTTACCACGTCTAAATTGTATTGAGATCCTGTTCATGACGCCAATTGTTGTGGAAAATCTGCTGATCAATGGTCAACTCATCAGTGAAGAAAGTGTTCAGGAGCCCTTTGACGTATTATGCTGAAATATTTATTGAAGATGATGCTCTCTCATATTCTGAAGTCAGCTTTCCTGCAGTCACACTTTAAACCCCAACATATCATTTAATCTATGGGTGTGCTTGTTCCTAAACAATCAAATGTATTTTCTAGTTATGGAGACAGTATTGACTGCCTCGCCTAAATGACTGAATAAAACGAATGGTGATGCAGGGCACATTTCACATGAAATCAGAGCAAAGGATTGTTCCACAGACTCAAAATATTACAACAAGCTCTGGTGTCACATGTTGCAGAGATGTAAAGACTTGGCTAATGGCTGTGGTTACACAAAATGCAGCATCTCTTTACTTAAGTGGCTTTCTTAATGCTTGCAGGCATAAGCTGCCAATTCTAGACTCATGGTGGGTTTTTACCACATGAAAAACACATCAGTCATATCGGAGCATGTTCAACAGTCTGCAGCTGTGTTGGACATAGTAAAAACATTAGAAAATGTATAGGAGCTGCTGGTTCTGTCATCAATATTTTATTCTCATTGGGCTCTTGCAGTGACACAATAATAGCACATCAATAGCTATCAATATGTGTGTACTGAAGGGCTGAGATGGCCAAAGGAGCATCATTATATATCAGGGTGTGGTGCAGAGATAACCAACAGCCATGTTAAAATAAGCTTAGCACCTTTAAAAAGAAAAGTGGATACATTTAACTCTTCATCTAATGTTTCAATTGTGAATGGATGGTTTGTGTAAACTTTACCACTTCTGTTTTGTTGATACCTTGTCTGGCATCACTTCCCCAAAATTAACTTAGGCAATTCATTTGACCCTTTACACACAATGTTCAGCTCAGAGAGAGAGTCCCAGTTGTATTAGATAATTAACATCATGTCAAAAATATTACTCTTTAAACTGGTGTTTAATCAAAATCTCAACTAGAAGTTCTCTTCATTGTCCAGCACAAAAAAATTTCCTCAAGCATGGGGTCCGGAACATAAATAATATCAAACTAGTGTTCTGATTCAGTGCCTCATACAATAGCAAATAAATTTAAATAAATGGTAAATGGTCTGTATTTTGAAAGTGCTTTTCTTATCTCGATAACTCAAAGAATTCTACAGTACAGGTTATTGTCATTCACCCATTCACAAACAGATTCCTACAGTGCATGTATAGGCAGCATTCTTTTTCTATTAGGAGCAATTTGGGGTTCAGTAACTTGCCCAAGGACACACTGGCATACAGATGGGGAAGATCAAACCACTGACCTTAAAGTTAGAAAACCGCTCCTCAGCCACAAATACTACAGCTAATACTCAACCAAAAATACATGTTTTTTTTCATGTCACGTAAACATTGAATTACAAAACAAAATACTTTTTTTAATGTGTGTCTTAAAAAAGTTTCATCTTTTCTTAATATTATCTCACTTTCACAAAACAGTCTCAACCAATGTTTTAACTATTTTAACACGTCTCAACTGAACAGCTTTAACATCATATCATTCTCTTGAGGTGCCAGTTCACCTCCTGGGCACTGCCGAGGTGCCCTTGAGCAAGGCACCAAACCCCCCAATTGCTCACCGGGCGCCTTCATGGCTGCCCACTGTTCCGTGTGGTCACTGTGTGTATTGTGTTCCATGTGTGCTGTGTTCACACAGATGGGTTAAATGCAGAGGTCAAATTTCCCTATGTTGCATGTAGTGCTCTGTGTGCACGATTGTGGGAGAATAAAAAGGAATCTGAATCTTAATCTTAATCTTACTCTATTTTCCTCTTGTATCCCTCCTCGTCTTTTGTTCAAAGACAGAAGTGAGCTCAAGCTTGTCCTGCCAGGATTTTAAATCTGGGCTGGAACGCTGCTTTTAACATCTTACGGTCTATTACGTATGAGACATACTGATTTTAAGTCTGTTGGAAGATGCAAGTCTGTCCATGTTGTCTGTTTTCTCAATGCACTTTTCTCTTTTTACAGCACGCCAAGTGTAATTACTGATATCACTTTTCTGTGAGACTCACTTCTTGCTGTCTATTCTTACTTCTCTTGTGTTGCCCTAGTGTGTGTATCCAATCACTGACTCAGGTCAGAATGCTCATCGGAATTCAAATATTTAATTGTCATGTGAGGTGATTTACAATGCATGCAATTGGTCAACTGGCAAAAGGAAACTGACGTTTCAACTAACAGACTGGCAAAAATGGGCAATACAAAATGTTTCTTCCTTGTTAGTACAGTGAAAGCAACTTTGACAATATCCAGACCGATCTGGAGGGCTAGATTGATACGTAATGTGACTTGACTGTCAAAGACAGTTTTTTTCTTTTTCTAGTCGAGGATTAAGGACTGAAGATATCTCACCTTGTACAGATTGTTCAGCCCTATGAGGCAAACTGTGATTTGTGAATATGGGCTATACAAAAAAATATGAATAATAATTGATTGATTTATGTAGTCACCTGCAAAGACACCGAGAGTTCGCTTCTGCTTTGCATTATGTAGTGAGTGCTAGAACCTGCACATCTTGCTGTGGGTGTTTAAATGGCATTTTCATATCATTATGTCATGTCAATATTTCATCTTCCATATGTCTTAATTGTCTAAAATACACAATTTTTTTCTTGTGTTCATCAGCTGTAGCATCATATAATTCATTACTTTTCAGTCTTTCTCATCTTTCTTACATTGTCCTGCAAAATTTCTTTGACCGGTTTCTTGTCTGTTTCTTAAGTTTTTGGTGTCTCCTGTTTTGCCTGATGAGCTTTTTATAAAAGGGGGTCAGTCCAACGTGAGGTGAGGGTTAGTGATGACAGCAGGCAACATTGTAGATGTCTGTGATAGAAGCCAATAGCAGTCACGTCTAATAAAGGACCTCACAGATGCTCTTGGATGACCTCGCTAAGAAGTTCAATTAGGACATTCTCTATACCATTCAAAGCAATGAATTCAGTTCTGTGTTTATTTTTCTGTGCAGGCTTTGTCTGATTTACCTGAATGAACTCACTGTATTCCATTAAGTCTTCATTTTGTAGGTATATCTTAGCTAATGGCTGATGATGCTCAGATTCCCGCTCTGTGTTACTGAATATTTTATTGTTAAAAAATAAAGCCATATTATTTCTTGTCATCTGTTTTAATTAATATTCCTCAGATGTGTTTATATACTCTTGGTATTTTAAAGGTTAATTGACTATCCATTACCCATGCTTGGCTCTTATTGGATATTTAAAAGCCCTGATGAAGCACCCTCTAACTTTGACGTAAATGATAATTTGGAAACCAGAGGGATTATGAAGCAGATTCTTGAATAACTGGATATGAGGTACTCCATCAAAACAAAACCACAATGATTCCTGTCTAAGCTCCTGCAGGATTCTACTCATAAAATGTAATAAATAATTATGAAGTCATAAAGTTAATAACAATTTTCTCTCTCATCTTTATCATTGAGGTGTTAATCAAATTGTCTGTTTTAAATATATTACTTTTATTAGCTTAAAGACAAATAGCCACAGATGAAAGAACCAATTAGACAAGTAGAGAGCTCAACATATTTTTATTGGGTACGGCTTAAATAGATTTATTTTATCAGTTGCTATATTGTCATATGAAAAATGAGATGGCAGCCAGTAAATATTATGCAATCTGCCACTCATTGCTGGGGTGCTCAAGTGACTCCGTCTAAGATGAATACATCGGTGTGCAGAATTATTAGGCAAATAAAATACAGAGAGTTTTTCCTATGACTAAAGTAGCTTTTCAATAACTGCTTTAAGCCGTCCATCTATAGAGTCTGTCACTGTCTTAATCTGACTATCAATATTCATTGAAGCATTAACCACATTCAGGTGCATTGAATTCTCTCATTGTAAATCAAGTTTGAGGGGCCCACAAGTTCTCAATAGGATTTAAGACAGGTAAGGAGGGGGGCTGGTTGAGGCCAATGCAAGGCTTGTCAATCAGTGGTGCACTGGGATGCATACAATGAACTATTGTCTTCCACAAAGACCATTGCTGTCTTGAATGCTGCCCACTTCCTGTATCACTGACTGAAGAACGCTTTCCCCAAAACCTGGAAGCATGTTTCGTAGTTTTCAGTTTTCAACCTGTCTTCTGGCATTTATTGGCCATATATTAAAACTTCAATTTGTTAATCTTATTCCGTGGTGGTTATGATTTAGAGTCATGTCTCTCAGCACTGACACACCAGGTAGGCTGCACCTCTGGAATATTGTGGCACTGGTGGATGATGGGTTCCTGTTGGCTAATTCTCAAGACTTTTGCAGTTAATTTAGACCCTATAATTCTTATAGCTGTTTTTGCCCTGTGGTCATTGATTTCTTTTTCCAGATAATTGATAAATAATACATTTAAACTGGATCCTACTTTGTTTATTATATCTTTACTAAATCAAACAGAATTATGATAATGTATGCCACCATTTAAAGGCTGATGCTAAATTTATAACCTAAATAGGAATTTCAATGGACTGAATGACTGCACCTCAACTGACACTTACTGTATATAACTAAGTCAATCTTATAATCCGTTTTTAATGTAGTAACAGTGGCAACATTTAGAGGGAAGATAATACTAACAATGTATAATTCATGCTGTTTATTAAAAATGGGTGAGTAAAAACTTCTGGTGGGACGGTAGAGCAGCATGGATGTGTAAGACAGGAGCTCCCGCATGCCAACATATTAAACTCCGCTAAAACTCGAGATAAACGACAATAGAGAAATTGAGAATATGAGTGCCAACAAGAACAAAGAATAAAAAGAACCCGGACACCAAAGGTAAAGAAATAAATCGATTGATTAACGAGAGCAAGCTAGCACCTGAAGCTAGCATGGCCTCGTTTCAAAGCAGCCTGGACGGCATCAGCAAGCAAATTCAAGCCCTGCAAAACGAAATGAAGACGGACCTAAAAACATTCAAAGACGAAATTACAGCGCAAATGAGAAACGAACTGACAGAACTGAAGGGAGACATTGATCAAAAGTTCGCAAAAATGAACATGGTTATCGGTGAACATGATGAGAAGATCAGCGCTACTCTCACACGCACATAAGAACTCGAGACGTGGAGCTAACTGGACAAACTAGACAATTTAGAATCGAGGTCCCGTCGGAATAATTTACGGGTGTATGGCATACAGGAGGAGGCAGAGTCCAAGAGTGACTTGGTCGCACAGTTCATGGATAAATGGCGCTGTGAGGAATTTTCCTTAAACTCGGACGTTCAGATTCAGCGGCGTGAAAACCTACGGGAGTGCGGAGGAGGCAACTCGAGAACTGCGGGAGAGAGGATACGAGGTTGATAACACGGGGACCAACACCGGAGGAGCTGCAACCGTTGAGAGGCTCCAATCGACCGGAACCGCGACATGGAAACACACCGGGAGCGGACACACCGGGTAGGCCAGCAGACACGCGCGTGAAAGACTGAATGTTTTTCATCTGAGGGGAAACAACACGGGATGAGTATCTATCTCACTAAGAACCTGAGTTAAAATTAACATGAAAATTATATAATTTGTTAAGGGCAGGTGAAGTTAAAGTATAGTAGTATGTAGTTTGCTTTGGTGGGTTATAGATAAATGGACTGTTGGCTTAAGAAGGACTGAAACGCAGCTGCAGGGACTGGTATGAGTATATTAATCCTACATGGATTGAATCTCTATACTGGATGGGGGCCCTTTCTTTGTGGGAGGCTTTCCCCCTCAAAACAAAAAGAGAGTCAGCAGAAGTGGAGGGTTGTTGACATCTCTTTATGGAGGTCATTTTTTCTGTATATAGTTCAAATAAGCACTAAACCGTTTTGCAAGGTGTTACTTGTTTCTGAACGTTTAACTGAAAGCCTGTGGATGAATCTGTACAAAGTTAACACAACTAAGATCTTTTATGGATACCAAACAAGAAGAAATTAAAGTGCTTTTCTTGAATGTCAACGGCTTAGGAAACCCAGTCAAAAGAGCTAGAATAATAACCTAACTTAAAAAAGAAATGGCACAGATAAATTTCCTACAAGAAACATCTTTTATCAAAAGCAGAACATGAGAAATTAAAGAAATTTGGATTCAAAAACACTTTTTTTAGCTCACACTCAAGTGGTCGGAAAAGAGGAGTAGCAATACTGATGACTAATGCAACCAAATTTGAGTGCCAAAAGGAAATAAAAGACAAAGAGGGAACTTATATTATTGTAAAAGGGATGATGGGCCAAACAATGATAACGTTGGTGAACATATATGCCCCACCTGAGAGTAACAAAGATTTTTTTAAGTCTCTATTTGACACTATTGCATTGGAAGCAGAGGGCAAATCCTCATGTATATGTGGGGGAGACCTTAATGTGTTAATGGATCATGACATGGATACATCTAGTTTTAAGAGAAATAAGAAATCGGTCACAAAACTGGTCAGGAATACATGGGAGGAGATGGGCTTTTTTGATGTGTGGAGAGATCTACATTCACTGCGGAGAGATTTTAGTCATTACTCAGCAACACATTTGGTGTACTCCAGAATTGATTATTTTTTTATGCAGAAAGAAAACAGAGATAAAATAAAAGATTGCTGGATTGGTGTGGCAGATGTGTCTGATCATAGTGCCATCTATCTGAAGAAACACTTAAAAGGTAGACGGAAAGATACAATATGGAGATTGAACGTGGGGATATTAAATAATAAATCAGTCGTGGAGCAAATTAGGGCAGATATACAGACTTACCTGAAGGAAAACAATAATGGGGAAACAGATCCAGCTATATTGTGGGACGCTTTAAAAGCTGTGATACGGGGAAAATTTATTGCAATTACAAGTAATCTCAAAAGAGAAAGAATAAAGCAGTATAAAATCTATACAGAAGAATTGAGACATTTGGAACAGAAACATAAGAGAAAAGGAAAAGTTGAACCAAAACTCAAACAACTAATGAGCGAGGTGAGAAAGGAGATTAATAACCTACTCCAATGTGAAACAGAAATAAAAGCAAGATATTTAAAACAAAACTATTATGAATCAGGTCCCAAAGCAATGAAATTGTTAGCGAGACGTTTACGGAAACAACAGGCAGAAATTACAGTCAGTAAAATACACGACCCAAAAACAAACCAGCCCAAATATGAACCAAAAGAAATTGAAAATATTTTTAGAGATTATTACAAAGAACTTTACACTGAGCCATCGGCTTCAGATCAGAATGATATAAAGACTCTCCTCGACTCTCTGGACCTACCTTCAATAGGCACTAAACAAAATGAACGCATTAAAGCAAAGATAACAATAGATGAAATTCGGAAAACCATACAAAAATTAAAAACAAATAAGGCACCTGGTAGTGATGGATTTCCCTCCGAGTGGTACAAGAAATTTAGTGGAGAATTAACATCACTGCTTCACACTACTTTTAATTGGATTATGACTGATGACAGCATCCTGGACTGAAGCAATTATTACAGTAAATGGTAAATGGTTGTATTTATATAGCGCTTTTCTAGTCTTGAAGACCACTCAAAGCGCTTTACACTACAGTCTTCCATTCACTCATTCACACACACATTCATACATAGAGTGCTTCTATAGCTAGCACTTTTTGATGTTCTATTGGGCAGTTTGGGGTTCAGTATCTTGCCCAAGGACACTTTGGTATGCAGATGGGAAGACTGGGGATTGAACTTCCAACCTTCTGGTTGGAGGACGACCGCTCTACCCCCTCAGCCACAGCCACCCACAGTGCTCCCCAAACCCTCTAAAGACACGGAGTATTGCCAAAATTATAGACCGATTTCTGTTCTAAATGTCGACTACAAAATGTACACCTCAATTATATCAACTAGACTCCAATCCTTCGTACCAGACTTAATAGATGAGGATCAAAGTGGGTTTGTTAGGAATAGACAAACGCAAGATAATATTAGAACATTGCATATTATACATAGAATACATAAAGACAGCATACAAGCAGCTTTGATCAGCTTAGATGCGGAAAAAGCTTTTTATAGAGTCTATTGGGAATTTTTATATTTAACTTTGGGAAAATTTGGATTCAACTCCAAGTCAATTCAATGCATCAGGTCTATCTATAACAAACCTGTTGTCCTGTTCGTCATATTCGATTCTGGTCATGTCCTGTTCATGTGTCCCGTCTGCTCTCGTCACGTTTCCCTGTAAGTTGTTTCCTGTCCTTCCTTGTTCCACTCCTGTTTTTGAGTGCGACTTTTGTTTCTTGAAGATTTCTTTTGTAACGTTTACCCTTTTAAATAAAAGACACTTTTTGTAAAACAATATTTAGTTTCTGCGTTTTGGTCCTTTCCTTCCCTTTTTTCCCAACACGTTCGTTCCCTCGCCACGCACCTCCAAACCTGACAGTACGAACCAACCAGATATGGACCAAGCAGAGCTTTATCTTTTTGTAGGAAGGTTTTTTATTTGGACTCCTTGGTGGACGAGCTGAGCACCGCAGGCACCAAGCAGCGTGCAAAGCTCCTGGAGAGGATGCCACCGGTGCGGGATTGGCTTAAGGACAGACCCTGGGTTAGCCACTTTGTCCCGCACCTGGTGACCGTAGAGAAGAGACTGAAGGACATCCTCTCTCCCCCAATTTCCCCCGCTGATCCCTACCTCGGCGACACAGGGGTGGCTGTGGCTGAGGGGGTAGAGCGGTCGTCCTCCAACCAGAAAGTCAGAAGTTCGATCCCCAGTCTTCCCATCTGCATGCTAAAGTGTCCTTGGGCAAGATACTGAACCCCAAAACTGCCCAATAGAACATCAAAAAAAGTGCTAGCTATAGAAGCACTGTATGAATGTGTGTGTGAATGGGTGAATGGAAAACTGTAGTGTAAAGCGCTTTGAGTGGTCTTCAAGACTAGAAAAGCGCTATATAAATACAACCATTTACCATTTACAGATGATCAGAGAAGACAGTTCAATAAAAGGTATAGAAATTAACAAACAAGAACATGTAAAAACCCAGGGAACTTACATACTTAACACCTCTTGTCAAATTGACAGTTTTACGACTTTGAACTTTTTACCTGGGGGGAAAGAGAAGAGGGGGGGGGGGGTTAGGAAGTGGGGGTTCATAAAAAAAATAAATAAACAGATACGGGGTGAGGTCAGAGGTCACTTTGTTGCAGGAGAACTCAGTATGTAAAACATCCAAAGAATTTTTTATACAACAGGTCTGTATGTATGGCTCCTCTCTACAGACAGAGGCCAAAATACGTCAAATGATGCAGAAAAATAAAAAAATGAATTGGTAAAACAGCCAATGAGAGACGGGGGGCGTGTGAATTCAGTTTGTACGATTCCTTTAAATCGAGTGCGCGTCCGAGAACGACTCAAAGACCATCTTGTTGAAAAACCAGAAACTCAACATGTCGGTGCAAAGATCTGAACCCGGCGTGACCAGCCACGAAGATTCTGACTCGAGCCGTGAAGACGTGCAGAATGTGCAGCAGGAGAGACCCGTCACCTCTCTGATATGTGAGACGCCCGTGACCATCTTTCAAGAAGTTCCTGTAGCCGCCAAACAGCCCAGAAAGGAGGTCAGAACCACTTTCAAAGTGGTCTGGCAATCTAGAACCTGTCCCTCCGGTCGTTGGTTTCTGCGTGCCACTCTCCGGACCTTCAGAGAGAGAGAGCCTGCGGAATACTTTATCCTCGAGAGTTTTAATTCAGAGTGCGGTGTGTTCCAGACACTGTTAAACAGGCCTTTGTACCGATTTTCAACGACAGCCAGACCCCGGAGAAGCTACAAACGGATGCCGGTAAAGAGTTTTTCAACAAGAGTTTTGACGCTTTGATGAAGAAACACGGCATCATACATTTTGCCACAGCCAGCGATCTGAAGGCGTCTGTTATTGAAAGGTTTAACCGTACTTTAAAAACTAGAATGTGGAGATATTTTACAGCTAACAACACAAGGCAATACCTCAACGTTTTACAGGATTTGGTGAAAAGCTACAATCACAGCTTTCATAAAAGCATAAAAATGACACCTATGCAGGTGACCTCCGAGAACGCCTCTCAAGTGTTTCAAAATCTGTATGGTACGTTTCCTACCCGACATCGAGATGCGGTGCAGATGAAATTTAAAAAGGGTGATCTTGTCAGATTATCCAAGGTCAGAGGGGTGTTTGATAAAAAATATGAACAGAGTTTTACGGATGAAGTGTTTACGGTGGAGGCCTGCATTCCTCGTACTCCCCCTGTGTACAAACTCCAAGATTATGACGGAGAGCTGATCGAATGAGTCCTCCGCCTCCATGTCTTCAGTCGGTGGGTTGTGATGGTACGGCCGTGGTGGTGGTGTCTCCTTTTAAGTGCTGCACAGATGAGGGGTGTGGTTTCAGAAGACCAGTGTTTTCGTCACCGCCAGAACGTCCTCCCATATCCAGCTTCTGGTAAACAGGGAAGTAATTTTTTCTTCAATTTCCTCCATTTTCTCGCTCCACGCAGCTATTGGCAGGTTTAACAGTGTCCCCCCCCCCTTCTCTTTCCCCCCAGGTAAAGTTCAAAGTCGTAAAACTGTCAATTTGACAAGAGGTGTTAAGTATATCTCTCTGATATTGACAGATGGTCTACTTACGCACTGGGATTAAATGACAGGATAAGTCTGGTAAAAATGAACATCCTGCCACGTCTACTATATTTGTTCCTATCTCTGCCTGTAGATATACCAAAAGACCAATTTCTTAAATGGGATAAGTGCATATTAAGATTTGTATGGGGAGGTAAACGGCTCAGAATACGCTATGCCACACTGCAACTATCTAAAGATAGAGGGGGAATGGCACTCCCAAATCTTAAAGAATATTTTCTTGCTGCACAACTGCGTCAGCTAATCTACTGGTGTGATGAGGGATATGTAGCTAGATGGAAAGATATTGAAATGTCTATATTAAAATACCCAATTCAAATAAGTATTGGTGAAACAGAGATCCCCACTTTTATCAAAGATGAGCATAATTTTAACCCAGTGATATCCTTTACTTTAGATATATGGTATTCCACAGTGAAACAATTAAAAATTGGAAAGGAAATTGGACTATTAAAATGGATTGCACCGGGAAAATATGATGGTAGATTTATATATTGGGCAGAAAAGGGAATTACAGCCATATTTACAACTATTAAAAGAGGTGAAATGAAAAGCTTTCAAGAACTCAAGAATACACATGATCTAATGAATCAGGACTTATTTAGATATCTACAAATGAGGGACTATTATATTAAAAGTATTAAAACAACTGAGGATAAAATACATCCCATCATAAAGTTACTTGTACAAGCTTATAGCCAAACTATTCCGAAGGCTGTGGCGGTTCTGTATGGCTGTTTGAGGGCTTCTAGAACAGATTCAACAATAAATGTTAAAGCCAAATGGGAAAGGGAGCTGAGTGAAGGGATTCCAGAAGGGATATGGTATGATATGTGGAAAACACACCAAATTACAACACAATCTCTGAAATGGAGGGAATTCAGTTGGAAGAACCTAATTCGGTACTTTATTACACCTAAAATTAAAAGTAAACAGATTAAATGCCCAGCAGCCATGTTGGAGATTATGCAACCACATGGATCCAGACCACACACACATTTTTGGGAACTGCACGAAAATACAACCCTTCTGGGGGAATGTTCACTCAATTCTCTGTGATGTTTTGGGATATGTGGTTCCTAAATCCTGTCTTGTGATGTCCCTTGGTCATTTGGAGGGTGTGGTGCATGTAGGAGACCAATATTTGGTCGGGATTCTTCTGGTGGCTGGAAAGAAGACCATTACTAAGAACTGGCTTAAGTCTGATACTCCAAGTTACAAACAGTGGATGTCGATTATAGATGATATACTTATGATGGAACATCTCACATATAAGTTGAAAATAAAAGAAGATGTTTTTATGAAAAGTTGTGCGAAATGGTTGACATATAAAGGAAGACATGATGAATCAGATGGCAGCAACACTTACTAACATGATTTCACACAGGCTCTGTTCTTTTTGTTTGTTTGTTTAGTGTTTTTGTTGATATTGTTTTTATTTGTTTTTGTCTTTGTGTTTGTTTTGGTGCTGTTTTTTCACTTTATACTAATGTGGAGATTATTGTGTACTGTATTGACAACACTGAAAACTAAATAAAGATTGTTAAAAAAAAATGTGTGAGTAAAACCCGTCAAATACCTGTTAGGGTATGTTTGATACCAAGTCAGCAGAGAGCGTAAATGTAAATGAGTGTTATGTGAGGGTGTGTGGGAGATGATGAAGCTGCTGCAGGCACAGCAGTTGTTGTACGGGTTGTTCAACATGCACTCAAGTGATGATACATCTGAGGTAATGTATTACAACCAACAAAGCAGCAGTGACAAACATAAACAAATGATCCACTCAGCACTTTTTAAAAATAACTAATGGGATAAAACAATATTATGCAAGTGTACAAACATGGCAAAGATTTCATTATGTATATTTAGGTAGGTGCGTCATAGTATTACCAGATTAGCATCATGAGATCTCCTTCAGAGCCACCTACACACACATTCAGACACCACAATGGTTTTGAAATATCCAGCTTTATATTTGGTATGGCACTGAAATGCTTCTATTGTAATTCAAGTTTTTTGGTTTGACTGTTTGCATGGATGTTAGACAATATTTTCTCTGCTAATGGATCCACGTTGCAATAAACTCATATTTTCAAAGTCGAATAAGAATCAAATGAGAAATGGAAAAAAGGGCAAACAAACACAACTTAGCAAAGATTTTACTCTGGACCATTCTGCATTACAAAGGCAATAACAGCAAAAAATCGTATTCAGGGCTGACAGAACCAGCAGGGCATCGACCCTAAGGTGCTGTTGGACAGGACTGTTGATTAATCTCTTACACTGGTGCAAAGCGTCAGTGTTTTTGTGTAAGAGCAAATAGAATTGGCGACATTGTCAGCAGGGCAAAAAGCGACACACACAGCTCTAAAGATCAATATAACTCTGGTAGGAAAAATAGAATGTATAATTTGTGTTTATATTGTAGCCAATGTTCAAAGTGCATCACCCCTCCAATGTTTTGTATTTATTCATTTCACAATAGTAATAAACCAATTCCAGAATTTCAAACACTTTTGTTACCAGGTTGACACAGAAACAAAATAGTTTTGGCCCAGATTTGGCCCACACTGTCATTTAGACCACAAGTAAACTATAGTATTGCTGTAGGTCAACCAAAGGTGGCCCACATTTGTTTTGTTGGATTTGGGCCATATTTACCATTTACCACATGTCACTTTAAGTTCACATCCAGATTCCACATTGCCTTGAGCAGTGCTTGTTGGACAAAATGGGCCCACATTTGTTTTGAGACATTTGTGCAACATTTTTCTATTATATATATATATAAGTATATATAAGTGGGCCACTTTAGGCTCACATCCATTTTGATGGTCAGAACTGCTGCATCATTGCCCATGTGTAGATCGGCACACATCCTTATGCTATCTGGGTCATTGACCTCTGCACTTTCATCCTGTTACATCTTACCCTCATTTCTGCACTTGTAGAAGCTTGCTGACTGATGTACTGGCTTAATCGGCTCACCTGACTCTTTTACCCCTCTGACACTGGGCCAGAGGGTTGAGGTAGAGTCGAAGTGTAAGGGCATGGAGGTAGAGTTTACTGGGGATGTTCCCAGAAATCTCTCATTGAAGAACGGTGTTAAAAACCCCATCACTGCCATGAAATGTTTTAGCTAATGTCTGTCAGATGACCCTGCCCTGCTTCATTTCATGACTTACGATTCTTCTGCTTCTTGAGACTTGAATCTTGTTTTGAATATATCCTATGTTGCAAGGGTCTCTAATAGGTGGACCTTGGTCCTCTGTCCTATCTAGACCCAATAATTGAGAATCATCAAATTTTTGAAAATTGAAACTTCCAATTCTAATTGGGAGAGCTTCTCTAGCCGTCATTGTACTGGTTTGGCAGCCCAGGAAACTCACAGACTGATTGCATTCAATGTAACTCATCTCACATGATGCTCAGCCAATCAAACCTGTGAATTCCTATGAGAATTCCGACTGTGTAATTATTCCACTCACTGAGTCTGTGAGCCAGCTTCGTTGACACCTAGTAGTAAAATAAATTCTGTACATTCTGTTTGCTGTGCCTGCAATCTGAATTTAGCAGGATATGTGATCTTTAAACTTGTTGGGCTGGATTTTCATTGGATGTAAATATTTAATCTTTACATTCTCCAGAATGGAAGGGTTATGAAGAGGTGTATGGGCAGCTGAGACATGCATCTTCTATCATATCCCCATGACAAAGAAGAGGGCGCCTTCATCATCACCATTGCATGTGTTTTTGACACAGCAACAACAGGGCTACACTAAGTGAATGGATCAATCAACCAATAAGAACAGAGAGCAAAATATTATCAAAACTATGAGATTAAGAATTTTAAGAATAAAACACAGTGACTCTGGTCACATGCATGCTCAGTGCCAGGTGGATGCACTGAGCATGCATGTGAGCCTACTTTGCTCTCATGGAAATATGCGACAGCCATGTTATTCAAGCAGTTACTGGTACAATACTTATTGGTTTCTTGATGCTTCAGGAGAAGACACCATGTGAGTGTTCAGGGTCATCTAGAGTTCAGAGAAATAGATAAAGGCAAGCTTTAATAATTTGTTTGTCGGGATGGTTTAAGCACTTCATATATTGAAGTGAAAGCTCTCCATAAGCTTTCTGTGGTGAGGTTAACCCTTTACTAGTACTGAAAGTGATGCATCCATTACTGTTGATTGAATGCATCCATTATGGCTGAGGCTTTTATGGTCGCAAAGAAGGCTCGACCTATGAGTTTTCATTATTGTTTAGGGAATTCATTTAACTAGTTTACTAGCCACTTCCATTCAAGTGAATTTACTTCTTGCCCAGAACAATTTAGATATCTGTAACGATTGGAAGGTTGTCAATTGTCTACTGACCAAAAGGTCCTATGGAAATTTGCTTGTATGCAAGATGACCCAAAAGGCCTCAGGTAAATATTTACTCTTCAAGAGTTTTAGGTTTTTCACGATACATCTTCAAATGCTGCTGAATGCCTATTTAGTTTTCTCTGACACACATATTCAAAAAAATAAATTAACATTATACAACACATTGTATTCAAATTAAACTCAAACTGATTTTATGTCCATTATGTCTGTGCAGCTGTATGGTTTAAAAAAAACAGACTATAGCAGGCTCACTCATATAGACAGGTGGACTCAAATCTCCAGTGTCAATCACAATAGAAAAGATTCAGACAGGATTCCTGAGGCTCAAAGACCAGCCTCACGTTTTAGGTGACGATAAGTGGATTAAGACCTGTGGCGATGCTTTTTGTTTGTATGTGTGTGTGTGTGTGTGTGTGTGTGTGTGTGTGTGTTTGCATATGGTACACACACTTCTTTATCCCAGCCCAAAGGTAGGATTTTCTGATGTCTGGACTGTGCACACAATCAGGAATACTCTTCTTCCTTTCCAATCAAGCAACCCTAAATTACAACAATTGCCCTAAGGGTACTATTGTCTAAACTCAGCAATTATTTTATTTGGCTCTGAGCATTGTGGGATATCAAAGTGACATTTATAGAGCAAGGCTTTCTGACTTTAAAGCACTTAAATTCTGAAAACCCTTTTAGATAAATTGACATGATCCAGTCAAGACTGTCCATCCCCAAAATATTAAGTATAATAAGTCATTTAATGTTTAATTTAACAGCCTATATTATGTTTGATCAAATGTCCCACATGCATCACTATATCGTAAACATGAATTGCATTGGGTGTTTTTGTTTAATCATGTTTCAGCTATGAGTTGTGTTCTGTATCTCCTTCCCAATTATGGCCAAATGTTTTTTGAGATGCTTTTTATTGAGATGTTAATGTCTGTCTCATTTAATGTATTTAAATTTTATTCATTTGATAGTAATAAGGTAATGGGCAAGAACCTGTATCATTATAAAAGATCAAACAAAATTAAAAAGGTTACTTCCAAATTGCACTGATGTATCCTTGCTTTCTCTCTCTGTCTTTTTATAAAATGTGTTGTCCTTGACCACTTCCCAATGCTCATCTATTTTCATGAAATAGAACCCTTTATCTGTCTAACACCTGACTTTATTGTAGCTGAAAATTTAAATTTTTCAACCTGTCAGCTTTCTCTAAAAACCAACAGAATGTTATTTCAATATGAATATACTATCTTGGAGGTAATGGGAATATGAGGTTGTATATCCAAGTATGAATCTATTAGGCCTGTGTAGTTCAGGGAGACACATTAGTCATTCTGTAGCTGCAGTATGTTCCAAGATGCCTTCAATCTAGCCATCTCTCACATTAATCATAATCTCTATTCTGTAACTTATTTTAAGATTTGAATATCAGAGTGTTATCCTATAACACCTATATTTTTATCACGTTTGTGCCTCACGACATTTGGTTTTCTCAAATTTATTGGACATGTTGATAAGAACCTAAGATTTACCTTTCACACAAGACCACTTTCTGTTTCTTGATCTAGAGAAACAGGAATGGGGGATGAGAGGTGCTGTGTGTGTTTGACTTAATGTTTGGTTTGATGTAATTACAGTATAATTGTTGATTGATTAAACAAGTGAAATAATCAACATGGTAATCCACTGTATGTTTCAGTTTTTTCACAAATGTTACTTAGATGAAGAACTGACCACAAGTTTTTATTCATTTGTTTTTAATGATTATTTGAGTATTTTGTCAGAGACACCAGGGTGGCCCTTCTTTTCCCCTTTTTTGTTTGTGTACTCTTTGTTTTAGGAAAGTGATGGGTCGAGCTGAAACCTGGTGAGAGATGCAGGACACCTAAGCAGGTTGGGCTCAGGGGTCTACATTAGACCTGCAAGATCGTCTCTGTCTTCTCTTCCCAGTCATCACTCAAACACACACTGCAGACATACTGACATACACATATTGTGTTTTTATTATGTACTCAATTAAAATATACAAATAATACATCCCAATTTTGTCACACACTTTTGAGCTAGGTTGTGACACAATAGGACTTGTATGGTTAATTGTTTGATTTGAACTAGTACTAGTTGTCAGCTCTATTTTATGCTAGTATGCACAAGTAAATGTTTGAGGTTTGCATTAAGAAGGTGATTAGGGGTTATGTATGGTTTGAGGTGGTAATCATGGGTATTCAAGCTGTTATGTACTAATTTTGTCTATGAGATTAATTTGTTTGTGTGTGTGAGGCAGCTGCATTGGATATTTTGTGTTGGTAGATTGTACATGGTGGTTGTGGTTGCTTTTTTTGCTCTGGTGATTTTAAATGCATAAGTACTCACAGTAAGTAACTGCATGAATACTAGGGTTGAGATTAATAAATTGTTCGGTGGGAACCAAAACATGATGAGAGTTTCTCTCTGAAGATTCCACTCTGGCAGATAAATATGTTCTAGCACATCAAGAAAAAATTAGGAAGAACATGGTTTCAGATAATATTACTGCCAAAGCTCTTGGTATCTCCACTAAGTTATTTGTGTCTTCAAAGCCGAATTGTGGTCCATTTTTGAAGGGGTTTGGTGAAGTCTGTAATCACTGCCATGACAGAGGACACTAGAAAGCAGAGTTTCCAGTTTTGCAATCAAGATAAATCACACAGGTGGTGACTGTGTTAAACCAGCTGCTCTCAATGCACCAGTGAAGACATTTCCATTTGTCTCTGAAGTATTTGAGTCATTGAAAACTGACGCTGAGAATTTTTCTGGTTTTGAAGCTTTTGTGTCTAATGGTGATTGCTGTTGTGGCGGATGGGTTTAAAAACTATGTGTGTGACATTAAGGGCTGGATGACCCAAAGGTTTTTACTTCTTAATTCAGACAAAACTGAAGTCATGTACTTTTACCAAAACATCTTAGAGAAACATTGCCTCACCAGTCACCTTGGATGGCATTAGCTTGGCTGCCGACCCATTATGATAAACCCATGAATTATGTTTGACCAGGACATACCATTTGACTCATGCCTAAAGTCTCGAGGACGGCCTTCTTCCACCTGCACAATATCTTTTGTTATATCTAGACTGGTTAACTGTAACTGTTTATTATCAGGATGTCCCAGTAAGTCTGTGAAAAGCTTCCAGTTGGTCCAAAATGTTGTACCATGAGTGCTGACAGGAACTAGAAGAAGAGATCATATTACACCTGTTCTATCTTCTCTACATTGGCTTCCTGAAGTATAGTCAAGTCCCATCAAATATCAAAGAACTCAGAACACCGTATTATCCCAACAGATCACTTTGCTCCCAAAATACAGCCTCACTGAATTTAGAATTATTGACTACACTAATTCTGGACAGAAATTCTATTATAATCTGTGTTTATCTGATAAAACTGTGAATAAATTTAAAGAACTGCTTCCTTCTACACTTACCTCTCAGCCACGTATCAGTACAATATAGGAAAGTTATCAAAACATTACTCTCACACTAGTTGATAACTTTGTTAATAGTACATCAGCCTCATTAAAAACAACCCTTGATGCTGTCGACTCCGCTAAAAAAGAAAAAAGTAAATCAGAGGAGATCAGCTCCAGTATAATTTTCTTAAAACAGACATCACGGAAGCTAGAGAGGAAGTGGCGTTCCACCAGTCAATATGACTTTCACATAGCCTGGAAGAATAGTCCGATAAATTACAAGAAAGCACTTAGAAATGCCAGAACCTCTTATTATTCATTACTAACAGAAGAAAATAAGAACAACACCAGGTTCCTCGTCAGCACTGTTGCCAGGCTGACAGAAAGTCACACCTCTACTGACCCGTCTATTCCTCTAACTCTAAGAAGCAATGATTTCATGAGCTTCTTTACAAATAAAATTGTATATATCCCCATCAGGGATAAAATCCACCATCTCCTCCCCATGAATAACACAGATACATTGTCCTGAAACCAGAGAACCACCTGTAGCACCAGATTTATATTTGAACCATTTCTCTTCTATTGACCTTCCTGAATTTACCCTATTAGTTTTATCATCCAAACCAACAACTTGTCTACTAGATTCTGTCCCAACTAGAATTTTTAAGGAACTTTTCCCCCTAATTGACAGTTTCATATTAAAACAGATTAATAATGATTAATAATTAATCTTTGTTAACTGGCTATGTACCACAAGCCTTTAAAGTAGCTTTTATTAAACCTCTGCTTAAAAAGCCCACACTTGATCCAGAGGTTTTAGCTAATTATAGATCCATATCAAACCTGCCCTTCATTTCTAAAATCCTAGAAAAAGCTGTTGCTAACCAGCTGTGCAATGAAAACAAAACTGAAGCACCAGGATAAGCATCTCTAAACACACAAACTGACCAAGACAAAGAGAAACACAGACACTACATCTGAAATCACTCTGCTCATATTTGTACGACAGGTTGGGCTGATCCTGCTGCCCTCTCAACTCTCATCCCTCCGCCTCAAACACAAAGCATGATTGCTCAGTTGATGACCATTGGTTGTACACTACTTTTCACAATCAGATTCAGAATACCTTTATTGTCCCACAAACGGGGACATTTCTTTGTTTGTCACCGCAGCAACAGTAGTGTTTTAAAAACAATAACAATAGAGAAAAATAAACAAGATAAATTTAAAGGTAAGAAAATAGAATAGAAAGAATATACTCCTATATACATATGAACATATGAACAATGCATTGTTGGAAACAATGAGTGTGTCACAGCTTGGCCTGTTTCCATGGTGTTTCTGTGTCCCTCCTCCTTTCTTCCTCCTGTGTGTGTATCTGTGTGTGTGTGTGTGTGTGTGTTTGCATGGGGGCGGTTTCTACTCCTGGCACCTGGCGTGAGTTCCACATCTGGCTGCAATCATCCTCATCACCAGCACTACAAGAACCCTGGTCTCTCTGCTGCTCATCGCCAGATTGTTACAGTCACTCCTGTGGATCGCCAGATGTCAACCTGCCCGCCCTCCTTCCTGCTCACCCTCAGCCAGCCTTCAGCCCGTTGTCTGCCTGCCACAAACTATTCATTAAAACCCTGTTCAATTCACAACTCACAATTTGGCCTCTCAATTTGTGGGAGGGTGGAGAGAGGGAAATTCCTCTTTTCTACCACATGTTAAATTAACAGTGTTGGGAAGAAAAACAAATGGTGGTAAAGGAAGACACTTTCTGACCAATACAAGAGTGGATATGTCAGCAATTTTATATTCCTCACAGATCAGCCACTAACACTGCACAGACAGACAAAGTGAGACATATTGTACTGACATCATCATACAACTCCAGGTCATTCACACCTTTACCTACTCACTGCAGTCAAAGTTTTTCATCAGTGGAGGAGTTACTCTCCAGGTTTTCCTCCTCAGTGGAGAAGTTATCCAAAGACACCTATTGCTGTTCCAGAATATGTTGGTATGTTCTATCCGCTGCAGCCTGCTAAGCTTGAACTCTTCTCTTCAGCACACAGAGTAGACCATCATGTCCCGTCTCCTCAGTACTGCCTGAGAATGTATGATAAAAAAGAATAGTGTGTGTGTATATGTATAAATATATAAATATATATTTATATATATATACATATATATATATATATATATATATATATATATATATATATATATATAAAAATAAAAAACATTTATTGTACTATGGCTGCGATGCCCTCAGAAAGGTGGGATGAAAGCCCTCAAATCACTCCACCATTCTTCTCATGTACTCACAGTGCTGCTTGACTTCACAAACCACAATTACAACTTCCTCTTTAAGTTTGGAAAACAGCATTACCTTGTTGTAAACTTTTCTTTTCCTGTACCATATCGGGGTGCCTGGTAGTGTAGTGGGTTGTGCCGGCACCCCATGTGTAGAGGCTACAGTCCTTGCTGAAGTGGCCCCCGATTCCTGTACCATATCACCATGACCCGGAATTCATCATATCAAAAGTGTTATTAATAATGTGTTATATATTTATAACAATGTAGCAAGTTAATGTCTCCGCTTATTGCCATCAAAAAAATAATATTGTACCCGTACAAGATGACTAATGCAACACCAAGAAAATCAACTGGACTAAACAAGTACCCTTGATGGAAGTTCCTAAGATCTGGTACAAATATTGCCTTGGGCTCAAGGATTAACTTACTTGATTTTGGAAGCCAAAGGTCAAGGTGTCTCACAAAGAATTTTTTTCGTGAACATGAAATCTTAAGATCAGCTTGTGGGATTGTCTTCAAACTTAATACACACAGTTCAAGGTCACAATGACCTCATGTTATTGTGTTTCAGTTGTCAAAAAGGTTATAGTGACCTTTGCATGAGAAAAGGTATGTAGAGATATGTACATAGAAACTGCACTGGTCGGTGGAGGCATACAACTGCAGTGCAACAATGAGAATTTATTTCCACAGTACCTGTTGTCCACTGCTGAACATCACCCATTAGTGAACTGTGTCTTCCTGTAGAGACAACTCTCAAGATCATTTGCCTGTTTTGACAGTCTGTCAAAACAACATTAAAGTTACAAAATGTTGACACTGCACAATCCTTAAAGCAAGTAGTTTTTGTAGATAAGGGATTGACTTTGGGTAATTGGTACCCCCAAGATGATATATCAGTGGTTTAAAGTAAATTCGAGTAACATCAACTTCTATCAGTGGAGGTATTCTTTCAGTGCGATATCAATTCATAGTTCACCCAGCATATTTCTGGGATTTAATCTAAATTACTATTCAGTATATTATATAATATCGGGTATGTGTAACTTTCAGGGACTGAGCAGGCAGACCAGAGAGCCACAGGTAGTTTCTTAGATAACAATTGAAGACATGTTAACAGCACCAAAAACTCCCCTTAACTGACACACAGGGGAAACATATATGTATAGTGGCTGATCAAGCCACTCAAACACCAAAGGGGGATAGGCTGAGACATACTCATTTTGAAAACAAACTACAGCGACCACAAAACACACCAGAATAAGGCCATATGATATTAACTAAGGAAAAATAATTAAACATAAATATCAAACAGTAGACAAAGATTAACAACTAAAAATCTAAATAGTCCCCATGATTATGAGGAACATGGTGCAGTCCAATTAGTGATTCAGGCCATTAAAGGTTGTCTGCTGCAGCTGGACCTCCTTTTGATGGCTTAAGCAGCAATCCCCCCAGGAACTGTTAACTCGAAGAAAATTAATTAATTCTCACAAAAAAGATATAAATAAATTGATGAAGTATGTTGTATGAAACCAAAATCTGTGTCCACTTATTTATCTGTGATGTGTTTGTGTGTATGTGCAAAAATAAACTTAAACTAAGCAAATTAAAGAAAGGTTAGCACCATGTTACAGAGTTTCAGTGTGTGGTTGCTGGTGCTGCCATCACAGTAACTTAAAAGTACCTCTTTAATGGTAGGAGAATTGTCGTCCCTCATCTTCCTTGATGTGTGTGGATGGTGGTAGCGGCCTGAATCCCGCTTCCGTTTCTTTCCAGTTCTCCTTTTTGGGAGAGGTTGCCCATCCAAACAACAAGTGACTACATGGTTTCTGGGATTGAAGAGTCCATAGTAACCACCAGCAACAATAACTTTCTTCAGTACTAAAATTTTCTGGCAAGATCTGAAAAAACATTCGTAATAACTAATACAATAAAGATCATATGCATGAACTGTGCACTGAATGACTCAACGCATGGACAAGGATTCAAACAAGACGCTACAACTGTATGACGTGGTTTACCGGGATGGCAGCGTCCAAAGCAACCACCATAGTAATGATACAAAACATTGCAGTCCTGCAATTTTCTGTCAAGTTATGAAGAAATATTTGTGATAACTAATAAAAAATAGATCATAAGCATGAACTGTGTGTAGGTTGTAAAAGTAATTAGCACATTTCTCGCTAGAAATGTCATCAAAATATATTTTAAAGCCAAAACCATGTTATAAAATGAACCATTTGAGAGGCCAAATTGTGAGATGCATACGTTTTGCCCAGTGGACCAAAATAGCTATTATACGTTTTGAGATGAGACTGGGTAGAAAATGGACAGTATTTCTGGAAAGAGATGGCTCTGCTGAATGATCAAACATAACATTTTTATTCCTCTCCATGCTACTGTGGAACAGGCTTACAATACATCCAGAACTATGAGCATGAAAAACTTTGTCTTTGGTGAAAAACTTTGTCTCTTAGTGACTTGACTGTGCAGTGACATTGAGTCAGTTCTCTTCTGTGGTGTAGCACACTTAGTGTGAGCAGATCACTCCGCTTTATAGTTTAGTAGCTGGAGGCAGGGACAAGACAGAGGATGCATGGCTGCCACCCACTGACACACAGATGGCAAGACTAATAGTTAGAGCACAGGCCCAAAGCACTAAAGCACAACTGCTCAGAAAACAGTTTTTCTTGTCTAGTGTATGCTCAGAGGCAGACTTAACCATTAGGCAAAGGTCGGCAATTGCCTTGGGCCCCGGACCACCAGGGGCCCCGTAAAACACCTAATGAACTAATGGTTACAAATTTTTTTTTACTCTACATTAATTAATCATGTGATTCTAATAATCCATATGCTAAAATGGCAACAGAATGCTTATAATTCATGAGTAACTAGTGTTTCAGCAACCCACCTCCCCCTCAGTCCCCAGTTCAATGGACTATTCCATGAGTGCATCCACAGAAGTGATTCAGGGTGTTAACAGAGACTGACGAGAAGTGTTGAGCCAGTTCAGACTTGAAAAGAACTAGTTCGGTTCATACAGATGAACTACTTCACATTTGTTCTGTTTTTTATTGGGATTATTTAGATGATGATCATTTATTTAGTTATTAATCGATGTGGGATCATGAATCAGTGTCGCTCCACTCACTTTAACACTGAGTCCTGGCTGTAAGCGTCACGTCTTGTGTTGTACTGAGCACAACATGTTGATGATTCATTTATTAGCTTAAGTGAGAGCAGGTGAGAGTGGAGGAAGACACGGAAACTCCAGCATGGTAGAAACCAACTGCTGCTTCTGCACTGATCATGAAGCAGCTTTTATTGTGCAACTGTGGACCAGAGAGGAATTGTACTGTCTCCAGACACACACACACCAGCTCCTGGTATTTCACATGATGACCTATACGATGATGATTGAGCGCCACTCAGGAGAAGAATAGAAAGACATGAAAATAAAAAGGGGAGAGAAAGAGAAAACAGGGACAAAAGATGAAGGGCAGGAGAAATACAGGTACAAAGAATAGAATAGAATAGAAACTTTATTGTCATTGTACAACATACAGCGAAATTAAGGTGCAGCTCCAGAAAGTAGCCCGGAAGTAATATTTACATTCACATCAGTGCTGTGCACACAGACACCCACACACATCTGATCTGTGTGTCATGGCGCCGAGGATGGCTGCCGTGTCTCGAGCTCCTCACCAACTCCTCATTTCTAGTGTCTTTATGTTGTACTTTTTCAGTCTATTTTTTACTTTTTTTGTAGCATGCAAACCGCCCAAGCGAGCCCTATCATTCAATATGATAGAGAACAACTTCTACTCATCAGGTCGCTGGCAAACAGCAAAAAACCACCGCGACCAGCAGACAACAACAATGGCAAGAATCCGTGGTTACCTGTTGGCGCTTTACCTGGGGGGCACAGGAGACAAAGACGGCGAGGATCCTAGTCAGGCTGAGGAAACGCGAAAACCGGCCTCCTCTACCGAGCTTACTTCTGGCTAATGTCCAATCCCTGGATAATAAGCTGGATGAACTCCGAAGCAGGATGGCATTTCAACGGGACATTAAGAACTGTAACGTTATGGTTTTCACAGAAACTTGGCTTGACCCCTCGATCCAAGACACCGCCATTGTCCAGCACGGATTCTCTATTCATCGCCAGGACTGGACAATAAACTCAGGGAAGAGTAAGGGAGGGGGCGTCTGCTTTATGATCAACAACAACTGGTGCTCAGATGTGGAGATCATTTCTTTGGACTGTTCTCCCAGCTTAGAGCACATCATGATCAGATGCCGGCCTTTTTACCTGCCGAGGGAGTTTACATCTGTGGTTCTAACAGCAGTGTATGTGCCGCCGCATGCTGAAAACAATACAGCATTGGAGGAGCTGTACGGAGTTATCGACAGGACAGAGACTTCGAGGCCGGAGGCTGCCTTTATTGTGGCCGGGGATTTTAACAGCGCCAACATGAAGAAAGTCCTGCCGAAATACTATCAGCACGTCAGCTGCCCCACGCGCGGTGGAAATACACTGGACCATGTTTATTCTCCCTTTCGCAATGGATACAAAGCCCTCCCCCGGCCCCCCTTTGGCAAGTCGGACCACGTATCTCTTCTCCTGCTCCCCGTTTACCGGAGAGCTATTAGCAGTGCTAAAAGACAATATAAGAGCAAAGTGGAGTCTGACTACAAGGGCTCCAACGCTAGAAACATGTGGTCTGGACTAAAAACTATAACAGACTATAAAAGAACAACAAGTGGTGCCAAGGAAGTGTGTGCATCTCTCCCAGATGAACTGAACACATTTTATGCATGCTTTGAGAGACCCCCGGGTTGTGGAGGTACAGAAGGCTCAGGATCCCTGCCCCTGCCCCTGCCCCCTGGTTCTAACCAGTGCAGATGTGTGCAGATCCCTAAAAAAGATCAACACACATAGGGCTCCTGGGCCTGACGGCATCCCTGGCCGTGCTCTCAAGGTGTGTGCAGTTCAGCTGGCAGAGGTGTTAACATGCATCTTCAATAAGTCACTGCTCCAGTCTATAGTCCCCACTTGTCTCAAAGAGTCCACCATCATTCCAGTCCCTAAAAAGACAAAGACCATCTGCCTCAATGACTACCGCCCAGTTGCACTCACCCCCATCATCATGAGGTGCTTTGAGCGGTTAGTCAAACAGTTCATCACCTCCTCCCTCCCCGACTCACTGGACCCCCTGCAGTTTGCTTACAGGGAGAACAGGTCCATAGCCGACGCCATCACCCTCACCCTCCACACTGCCCTCTCCCACCTGGACCAGAGGAACACATATGTGAGGATGCTGTTCATTGGCGACGAGAAGGCCTACAGAGAGGAGGTCAGAGCCCTGACATCTTGGTGCCAGGACAACAACCTACATCTCAACGTCAGCAAAACCAAGGAGCTGATTGTGGATTACAGGAAGAAGCAGAGAGACGGACACGCCCCCATCACCATCGACGGGACTCCTGTGGAGAGAGTCAGCAGCTTCAGGTTCCTCGGGGTTCACATCACTGAGGACCTGACAGGGACCCATCCCACCAGGGTTATTACAGAGACAGCTCGTCAGCGGCTCTTCTTCCTCCGCAGGCTGCGGAGGTTCAACATGGACTCCAGGATACTCTGCAACTTCTACAGGTGCACCATCGAGAGTATCCTGACCGGATGCATCACGGCCTGGTATGGCAGTTGCACCGCCCTCAAGCGTAAGACTCTACAGAGGGTGGTGAAAACTGCTCAGCACATCACCAGGACGGAGCTACCATCCATGGAGGACCTCTACACCCAGCGTTGTAGGAAGAGGGCTCACAGAATATTAAAAGACCCCTATCACCCCAGCAACAAACTCTTCTCTCTGCTGCCGTCTGGCAGACGGTACCGCAGCATCCGGAGCAAGACCACAAGACTCAGGGACAGTTTTATCCCACAGGCTGTAAGACTGCTGATCTCCTGAGCTCTGTGAAAGTCACTACATCCGTTTAAAACAACATAGTTATTTTCACATTATAATATTCATAAGCAATAATTGATATTTATTTATTTAGTTTACAATAATTCTCATTCTGATTCATTAATCATATTTCCTACCAATATAAAAAATATAATGAGTGCAATAATTTATATCTGTCCATTCCTCCCCATAACTGCTGCTAAATCCGAAATGTATATATCTAATTTTAGCACCTTATTATGTTTTATTATTTTATTATAATGTTTTATTTTATTTTTTGCACCTTATAATGCTTACTTATTTTTTTTGCACTAGTACTGACATTTGTACTTATTGTTTCATTTGCACTAGTGTATGTTATTGTATTTTTAGTAACTCTTATCTTATTTTATGACACTTGCATGTTGAGTTGCTTGAGGTGCCTGGGATTTAAGATTTTCATTGCCAACATGTACGCTGTATCTGTTGTGCAGATGACAATAAAACCTTTGAAACACACACACACCAATAAATAAACGGCCTGCTAAGATATGCAGGAAGGAAATGTAAACAGGCCCTACAGTGCAACCGAGAGTATAACATATGCATGAAGAAGAATAAATAGACAGCAGCTTAAAAATGGAACGTGCAAATATGAATCAATCAATCAAAGAAGGAGAGGAAGTGAAAGACTGGGAAAAAGAGAAATCGTAATAATTTTTTTTGTTACTTCTGTAACTCCATTATTGACCTCCTATTGTCTTGTATATGTTAACTTCTCACTTAATACAAAAAAGGCCCATCATCAACTTCAATCAGAGATCCTGCTGAAAACCAAGGTAATAGATGACAGATCTTCCATGTGAATGAACAATACGGTTCATTCTTATTGTACAGAGATCACATTTTTTATGAAAGTAAGATTTTACTCTTAGTGCATTTGTTTAACTGTTGTTATGTTTTGTTGGGTTGGGAAAAAACTACGAGTAGGACTTTCTGAGACAAATAACAATTGAAAAAGTTGTAGAACCGATGTGGAGGGCCCCATGCCTCTGTTCGCCTTGGGCCCCCAAATTGTTAAATCCGCCACTGTGTATGCTACAGAGTTACGCTATATAGACACACCTACACCCTCTTGCACCTCATTCAGTAACAAACCATTTTAAACACACACACACAAAAGTTGAAATTTAAGTGCCTTCCTGAAAATGTTCTTCAAATGCACATCAAGAAATATATTTAGCATTATTAAAGTAGACTTAAAACAGGTTATTAAGAATGGTATGGCTAATGTGTGGTCGATTTGTCCAATACTTTCCAGGAAGCTCGAGAGAACAATCAGCTCCCCTATAAACAAGTGGTTCAGATTTCTGAATTGCCTCAGCAGTATCAGCTTGTAAAAGAATGGTTTACTATAACTGTCCTGGTCTCAAGTGTACAAAGGTACAGGCAACTAAGTATCCTGAAGAATGTTGTCAATGTTGTCCTTCACTGTGGCTTGTGAGACTACAGTAGCTTAAGCATACAAATGTACAAGGTTGAAATATGCACACATAAGTTAAGGATGAGATCAATGAAAAGCCAAAAGGTTGAGCACCAACCGGACCTAATGTGGGCCTATTTTAAAACAGTGTGCATTATTCATATGTGCACAAAAGACAAAAATGGCGAATGCAAAATAAATAATCAGATTTATAAAATCATGCACTCACACACCTGAAGATAATGTTCCTTATATAAATCACTGTCCACTTGGCAACATGCATACAGTATATGGATCTGCCTCATATCCTGCCCTCTGCAGGTCCACATTTAATCACACATGGTGCAATAATAATGCAAACCATCTCATGGATGTTGATGTGTATAAAAACCCTGATTATAAATGTTTTGTTGTTTTTTTAAATGGTGAATCATGACGTAGTTCTGTCGTGTTGGTCTGTCTATATATACCAGGACCCATACCAGGACATAGATCCAACAGCACAGTTGTAGTGATTCTAAAACAGCTGATAAGTTGTCATCAAGGGCCAGGAAATCGTTTAAGTCCCTCAACACTTGTTGTTTCCCAATCTTACCATTTGCATAGTCTGCTAGTATTGCATTTAGCATGAGTTTCACAGAAAAACTCATGCGGAAATAACGCTGGTAAGAGGTGACATAAGGAACACACAACGAACTGGCAGGGAGGACACACAGGGTTAATATACAAAGACAATCAGGAGATAACAAGATTCAGATCGATTCAGATGAGTCTAATCAGGGCAGTGAGAAGAGGCCGGCTCTATCTGCCACAGTGAGTCGTGAACGATGTAGAATTACTGTAGACATCCCTGGTGCAAACATCTGAAGATGCCACGACTTTGACATTTACAATAGTAGAAATCTCCGAAAGAAAAAATTGGTGAAATCCCCATTCCTAATAACATGGAATCTCGCAGTGCATTACTCTCTCTGTTGACAGAGAATGGTGGAGATCACGAGAACCCCCCTGCCACCTTTTGATGGCTCATTAAGGACACACACACACAAACATGAAATAAATGGCGTGTGGTGTCAAAATTTCCCTTATCTACAAATGACAGTGGAGATATTTGATGGCACACACGCGTCTTTTCCTTTGCCTCTGGTATGGAAAAGTAAATTCTGACCCGTGGCTTGCTAATAGCTCTCTTTATGACATCAACAGAGGAACAAACGTTCTCGGCAGGAAGTTAATTACTCATTACAGTCAGGGTCTAATAAAACGACAGACCGATATGGTGTGACACCTGAAGCCATTATCCCCCACCCACACACACCACTAGCTACACACACACATGCACACTAGGTAAATGAGCACATACATATGCGCTGCATGAGCACGCAAATGAAAACGCTGTGTGTTTAGTCACTGTCCAGGAGGTCTCTGTCACCTCTGTAATAACACTATCGCAGAGGTGTCAACTGACTTAATTAAAAAAGTACACACAATTTATATGTGCACACATACACTCACCCGTAGCTAGCAAAGTTAATTAGATTGAGCTACATCAAGACAGAAACATATTTTGGGTTGGTGGACATAATTCTCCTAACGTTTTGATATCAAGTCTTCAAAGCTGTATTATTGTAAATGGATGGCATGGGATGTGCATGCATATAAATCAAACAATCATTGTAGTTTCCAAATTACTTTATTTCAATATACAA
Organism: Paralichthys olivaceus; assembly: GCF_024713975.1. Taxonomy (NCBI): domain Eukaryota; kingdom Metazoa; phylum Chordata; class Actinopteri; order Pleuronectiformes; family Paralichthyidae; genus Paralichthys; species Paralichthys olivaceus. Next base: position 22,797,233 of record NC_091108.1, on the reverse strand, counting down.
ATAGAGAGAGACAAAAGAGACAATTATATTAAAACACTCATATGGGCCTTGATGAAGTGCTATACCCATCAAATATTTTGCCGGTGACTGCATAGGAAAGTTAAAAAAATAATTTTGTGTGTATTAATAAAATATGAACTGACAATTGATATTTTACATTATTTTATTAACTGATAAACAGGTTATGTGGATGTGTAGTGTGTAACATACTGTTGCTGTGAGGAAAGACTATATCTTCTTATAACAAAGATCACAGAACTAAAGTTTCTGATGATACAACTGCTCCTCTCAAACTAAATCTAGAAAATGAACAGTAGTTTAGTGAACAAGTGAGTGAATCTAGCCTGTGAATGATTCATTGCTCTACAGTAAACAGCATAGATAGCTGCTGCAATGCTAGGTTAGCAGGTACAACTGTACCAGATGTGATTAGTGCGAGCAGTTTGACTGGGTCTGATGAATCTGTTTGTACTGCTGCGAAACAGAGAGACACAGACAATTGTCACCATGGTAACTGTTCACAAAAATGGCGCTGACTACCCTCAAAATTCAGGACAAAAATTAAAAAATGTTTTGATGGAAATAGGAAAACTTACATTTTACTGATTAAAACTAATATAAATAAAATTACTTAAACATATTGTCATTAAAATAGAATGGTAAAACTAACTCAAAAGTATCAAATCAAATCAAATTTTATTTTTATAGCCCAAATTCACAAAACACATTTTGCCTCAGAGGGCTTTACAATCTGTACAGGGAGTGACACCCTCTGTCCTCAGACCCTCGGTTCGAGTGAGGAAAAACTTTCCTACAAAAAAACCCTTTTAACAGGGAAAAGAAGGTGAAAGAAACCTCAGGGAGAGCCACAGAGGATGGATCCCTCTCCCAGGACAGACAGACGTGCAATGGATGTCACGTGTACAGAACAACGCAACAGAAACATATTGTACAATGAAAGACAATGATTACAGTAGCAGTGGTTAGCAGTGGTGGTAATATATAACAATGCTACAATAATAAACAAGTTAATATTAATGTCACGGAATTATGAGTAATAGTAATAACAAGAGTGGATGTCAGGCAGGGCCATGACATCCACTCTTAGTGGCAGTGGCAACCACGATCCAATACAGGGAGCAGCCATGATCCATGAGAACCTGCTGGACGAGAGAGCACAGAAACTCCAGGGAAGAAGTTTAGTTAGTAACATGTATTAATGAGACATGTATGTTTAGAGATGGGGATGATAATAGAGGGGGGGGGGCAGTCTCATCCTATAGCAGCATAACTAAGGGCTGACCTGAGCCAGCCCTAACTATAAGCTCTATCAAAGAGGAAAGTCTTAAGTCTACTCTTAAAAGTGTTGACCGTGTCTGCCTCCCAAATCCAAAATGGTGGTTTGTTCCACAGAAGAGGAGCTTGATAACTGAAAGCTCTAGCTCCAAATCTACTTTTGGAGACTATGGGAACCACAAGGAACCCAGCATTCTGAGAGCGTAGTGTTCTGGAGGGGTAGTAAGGTACTATGAGCTCTTTGAGATATGATGGTGCCTGCTCATGAAGAGCTTTGTATGTGAGGAGGATAATTTTAAATTATATTCTAGATTTAACAGGTAGCCAATGTAAAGAAGCCAAAATGGGAGAGATGTTATCTCTGATCTTGGTTCCTGTTAGAACACGTGCAGCAGCATTCTGAATTGGCTGCAAAGTCCTAAGAGACTTATTGGAGCAACCTGATAACAAAGAGTTGCAATAGTCCAGCCTAGAAGTAACAAATGCATGGACTAGTTTCTCTGCATCCGTTTCAGAAACAATGCATCTAATTTTGGCGATGTTACGTAAGTGGAAGAAAGCAGTCTATGAAATTTGTTTTATATGGACATTAAAGGACAGATCCAAAAACAACTCCGAGATTCTTAACGGTGGAGCTGGAAGCCAGGGTGATCCCGTCTAAAGTAACTAATTCTCTAGAAAGAGAGTTTCTGAGGTTTTTGGGTCCAATTACAAGAACTTCAGTCTTTAGCATCAGAAAATTGTAGGTCATCCAACTTTTTATATCCTTAAGACATTCTTGAAGTTTAGTTAACTGATTGGTTTCATCAGGATTGATTGATAAGTCTAATTGGGTGTCATCGGCATAAAAACGATTCTTAATAATGTTCCCTAAAGGAATCATAAAAAAACTGAATAGAAGTGGTCCTAACACAGAACCTTGTGGGACTCCGTGACAAACTTTGGTATGCACGGAGGATTCATCATTGGCATGAACAAATTGAGATCGATCTAAAAAATAGGACTTAAACCAGCTTAAGGCGGTTCCTTTGATGCCAATTTGATGTTCCAGTCTCTGTTAAAGAATTTGATGGTCAATGGTGTCGAATGCAGCACTGAGATCTAACAAGACAAGTACAGAGATGAGTCCTTTGTCTGATGTCATTAGGAGGTCATTTGTAACTTTGTAACTAGTGCAGTCTCTGTGCCATGATGCATTCTAAATCCTGACTGAAAATCCTCAAATATTTAGAAAGTCACGCAGCTGATTGGCTACAGCTTTCTCAAGGATCTTAGAGAGAAAAGGAAGATTTGATATTGGTCTGTAATTGGCTAATACCTCTGGATTTAGAGTGGGCTTTTTAAGTAGAGGCTGAATTACAGCTACTTTAAAGGACTTTGGTACAAATCCTGATAATAAAGACAGATTAATTATAGTCAAAAAAGAAGGGCTAACTAGAGGTGGAACTGTCAGGGTGCGAGTGGGGGGTGACGTGAGAAGGGGAGGACCAAAACACAGAAACTAAATAAGGTTTAACAAAAAGTGTATTTTATTTAACAGGGAGTCTACAGGAAAACAAAAGTCGCACTCAAAAAGAGGAGTGGAACACAGAACAGGGCAGGATACAAACTTACGGGGTAACGTGACGAGAGCTGACGGGACACATGAACAGACAGAACCAGAATTGAGCTGACGGACAGGACTGACCCGAAATGACGATGACACATGAACAGACAGAACCATGACGACGACGAACCAACAACCACATGGGGGAAACACAAAGACTTATATACAGACTGGAACTAATGAGTAACTCGGGACAGGTGGCACAAGACAAACAGGTGAACCTGATGAGGGCAGGAAGTCAAAGGGTGAAAACACACAGGGAGCAAGGACTACAAAATAAAACAGGAAGCACTGAACATACATGACCGTGACAGGAACATCCTTGAGCAGCCTGGTTGGGATGGGGTCTAAGAGACAGGTTGACGGCTTTGATGAAGAAATTAATGAAGTTATTTGATGAAGGTCGATAGGGGGAAAACTGTCTAAAAATATATCAGGTTTTACAGCTGTTTTCAAACTTGCTGTGTACGAGTGCAGATCAGTGCCTGATGAGGGCAAGAGGTGATGAATTTTGTCTCAAATAGTTATAATTTTATCATTAAAGAAGCTCATGAAGTCATTACTACTTAGACCTAACGGAATAGATGGCTCAATAGAGCTTGGGCTCTCTGTTAGCCTGGCTACAGTGCTGAAGAGAAACCTGGGGTTGTTCTTATTGTCCTCTATAAATGATGAGTAACAGGCTGCTCTGGCATTACGGAGAGCCTTCCTGTATGTTTTAAGATTATCTAGCCAGACTAAACGAGATTCTTCCAGTTTAGTGGGATGCCATTTACGTTCGGATTTACGTGCCTCTAGCTTTAAGCTGCGAGTCTGCTGGCTATACCATGGTGCTAACCTCCTTTGTTTAATGGTCTTCTTTTTCAGAGGTGCAATAGAGTCGAGAGTTGTTTGTAATGAGCCTGTAGTACTATTAACAAGATGATCAATTTGTGAGGGGCTAAAGGAAGCAGACAATTCCTCTGCTACATTGAGACATGGCATTGAATTCAATACCGAAGGAATCACTTCCTTAAATTTGGCTACCGCACTATCAGATAAACATCTGCTGTTGAAGTTTCTGTCAAAAGACTTATAGTCCAGTAATATGAACTCAAAGGTTATTAAAAAATGGTCAGCCAGAAGAGGATTCTGTGGAAAGACTGTTAGATGATCGATTTCAATGCCATATGAGATAACAAGATCAAGAGTGTGGTTCAGACAATGAGTCGGTTTATTTACACTCTGACAGAAGCCAATTGAATCTAATAGAGAGATAAACGCAGCACTAAGACTATCATTGTGGTTGTCCACATGAATATTAAAATCACCTACAATAATGACTTTATCTGTTTTAAGGATCAGGCCTGATGCAAACTCTGCAAATTCAGATAACAATTGTGAGTAAGGACCAGGAGCTTGATATACTATAACAAATAGAATTGGCTGTAGTGTTTTCCAGGTTGGATGAGTAAGGCTAAGAACAAGACTTTCAAATGAATTATAATTTAGTTTAGGCTTAGGATTTATTAATAGACTTGAGTCAAATATGGCTCCAACTCCATCACCTCGACCAGTGCTTTGAGGAATATGAGTATTACAGTGACTGGGAGGAGTGGATTAATTTAAGATAACATAATCATCCCCCTGCAGCCAGGTTTCATTAAGACAAAATAAATCAATATCATAATCAGATATTAATTCATTGACTAAAACAGCTTTGGAGGACATGACCTGATATTCAAGAGTCCACATTTAATTCTCTTATTTTGGACTGCTGGAGATGTTGATTTAATTTTTATTAAGTTATGATGAACTCCTCTTCTGTTTATTTTATCTTTAAATAATGTAGGTGGACGGGGGACAGACACCATCTCTATACTAAAGGATTGGGTGGGCAGCTGCTCTAATGGAGGCGCAGAGAAGCGTGCAAGACTGCAGCTCTGCTTCCTGGTTTCAACTCTGGGTTGTCACGGTTTTGGTCGGGTAATAAACTTGGCCATATTTCTAGATATGGGAGCTGCTCCATCGTGAAATGACGACATGCGGCTATACATGTCATCAGTGGTTACATTGGGTAGGGGTCCAGAGTAAACTACCGAGTCCGACATCGTTTTTGCATATGCACACACCGATGAAACATTAATTTTAGTGACCTCCGATTGGCGTAACCGGGTGTCATTACCGCTGACGTGAATAACAATCTTACTATATCTACGTTTATCCTTAGCCAGCAGTTTCAAATTAGACTCGATGTTGCCCACTCTGGCCCCCGGGATGCATTTAACTATGGCCCCCGGTGTCACTAATTTCACGTTTCGTGAAATGGAGCTGCCTATAACCAGAGTTGGCCTCTCAGCGGGTGTGTCGCTGAGTGGGGAAAATCTGTTAGAAACGTGGAGTGGTTGGTGGTGTACCGTGGGCTTCAGTTTGGGGCTATGCCTCTTTCGAACAGTCACCCAGGCTCCCGGCTGCTCGGGGGTTGCTGGGGGACGGCTAGCTGAAGCTACCTTCGGTGGTTCCCATACCGGCTACAGGTGACTTGCTAACTATAGCAGCTACTGACTGTTCAGTGGTGCAGTACCGTGCCTCTAAATCACTGAGCCTCGCCTCCAAGGCAACAAATAAACTACATTTATTACAAGTACCATTATCGCTAAAGGAGGACAAGGAGTAGCTAAACATGTGGCACAGTGGGCAGGAGAGAGCAGGAGAGGAGAGAGCAGAGAGAAGCGATTGCTATAGCTAGGCTAGCTAGTGTAACTAACAGAAACTGGTTAAACTATCAGATTTAAAGTGTTGCTAAAGTTAAGAGACCTGTTAGTGCGTACACAGAACAAGTCTAAGGATAGCCTCAAAATATGCATGCATATACGAAAATCTGTTTAGGTGAGCAGCAGAGCGCACCGTGGCAGTAACACAGATAACCGGAAGTGACAGAATACACTTACCGTAAAGCAAAATGATTTTCACATGGAACTGTGAAGTGCTTTTTCTCTTTTGAGAAAAAAATACATATTGTCATCAAAATAGAATAGTAAAACTAACTCAAAAGCAGATGAAAACATTAACATTGTCATTAACACATGAAAGCCTCACTAATTCATAAAATGTAATTGCACGGCAATAACAAAAAGTGTCCCAAAACATGCATCAGAGTTCAATCTACCAATCAGGTGGTTACATTATGTATGTTTATGGTCAATCTTGGTTTTACCTCTCTTGGAGAGAGATTTTTTGATTTTTACAAACATACTTTATTTACTTATTTTTATTGTTACAAACTGTCCGTTCTTAAAATAAAGTGCTAGTGTAAATAATTAATTAAATTGAACTCGAGTCTGAGTCTTGCCCTGAGGTTTGTCACCCACACTGCCTTTGCTTCCTACCCTTCCCTGTTCTCCACCCTGTTTTTTCTGGTCATGTAAACTGCCAGTTTGGCTTCACCTGAGAGGAAGTTAAGGAGCTGCCACTTCTCTTTGTTAAATTTGTTGTAGCCAGCTCCCATGATAAAACCCTTCTCAGTAAAAATTTGATAAAAAGACTATAAACCATGGTTAAAAGAGACTTGATAGACAGTCTCATGCAGATCACAGAACGGGCACCTATTAAGAACAGTGGGATTAAGAACAGAAATATAAGTGTTTGAATCAATGGCAACGTGTAAAATTCTCCACTGGAAGCCGCCGGTCCGTTTTTTGAGGGGGGAGGTTAATATAAAATTCTCCACTGTGGGCTGGGTCCATTTTCACCCCACCTCTGTGACCACACAGTGGGGGTCCGGTTGCTCAGTTTGGACTGGTGGAAGCTCTTTACAAAGTTCCTGTAGAGGGTTTCCTTGTCACCTCAGTGTAGGGTCAGTTTCTGTTTATTCACTTCAGTGAGTAGGGGGCCGGTCTTCTCCCCCAGCCCTGGGCTCACGGTGATCTCAGGATAGGGGTCTGCAGCATCAGGTTCCATCTCTTGGCTGTGGTAGCACTTAAGGAGGCTCTTCACTTCATCACCCTCTGGGTCCAGAGCTCTAGGATCCTCTGGGCCACTCGGATAGACTGAAGCTCCGGCAGAGGGCCCAGAGCCTGGGTGTCATTTAGCTCCAGCCCCGCAGCATCCACCAGCTGCTGTAGGGTCAGAGTCTCAAACCGTGTCAGTGCCGCCATTAGGCCGGATGTTATGTTGTTGCTGACATTGAGTCTGGCTCCGTGGATTAATGGTTCTCTCAACAACCAGTACAGCGAGTCCGCGTTTGGGCAACTTTTATGGTGAAAAAGGGTCCATGATTTAAAAACACCTCAATAAAAAGGAGGCAGCCCACTTAATTTTAGAAATTTAGAATCAGTTAAGAACAGACCATTATCCAACCCCAGGTTATTGGCATGCCTAAGGATGCTTCTGGCCACATCTCTCCACACCAGATCTGCCGGACCTGTGAGGTACTTTTGAATGAACTGTAGTCTGAAAGTGGCAGTCCAGCTAGCCAGGTGGACGAGGCCCTGTCCCTCCTCTCTGATTAAAAACAGCATCCCCTGTGGCAGTGAAGACCACCCCAGAAAAAAATCATCACAATTTTTATTTTGTACGTTAGCAAGTAGGCCTGGGGGGGGGGGGGCAACACAAGTTAAATGGTGCCACACTTGGTACAAGGTTGTTTAATACCAGTACTCTACCTCTGAGAGACATTTTAGGGAGCAGCCATTTCCATTTATTCAACCTGTTTTGTATTTTTTCTGTGACGGTCTGCCAGTTCTTCTTCACTATGTTGTTGTCACCTAAAAACACCCCCAGGTACTTAAGTCCATCCTTTCTCCATTCCAGATTTTGGGGGAGAACTGGGAGACCGTCACTCCACTCACTGACAGCGAGGGCTTCACTTTTTTTCCATTTAACCCTTGCTGCCAATGCCAAGCTAAAATCTTTTATAGTGTCTGCTTAAAGATCTACATCTATCTGGTCTTTAATAAAAACAATATGATATGCATATGCATAAGCAGATACAATCATGTTCTTACTAAAACAGGATAAAATGAACCCTGAAGGTCTCCCCCACAGCCAGGTTGTCCTCCACACTGCAGGGGAAGGTGGCAGATCTTGGCACCATGTTTGCGGGTTAGTCATTTAAAATTCCCACTGGCCTTGGCGTCTGCCACGCCACCGTCAAGACGCCGGTGAGGAAGAGAAAAACCCCCCCCACCAAAACCAACTATAAACTATTGTGAACCTTTATCCAATAAACTGTGTGAAAAATAATATCATTTACTATAAGAAAAAAACTAAATAAAGCATGAAAAATACGCTCTACCACACACTCACACACAATCTCCCAGCATGCACTGAGAGGGAGAGAGAGCGAGACGATGAGCATGCTTAATTTACCACTTACAATTCAATTCAATTTTTTTGTATATCACTAAATCAGGCAACTCAGGCTGAGATATGACAGGGGAGAAAAAAGTCCCTATTACTCCTCTTTAAACAGGAAGAAACCTCCAACCAGAACCAGACTTGTCTTGAGAGAAAAGAGAGGAGCTACCAGATGTGATCATTTACCCTTTACCCTGTGTTTGTCGCTTATTTCAATTCATTATCATTTTAATCTCTAAATCAAACACAGATATTGAAACCACTAAGGTCCCCTACACCTGCCATTATACAGGTGTCTGACATGGTCCGTAACTCAGCTGCCCCTCCCTCCTCTGTGTACATTTAAGTGCTCTGATCACTGTGCAGCAAATCAGTTGTCTTTATATTTTCTATGAATTGACACAGAGGAGATTTCCATAATTAAATACAAAAGGCACACTCTCTTTAGCAGGTACCAAAACAACCAGTCTCTGGACATCCATCAGGGCCAGAAAACACACTGAAAATCAATTTTAAATGATATAAATTATATATTATATATGATATAAATGAACAAATATGCATCCCATACTTTTGATTTTCCTGCTGTTCTCCTAGACTTTCAATTTCCCAGATATTTCCCCCCACATGATAAAATGTCCCTGTCTGCCCATCCACTGTAATTGTAATTATACTTATTCCACACAGACAGACACACACAAGCAGACAGACAGACAGAGACCAAGAGAGAGGGGGAGCGGGGATGGTGTGGCTATAGACTTGCGTAGGTCAGTCACCTGCCCAAGCAGTATTCACTATATGTTTAATTACAAAGTAGAAGAAGAAGTGGAATCGCGGGCTGACCGGCGCCGAGAAATGTGCTTCTAGTGAGAACAGCCGGTTGGCTGCTCGTACAAGAATTTATGCTTCGCAGCGCTATGTGGAGCTATGCGGAGCTTGTGCCTCCGGTGTGTCCCTGGCGTTAGACCATCTGAAAGGGCTACTTCACACGTCTTTCACCACACATTTGCAACCCTTTGCCTTCTGGCTAGCTCTTTGTAACAGAATAGTTCCATTCTGACGGTGTCTCAGCCCTGATCTGTTCTTGTAGAAGATGTTGGCCAAGCTGCATCTTTTTCTTTCTCTTTGAGAATTTGATTGCAACCATAACATGGAGCTTATCCTATTCTACGAGAAAAGGCCAGGCCCTTATTGTCTTCGTCATGCATTTGGTTTGGTCCATGGCCTTTGACTTGATCTACTTAAGCTGTTTGACTTTGAATGCTTTCCTTCTAATTTGCCTGGAAAAGACCAATGGCTTCAGTGGATATCCTTCAGACTTCAAAATCTTCCCCACATTATTTAAAATAGTTTCACCTGCTCAACATTGTTGTGGGATGTGAGAACATCATCAACGTTGCTATGTTGCTGGATTCTGTCACTTGTCATTGAGGTGGGTGAAACACTTGACACAGGGCTGGACTGGCAATCTGGCATACCGGGCATTTTCCCGGTGGGCCGACTTCCCTCGAGGGCCGACGGCCGCCCCCGATTCTTTTTTTTTTTTTTTTCCCAAAAAAAACAAAAAAAACAAAAACTGACCGGCGGCCCACGATGTCATGTTGACGGCCCTCGGCCGCGAGTTTGCGAGAGTGGAAGACGGCAATGGACAAACCAAAGCGTAAACATAAAGGTGGAGCTGAAAAGCTCAGGGCCAAAAGGCTCAAAAATCTAGCCGCAGACGCCGGAAAATGTTCTAAAATAACAGACAAGTTCAGTGGAGGTGTTTCGGGAGCCCCCTCCACCTCAGGTGAATCAAGCACCACCAGCACCATTGGACAGGGCGAGGGGGCTAGCTGTAGCGATCCACCCATGGAGACAGCACAGATGGTGGAAGAGGGTGACGCTAGTACTAGCCATGAACAGGGAGGAAGAGATGATGAGTCCGAACCCGAGGGTCATGGACTGAGTGAGCCGCTGCCGGTGCACCAGGTAAGCAGCTATTAACATAAGGATAATACGTTTAGATGATGGATTTGAATTTAGCCAGCCGCAGCGATATGAAAATGATGCGTAATAGTTGTGACAAACGGCTATGCTAATATGCTAATGAAAATGCTAGATGAATAGTCATGCTGCACGCTATCATGCCTGACGGATAAGCAAGCACACAGCATAGCCCCACGATACACACGTCTATAAAATTGCATTTTTAAAACTTGGCATATTTTAGAGATATCCTACAGTGTTCTTAATATGGGTAATTTAAAAATATTAAAATGACTTAATGGAGATGAATACAGTATAACTTATTTGGATATTTCCAAATAAAATATAACATTTAAGCATTAATGATACTACAAATAAATATACATTTGGATATTTAGTTTAAGTATTATTTGTAATTAATAATTGATCCCTCTGTCATTTTCTAGTCAAGCAAGACTGTTGAGGCAGATGTTGACTACTTTTGCCGTCCAGACCGTGCTACACTGCAAACTTTTTTGAACCACCATCCAAAGCAAGATGCTCCAAACCCAATAGGAAAGGTCTTCACAAACAAAGAAGGTACAAGCAGGAAGTGGCTGACATACTGTGATCAACGTCCTGCTTTATTTTGTTTTGTATGCTTGGCCTTTAGCAAGCCCTCTGATAACAGTGTATTCATTACTGGAATGTCTGACCGCAGACATGCTCACCAGAGAGCAGGAGAGCATGAAAAAAGCATGGCACATAGAGCTTGTGCTGAAGCTTATTTTCTAAACTGCTCAAAATCTGACATAAACAGCCTGCTTAGAGGAAGACAGCTAACTGCTCATAGAGAGCAGATCAAGAAAAGACGGCAGGTGTTAGACCGTGTGGTGGAAGTGGTCAGAGTGATTGGAAAGAGGGGGCTAAGCTACAGGCACAAAGACAATGAGGCTGCTTATACTCTAGAGGACAGCAGCCTTGATCATGGCAACTTTTTGGAGATGATACTTTTGCTGGGGAAATATGATGTGGCATTGAAAGAACATCTCAGTGACATAATTCGTAAAAGCAAAAAGCTCCATGAATCTGCATCAGGCTCAAGAGGCAGGGGTTCCCTTGTCACTCTGCTGTCTAAATCGACTGTCAACTCAGTGATTGACACAATCCTTAAGATGATCAAAGACAACATCGGCACGGAAATTCAAAAAGCCTGCATGTTTACTTTACAACTGGACACAACACAGGATATCACAGTACAAGACCAGTGCTCAGTTGTGCTTCGGTACGTCACTGATACTGTACACGAGAGGCTTGTTGCTGTGGTAAGGTGCAGTTCATCCACAGGAGAGGCCTTTGTTCAGTTGTTGAGTGATGTGCTTGATGGTCTGAACTTAGACAAAAGCCTCTGCATCGGAAATGCCACAGATGGAGCTGCCAGCAGGGAAGATACAGAGGCTTCTCTTCACTCTTGTCATCACAATCTCCTCACCATGTCCATGTGTGGTGCTACTCTCATGTGCTCAATCTCGTTCTTTCTGACACCACTGAAATTGTGATAGAGAGTGGATCTCTTTTTCATCTCCTGAATGACATCGCTGTGTTCATCCGAGAATCTCATCAGAGAATGAACGTATGGGAGAAGGAAAGCCACAGCAGCAGGCACAAGCGCATAGCACCCATTGGAGAGACACGCTGGTGGGCAAAGCATGATGCCTTAAAGAAAGTGTTTGGCTCATTTGGGAAACCGCAGGACTGTCTCTACATTGATGTTCTGTGCACCCTTTCAGCCATTCAAGACCAGACGACAGTGAAGTCAAATGTAAGATCCAAAGCAAGGGGATACAAAGATGGCCTTCTCAGACATGAGACCATCCTGACCGCGCAATTATTCTTGCGGATATTTGAGAAGACCACCCCACTATCCAAATACCTCCAAACAGGCGGGATGGACATCCTCTCTGCCCACAGGATGGTGATGTCCACACAAGAGGCCCTTAAGGAGATGGGAAGAGATTTCCAGACGTCAAGGATGCAACAGAGAGTTTTGTGAAGTGGGCAAATGACAAGCTGGAGGAGCAGGATGAGGAGATGGGCATGGAGGTGGAGGTTTCACTACCGCAGAGGAGGCAAAAGAAGAAGAAGTCCATGCCAGGAGAGATGGCCCAGGATGAAACTTCCAATGACCCAAGCAAGACGTATGGGGTTAAAGTCCATAACCAAATTATGGACACGGTTATTGAGGCCATGCAAAGACGATTCCTCGATAACGGCAATCTGTATGCGGACCTCTCAATTCTGGACCCCCAAAACTTCCCAGATATCAAAACCAGTGGTCTTCCTGAGTCTGCACTGAAAGACCTAAGCAGATGTCTCATCAAATTTAACAATTCGGCAACCATATCAAATTTACAATCTGAACTTGAAAGCTTGGCAAGCCAGTGGGACATGCTGAAACGTCCACCACTAGATGAGTACACATCCCGTACTGTGGAGGAAGGACCTGGTGGAGACCCAGAGGAGATGAAAATTGTCAGCAAAGCCTGTGCCTCATGTAAAAACTGCTGTGTTGCTACCAGATTCTCCTCAGATTCAACCTGCTCACAGACGCATACCCTCTTCTTTCTCTGTCCTACAAATATCTGCTGACACTCTCAGTGACTTTGAAATTCATCAAGAGCAGGCTGAGGAGCAGCTTATCTGCTGGTAAATTGGAGGCCTTCATGCTGATGTCCACAGAAAAGGACATCCTCATGGGATTGGACACAGACAGTGTCATAGACAGAGTGGCCGAAAAAAGTGAACTGCTTCGGAAGCTCATACTCTACTAAAGTAAGACAATATTTTTAATATTAGTTTAGTTTTGTTTCTCTTCAAAATTACCTAAACTTGATAGTAAGGAATAAAAGGCATAACACTTTCATTGTTGATTGTCTTCTTTTTCCTTTTAGGAAGCCTCTGTCTCAGGTTGTGGCGACGACTTGCTTTCACAAAGTAAGTATTATAGTTATGGAAATGAATGTAATTGTTTGGCTTGAAATTAAAACTTTTTCCCTTTCCCCCCCTTTAACATGCATTACATCCTTTTCTGTTATTTACTGTTTTTAGGGTTCCATTTCAGGATTGTGAGATTGGATTGTGAGGATTGTTTTTGGAGATGGACAGACGTTTGGTTTCTGGGTAAGTGAGAAGAAATCAATCTGATTCAAACACAAACGCACACAAGCACACACACACACGTAATGTATTCAAGTCTCACTTCTCTGTGTCTTCCTCTTTATGAAATCCTGTCCCTCTAGGGCTTCACATGTACATAGTTCTTACTGGATTGACGGGGTTTGTGAGCGTTGGTTCCGGTGAAGTCAGCTATTCACCAAGTGAGTAAACATTTACACCTCACCAGAACATAATTAACTTGTTGCAAACCAGATTTTTTATGAGCTTGTATGTGCTTAACATCAAAGTGTGCATGCAACCCCCTCCTCTTCTCTATCTGTGTGTGTGTGTGTGTCTATCTGTGGGTTTCATGAGTGTTTGATGGACTGTAGTCGGTGTAGACAGACAAGGCTATGCACCAAGTGAGTAAACATATAAACATATACACATTACCACAACATAAAAGTGTTACAAATCTGATGTTGTATGTGCCTAACATCAGAGTGGGTATGCCCCCCCCTCTGTGTGTGTGGCTATCTGTAGGTTTCATGAGTGTTTGATTGACTGTAGTGTGTGTGCCCAAAGAGCTGATTGGAACTGAAGAGCGCAGACAAGGCTATGCACCAAGTGAGTAAACGTATCCACATTACCACGACATAAAAGCGTTAAAAATCTGATGTTGTATGTGCCTAACATCAGAGTGGGTATGTGCCCCCCCCCCCCCCCCCTCTCTCTGTCCAAGGAGCTGATTGGACTGAAGAGAGCAGATAAGGCCAGTTCATTGGCAGCTGCCAGGGGCTCTCTTCTCTCAACGTCCAGGTTTTCTGCCAGCTCTCATGACAAATTTATAGATTCATTTTAAATAAACAATTGAGTGTGAAGTCACTGCACATTTCCTGGTGTTTTTTTGGTACCTGAAAGAGAGTTTTTTTAGTTAAATTGTGCACCTTTTTCACTAGGCCAGAACGTTTGTACATTTAGAAGACATAAGTTACGTCAATTTAATGGCAGATGTGCTCCGCTAATTATGTGGGCCGGTCTGAGCCAAAAAATGCCCGGGCCGTTTTGTTCTCCCAGTCCAGCCCTGACTTGACATCCACAAGGCCACCCACAAATGTTCTTCTTTGTTCTGTTTGAACTTGATGCTTACTTAGTTCCTGTTCTTGATCTTTTACTTTGCCCTAGTCAGTAAAGCTTGCTTTCCCTGTCAGTGGCCGCTAGTTCTTTGTTCTTTACGGCCTCTGTCCATTCTGCCACTCTGAGGTTTCATCCAGTTTCTGAGGGCTGGCTCCCCTGGTGATAGCGACATTTAACGGATCAGGATTCCAAGTGAAAAATTAGGATAAAGATTATTTACGGTACTGTATATCCTCAGCATTAGTATGAATAATAATAATAATAAAACATATTTCTAAAAATAATTTTCTACAGTTTCTTTTATGTGATCATCATTTACTTTGTTGAATGTCACTTTTGTCTGATGCTGTCCACAGGTTGAAAGATCTGAATGATGGTAGACTGTAGGGCTGAAAAATGGAAGGGTAATGATGAAAGAAAGCACAGTTGCCTAAATGGAATACTCTCAGTTTCTGCGACACGTTACAGGTTGAAATAACAAACCCTGACTGAATAAATTCAGACATTAGACAAACAGGCATACCTTTTAAACACGTTTCATTTCTTCTAATCCCATGATGCTGCTTAGGTGGAGGACAATCAAATCTCATTTGTGAAGATTTCTCCTCTCCTCCAGCTGGACTGTAATAAGACTCTCAAGAATTAATCTGACTCTGGAAAAAAACATTGCTGATGAAGAGTCAAGGTATTTGTTTCATTGTAATGCAGAGAGGGACTATCGTGATTCCAAATCCAAATGTTAATATATACTAGTTCTAATATCTGGTCTCTGAGTGAGCTGTAAGGCACCTGCTTACACAACTATGAATTTACACGAAACTAGTAGTCATGCTTTGCAGGGTGAATAAAAACTGTTCCTCAGTCTGTTGTGCTCTCAGTCTTAATGTTCTGAACCATCTATCCAATGGCAGTGGTTCAAACAAGTAGTGTCGGGGGGGATGGTCCCTGAAAATACTGCTGGCCTTCTTCTTCAGTTGTCCATCGTAGATTATGTCCATTGTCGGGGGCTCCATCCCAATAATGGGCTAAGCCACCTTCATCACATGGTGCAGTCATTTACGTTCAGAAGCTGTGCAGCTGAAATACCACACGGTGGCACAGTTAGTGAGGATGCTATCTATCATGCTCCTTTAGAAATTGGCAATTACTTTCTGTGGGAGGTGGGCAGCTTCAGCTTCCTGAGGAAAAACAGTCTTTGTTGGGCTTTTTTGACCAGCTGTGAGGTGTTGGAGGTCCATGTGAGCTGTCTTGACCCAATGACTCTAAGAAATTTAAGATCATCAAATTATTAATCTTCAACACATTATATAAATATCACCGGGAATACCATAACAGAAGGATATATAAACAGAAAGATTACCAATCTTGCAAAGGTAAGAAATCCTTGAATCAAATGTTCAGCTCACACCTTGCAAGTGTTTGTCTTTTTGTCCAGAGATCCTCTTCTTCTCGGCTCAGTGAGAATCTGCTTGGTGACCATGTAGCTGTCAATCAGTCTGTTGAAGCACCATAGGACATCTCGTAACCACGAGTGAACAGTTCTGATGGAAATGATCAGTTGAGAAAGTTATTTTCTTTTGCAAAGTTTCCTTTATCAGTCCTTACAGAACAGAATTATACTTTATGTCCACACTTTAGCCTAAGTCTTTGATTGCGGACACATTGTGGTCTAATATCCGACGCTGTTGAGTTTCATCTTCATCACAGTAGTTAATGGAGCATTATTTTGTAGTCTGGTTAAGAGTGATGAGCCATCTGACGTCTCTCATGCCCTCCAAGATGTTCTTATTAAGTCTTGATCTCATTGGTTTAATTTTCAGTAATAGTTTCGTATAAAATCAAACCACCATGTAAACAATCATTTATTTTGTTAAAAATCATCTTACTTGTAAGAACATTTTTAATAAAATCTCCATAAACAAGTTAATAACTCTGTTTGTTCCACAAGGAGAAATCACCCACCAAGACAACATTCCTGGAGATGGTGTAGTATAATTTCTGGTCATTACACTATGTCACACAGTAATGTCACTATGTACCTTTAATCTAACGCTGAAAGACCCAACACCCTTTTTTCCCCCCATATCACCTCCACCTCACAACTATTCCCCTGAACCACCACATGCTTATTCCCCCACCTCACGTGAGGCTTATCCTTCAGCAAACCCCAAGGACGCCATGGCCAAGCTTCAACAAAAAAGGGCTTACTATGCACCCCTTCTGGTCAATCCGACTGATGAAATGAAGAAAATATATGAGGTAGTGCTCCGCCATGAGCGCAACAAGGCAAGGGCCTGTGTGACAACACGTCGTCGCACAGCTATCCTATATCACTATCTCTAGGTTAGATATGTATCATGATCATTAGTTGGTTTCTTACATCTAGCATTGATTCCTTGCGGTGTTCACTATTTTTGTTGTATGCTCACAATATACATCTCTCATGGTTCATGTCACACATTCACTATGCTCGTTTATGATTATTATGTCACTTATGTCACTAATCACCAATTTTGGCTGCTTAAATTTGACCTCTATGCCTCCATGTGCGCAGATCCCACTGTGAAATGTGGTTGACACCAGTCATGCTAAGTACTCTAGTGACTATATAGTCACTAAGGGGGGATATGTTGTATAATTTCTGGTCATTATACTATGTCACACATGAATGTCACTATGTACCTTTAATCTGCACTACAAACTAAGGAGTATTAGTAACAAAATTTGCTAATGATTACAATAAGTTTAAGAGATAAATTACAAATCAAACAATATACTCTGTGTGTAACAATCAGTATGTATATCTTGTGTGAAGAAATAATAATCTTTTTAAAAAAGGGCAGTCTGACAAAATTGAAATATAATGGTGTCAAAAGTAAGCACAATATCTTTAAAAAAAATAGAAAGCTAGTTAAACAAAAGATAATGGTGTCAAGAATAAACAAACTGTTTAAAAGTAAAAGAGACATGCCTGGACATGTCTGGGTAAAACAGAAACTCTCCAGAGGAAAGTCCCCAAAAATGTTTGTGGATGATTCAAAGGCTAATTAAAGCAACCAATGAAATTACGACAGGTGTGGCCACGATGAAATGATGGACCAATAACATGCTAACAGGTGTGACCACGATAGAATGGTAAACCAATTAACTATTGACAGGTGTGGCCTCTAAAGAGTTTATAAGACTGCGCCACACCACTGTTAGTCAGAGTTCTTCTGGTGCAGCTCCGGCTCGCTACTGAATGCTCTCGGGTTTTTTGTCGACAATAAAACTCTGCTGCTTTTAATTTGACTTCTCCTGCTTTTTATTCAACTGAATTCTTGGACTTTTGGACCACAAGTGGAACTTAAGTTTTGTCCATCACAATGGCAGCAGAGACATTCTTAATGAAAGCATTTGCTAAAATCTATGGCACATAATCCACCATACTCTATACTTAAACAGTAATTTAGTTTAGACAGGATGAAGGTTTTGTCTGTGTTTATTCATGATTTATAATTTGTAATTTGTCTTTGACCTCACATTAGTTTCACTACACTACAGTAGATGGTGAAACCAAATTTTAAATTTCTTGTTTGAGTCGAATATTGAAATCTTGTCTTTTCTTCCCCAGTCCATAATCCTGTTTTGTCATGGTTTACTTTAGCAACGGATGCCTGCTCATATAGTGTAATTTTGTAGTTAAAACCTTCATCTCATCTTGGTTTTTGAGTATGGTATGGTAGGGTCATATCCTCTGCATAAGCAAGCAATTGCTGTTACTCACTGGGCATTTCCTACTAGGGTGTCTGAGGGAACTTTTGAAATTTATAGATCTGATCAAGGGCTGATCGCTATAATGTAGAGAGCAGCACTCAAGGGACCCATTTCAAAACGTTTTGTAAGGACCCCTCTAATATTTATACATACAATTGATTTGTGTACAGACATCTGATCAAATCGATAAAACTGATCTACTCTGCTTTAGATTTGTGTATCAAAGGTTGTCCCACATAGTACGACCTTTAATAGCCCATGTTTGTTCTTTATCTATAATTTCATCCAGTGTATAATTTAATCTATTCATAATTATCTTCTTCATATCTTTATAATCAGTATTCATTATAGTCAGATGTCTGTAATTATCAATATAAGAAACCTATTTCAAACAATAAACATGAAACACCTTGGTAACCCCATACAACCACTTTGTAGACCTTTGTTATACATGGACTATAGCAGGTTTATGAAATCAACCAGATAAAAATGATAAAACTCAGTCGGTAGGTGAGCTGTATGAGGGGACGTTCTCTACGAAGGAGTTCACAGTATCTAAATCAGTTTCTGCCACATAAATCCCTAATAGCATCTCTTTTCATAGTGTTGTTTTATTTTATTTTGCTGTCTGAGTTTCTGACTGCTACTGCTGGGGACCTGTCTGTGTTTCAGGCTGCTGCCGCTGTGATCCTGGCTGTACTTCAGGCTGCTGCTGCTGTGATTCGGGCTGAACTGTATTGTTTTTGTGCAGCTATTGGAGTTATCACCTGACTTCTAAGTAATTTAAATCTGTCTGCAATCCCAGTCCCAGTGTTTACTCTGACTGGCTACATAATTAGCATGAGAGATTTGTACTTTCTGTGAAAATGGGCAGTAGAAATTAAAGTGGTGAGCTGAAACCTGAATATAATGAATTCAAAAAAGTAAAGGAAACATTTAGAAGTATATAGAACATATTTCATGTAGCATTTATGGTTAATAAGTAAAGAGGCTGGTCACTACAGAGGCCTACTATTGCTATGCAGACATGAGAGTTGACACATTGAGCTCCTCTCCCCTCTCCTGGAAAGACACTACACTGAGCAGCAGAGAAAAATGACATATATCAACTTTTACATGTGTTGTTGGAAGATGAAACTACAGAACTACATAAGAAACAATGATCAGAATGTTAAAAACTGATGAACAAGAGGCAGTTACAGTAAAGTCTCTGCAAGTCTGAACAAGAATCAAAATAAACACTCAAAACATCACACATTTCAATTTCAATAATTGCACCAGGAGCCATGAGCCTGCAGATAATGAGCCACATGGGGCTTTTTGTCTGAACATGTGACATCCTGATTTAATTAATTTAAATGAAAATTTTGGAACAAAACCACACACATATATGCCCAATAACGGTAGCATGCTAATAAAAAAATGTTTGCTTATATGATATTTTGCATAGCTTATGATGGTGTGCCTTGAAGGAGCACCATGGTCTTTGCGCATTGTACTGTCTAGTCGAATATGAATGTTGGCTCACAGACACACGAGCAGTATGGAGGCATGTTGTGGGTTTTTTCTGTTGTTTTATTACATCTGAAGACCTTGGCTGAAACACTGTTTTACCCCTGAAACTTTAATGAGTGAATTTTCACTTTTTGGTGAACTATCCCTTTAAACTTCCTGAGGCTATTTGGTTTGAAGTTTTTCAGTTTGCTTCACTATTTACGAAGTGCAACCTAATCATCAGTCATATCTGTTTATACATCCATGGTATAGCAAACAGGAACTGTTAATAGCAATTTTGGCAAGTAATATTCCAGAATGACAACAAATAGCTAAAAAAAAGGATTCATACCACAGAGTGGTTTTCTCTGAATGCATGACAAGATTAAAGGCTACTTGCTGTTTCTTGTAAAAATCTAAAATACTTTATAGGGAAAAATAACATACTGATACTTAAAGTAGAAAGACTCCAGAAAAATCAGTGCTTCCAATCAAGAAACTTTGCTTTCAGACATGCACTGAACGCAGTTTCAACAGAGGAGGGGTATGTGTGAAAGCATATGTCTGAGAGTGAGGAGGTGATGAGGAGTTGATATAAAAGGCTTAAAGATGTGTGGTGGAAATCGGTCAATATATGGGTCGACGTTTTTTTTGTCTAAGAGAGAAAGTTTTATTAAAGCTTTCTGCAGAAAGGATCACACAGGCAGGGTAGATGCTGCAAGTGAGATGAAAAGTGAAGTCTCTGTGTGCGTATTTACGTAAGTGTTTGTGTGTATGTTATGCAAAAAGGCAAACTTTCCTCTGCAGGTCATGTCTGAAAATGGCTTTAGTGGGCTCTCAGGTGCTGGTAACTGGATTGTGTTACTGTTGGACTGTCAGGCCAATTGAACCGCTGTTTTCAGTCTTTATACCAATACGTTAACCTGCTGCTGGCTGTAGCTTCATATTTACATACAGACATAAAGGTGGCATCAATCTCTTCAGTCACTCCACCTGACTTGAACAAAAAGTTACATTATTTTGTAATACAGAGAACATGAAAAACAAAACAGATTACTCAACTGAAAAAACAAAGTAAGCCATGTCAGCATCACACAACAGTTAATCAGTTTGGGTGATAGACATCTAAGAATTCAATTTAATCTGCCTGTAGCCACCTCCATCTCCACAAGCCTCCTCCAGCTCCTCCACTATAGCTGAGCCGTTAAACCCTCTGAGTCTGTGTAAAATGCAGTGTATATCCATTCAAGTGTCTATAAATGCTGTATATAGAGCAGTCAATCTGCTGTCACTGCAGGTCGCAGGTCATTTTAAGAACCTCTTCCTCACTTGATGGCAATTTAAGGTGCATTCACACCACAGATGTTGTCCTCCTTTTTGGGGAAATTCAGGTTGTAATAGTCATGCTTTGCTGGAAATTATTTCTTATTTCACCTTTTGTGCCCTAATATCCAGTGTTACTGCGGAATGGTCAATTCAGAGTCCAGCTACAGACTGGAAAGAATAGACTAAATATGTCTGTTTTATTTGAAGCGTTTTCCATTTTCTGGTCTCTTAATTTTTTCTTTTGCCAGCCCATTTCAAGGCTTACAACATTTTTTTCTTCTCATCTCTTTGTATTTATTTTGTCATTATACTGTTGGGTGGCTTGTTGCTGCCATCTAGTGTTATAGATTTACTACTACAACAGGATACACATGACTAGGTCTACACATTTGATTTGATCCATAAATCAACACACAGCAAACACCATATATACAATATATTAGGTTGGAGCACAAACACAGCGTAATGTATGATAACCAAGCATACCTATCGTAAACAGTAAAAGATCATAATTTTGTTCTGGCCTGTCCAGAATCAAGTCAACATCAAAGACTGCTGTGTTACACACACATGTAAGTCATAATTATTATAGATAATAATGAATTGATACATAATACATTGGGTTTCTGGAATTGATGCCTAGAAAACAAAAGAACCAATTGAAACTTTAAAAAAAGGGTATCATGGAATTGTTTTCTGTACTTTTTACTGATTTTTTAAGCAGTAAACTGCTCAATACAAAATCCCACCCCAGCCTATCTTACAAAACCAAAGAAAAAAATTAATGATTTACTTAAAATCAAACCTAAACAGACTGAAATTAGTATGTCAATTAATAAATTAGAACAAAACAAAAACATTGTTTCTGGTCCGCTTTATGTATGTTGGTTACCAGTCATCTGTCCCCATATCACCATCAACCAATCAAACAATCACAGTTTGCTACAAAGGGCTAAACAAGGTGCAACATCATTTGCATTTAACCCTCCATAATAGTAAGAAAAATGAAAGTGACCAAATATTCATAAACAGCTTATCTTTACTATTTAAGATAACCTTTCATGGTGGAAGGTAGTACCAAAGGGTAATGTTTGGCCGGGTGTGCACTTCCGAGCAATGAGCAATGGAGGTAATTTTCATAGAGGGAAAGCCTAATTGAAAAAAACAATGGTGCTTTGTAATCTTTTTTTTTAAATATTTCCCTACTTACCTGAAAAATAAATGTCGAGAATCTGAATATTACAAACCCTGTAGAATGATCGGTTTTCTGAGTGAAGAGACAATCTCTCCACTTTGTTACATATCCCATATGTACAGGGAATTATGTAAGACTTCCTTGCTTGCCTGGCCATGCCCTACCGTTTACCTATAAAACACCGGTGTTGGCATAGAATCAGTTAATAGTTTAGTCAGTTGATGTAGATGAATATTTGATCATTGTAACCATTTATGTTGAATCCCACTAGGACATACAGGCAACATTAACATTTATAATTCAAATTTGGGGATTTTGAGTTTAGTTTAGTTATAAAGCCACTTGGTGCTTATTGTATAAATGAAATAATTAATAAAATAAAAAAGCCTATTTTTGTTCCCAAGGCTCCAGTTAAGATAATAACATTCAGTTCATCTGTGCACCTCAAGATGAAAACTCCACTTCAGCAGGCTGGACAGTTTACACTACACAGTGTCACACATACTGTAAATCTCATTTACATGGTTTTTGCTTCATAACTTGTAACTACTTAAACTCTAGTATTCCTACTTTCTACTACTTTCTTCCTCCCTCTACTTCATTACATTTATGTGACAGCTTTGTTAAAAAACTAAACCTGTGGCTTGTGAAGAAGCAATTTAATTATTTCAGATGTTTAAGTTGTTAAAAGCCTTTTCTCTCTGAAGTTCCCAAATGCTTTAATGATTGATGATGATAATGATTAATGTCCCTGTATATAACTCTCAATAATGTATTTTGCTCCAGCTCCAGCACCTGCTACTTATACTGCTGCTTCAGTATCAATGATCTAATGACGTGTAAGACATGGTTTCTGGGCTTTTACTAATCCTAATTAATTTTTCACTCAATCCAATTAAAGAAATATGTCTTTGAAAACAACTAATATCCTACTTCCGAGGTGGTATGATGTCAGTTACTCCTGCACTAGCCCCACCCAGCCAGAGGTAATAGTTTATTTTATCTGATGTGACAGAGCCTTTCAGGAGTGTGTCAGTGTGTGCTCGTCTCGGCTCATTTCACCACAGACTCTAAACCTACAACAACCCCACACTGCGCACCCTGGTTCAAGATCATCAACCCGAAAGAGGATCCTCTTTGTGTTGTGACTGCACAGCGTTCACATTGATTCTGACATCACACAGCCAGTGTCACATTGTGAATGTAAGATCTGATGACTGCAGTGCTTTATTGAACACTCAGTGTTGTCACATAACATTACACCATCTCCATAATAATAAATGTGATAGATAAGCAGAAAAAACTCTCCTGTACCTTATACAACAATAATAATGACATAAATAACCCAACAGAAAAAAATATTAGCTTTAATAATAGGTTAACTGGTCCAATAGCTCTATCTACTGGCTAAACCGGGTATTGAATAAACGATGGCACATGGCACACATGAGAGTTAACTAGGTGCGTCGTAATAAACACAGTATAGAAACAATACTTACTTCGTGCATCCACTTAACACTCGGAGTAGAACAATAAAAACACACTCCAAACAAAAACAACCTGAGTTACAGGCGAAATATAGTGAAAGTCCCCACAGGTGTGTCAAGGTGTAAAAGGGGAGAAAAGAAGAAAAAAACCCGTCAACCCGACTGCCGGCTATGCCGCTCACTGCTCCACTGGGGGTGATTGCGTCACTTCCCTAAAACGCACCTTCAAAATAAAAGCCTTTAATACAATTGTCTTTTCTAAATACTACAATGTGTGATTCTTGCAAGTTCAATTCAATTCAATTCAATTTTATTTCTATAGCGCCAAATCATAATATACATTATCTCAAGGCACTTTACATAGAATGTCAGGACCTTAGAATCAAAATATAGAGAAACCCAACAGTTCCCACAATGAGCAAGCACTTTGGCGAGTGTGGAGAGGAAAAACTCCCTCATTAACAGGGAGAAACCTCTAGCAGAACCCGGCTCAATGTGGGTGGTTGGGGTGAGCAAAGAAAAAGGGGGAAGGAGATGAGAGATGGGTGGGAAAGAGGGGAGAGAAGAGAGAGGGATAGTGGGGAGGGGGAAGTAGGGGAGAGGGGGGGCGAGAAAGACCGGGGACACTTGAGCGCCATCAGGTATCAGATCTGACTAGTTAAAAAGTGAACAACAGTGTAAAGACTATTAATTACTGTGGATAACAGACACATTTGATAGCATAATGAATTACTGTGATATTGTAATTAGTAATAGTAAAAGTTGTTGTCCTGAGGTTCCGGGTTCAGCGATATCTGAAATGAGAGAGAAAAAGAGAGAGAGAGACTATGGGAGTACAAAGTGAAATAGTCATTGACATGTATTAAAATAAATAAATGAATGAATGTGGGGGGGATAGAGAGACAGAGATAAATGGAGAGGTGCTCAGTGGAGGATGGGAGTTCCCCCAGCAGTCTAGGCCTATAGCAGCATAACTAAGTGATGGTTCAGGACTCACCTGATCCAGAACTAACTATAGGCTTTATCAAAAAGGAACATTTTAAGTTTAACTTTAAATGCAGAGATGGTGTCTGCCTCCCGAACCCAGAGTGGGAGCTGGTTCCACAGGAGAGGAGCCTGGTAGCTGAATGCTCTACCTCCTGTTCTACTCTTACAGATTCTTGGAACCACAAGAGAGCCTGTGTTTTGTGAATGAAGTGATCTATTTGGGTAATATGGTGTTATTAGGTCTTTGATATATGGGGCTTGATTATTAAGGGCTTTAAATGTGAGGAGCAGGATCTTGAAATCTATTCTGAATTTTACAGGGAGCCAATGTAGAGAAGCTAAGAAAGGAGTAATATGATATAATATGGAACTGTCAATCAGAATTTCCTTAAAAAGTCCAGTTGGGACAGAGTCTAATTGACAAGTTGTTGGTTTACATGATGAAACTAATAACGTCACTTCAGGAAGGTCAATAGAATAAAATTGGTTCAAACATAAATTTGGTTCTATGGTTTCAGGGCCAGGCAATGTTTCTATGTATGTGCTATACATTCAGTCGCTCTGTTATGTTTTATTTTCTGTAATAAAGTAATTTTCTACTGAAAACAAGTGCCTCAAATTTTTCATTGCATAAATAGAAGTCAACATATCTAAAAAACAGTTGATATATTCATTGTAAATATGCATTTAAATTTCTATACAAATGTTATTATTATGTACGAAATCATTACTAGCTTACTGGTATAGTCTGAGCCTCAAAGGCCCATAGTCAGCGGAATAAATGTGTGCATTTTGCAGAGAGTAGACATTCAAGCACACAGTTTCCATGCCAGGATACAGTTTGTGGGGGACTGAAGCTGCTTCATTTTCCTAAGAATATGATGAGCAGAAACCTGCACCTGTAGAGGAAAAAGCGACATTACTAGTGACATAAAGGCATGAAAACTTATGGTCATGTGTATGTGACGACAATAGGAAAACACCAATTACATAACCACATGATTATAAATGATGAAATCTGCCTTATGTTTTCAACCTTATAAAGCAACTGTGATACATATCAAACTGAGCTTTCAAACCAAACATTATTAAGAACTGAATAAACTATTTCTACCTGCAGCAACGATGTAACTTTATTCCGTACTCTGGACTCTAACTATACTGTAACTCAGGACTGTAACCTAGGTGTACATTGGCTGACTGTCCTTCTACAACTTGAACAAACATGAGGCGGTGTAACTTACCATTCAGAAACATCCTGTTGTAACCGACTCTGAATGTGGGACTGGTCTTCTACAGCTGTATCCAAACATAATAACGTGACTATCAGCTGTGGTCGTCGCCATTCTTGTTTACTAAAGAGTTTGTCAATGCTCCAGGTGCAGTCAGCCAATCAACAAGCTCTATGGTATGTCTCCAACAGGCCTCATAAATAATTAATGAGGCAGGTGAAAACAGCCTGTTCTGCAGCGGCAGACAAAGGCAGAAGAGGGCACCTGGAAATACAAACTGCAGCAGTTTTTTCGACTTTAAACCACTGATACATCATCTTGGGGGTACCAATACCTCAAATGAAACCCCAGGAAGGTGTAAAATATGTGCCCTTTAAAATAATATAATAATTGATCAAATAAGTACTTTTACTTGACAGTTTTAGGTGTAGGGTGCGGTGCCTGGGGTTTGCTTATCCTCCTGGCAAAAGTTAGGGCTAACAGAAGTGCAGTTTTAAGCTGTTCTAGATCAGCAACCCAAATTAGCTCAAGTGCCTCAAAAACTATATCCATGGAGGGACAGAGGGCCTTGTCCCTCTTTAAAAAGAATGGTTGTAACAGAACTTGTGGTCACTTCAGGCACACCAGCCTGCTTAGGTGAGATACCCTACCAGCATTTATAAGTCTCTGTGCAGCTTAACACAAACTGCTTGGATTTCTGCCGCCATCCCTTACAAAGTAATGCTTTTCTTTGCAGATTTACCTGCATCTAACTGGGACTGCAAAAAACAACAATATTTGGCCGCAATGGCATCAGTGCAATGGTCATCCTCCTGGAGTCCAGAGCCATGCCCAAGAAATTTTTCATCGGTGTCATTTGGTAAGGCTGGAACTTGCTCTTCTTGCACTAAGCCAGTCGCCAAGATTATTGGGGCTCTGCTGCTTATGGGTGAAAGAACTGTGTCCATGCGTTGGGTGAATATTCAGGCCTGAACATTCATTCAATGAGACACACTGGCTGTAAAATAGATTCTGTGGTTTAAATAACCACTTACTATAGTAGACTTGAATAAACAACCTTAGTTTTGACACACACTTCCTTGCCAGACTGAATCTATTTTCAAAATATAACACATTCACTATTAATGTATGATATTGTGGCGAATGAGTGTGAGAATGACAAGGCTTGCACAAAGAAATTTCTTCCAACTCTTTACTTGCATTCCACACACAACAGCAAGCTGGTTGATTTATTTATAAAGAACATGAACACTGTTCAAAATGAACAGTGTTCATGTTCACACCAGTATGTAGCCTAAAGTTTTAAGAGGCCAAATTGTGAGATTGTGAAGTTTTGCCCAGTGGATCAATTAAGCTATTGCATGTTTGAGACTGTTAAAATATATTTCAAGGCACATGGTGAATTTCTGGATCTCTTAAAGATAAAGCTTGTATAATGATGTGCAATTCAATATTCTATACCATACAATTCACTTTGTGTGAAGAGGGAGATTGACTGTTTTGCATACCATTGATGACATACTGCCACGAGTGAAACAGCCACATTGACCACATTTGTCACACCCATAGGAGGGTACGTTTTCCCCACTTGGAATCTCCAGTGTAACAGAGATTTTTCAGTAGATGTCAGTCTAGAGTTATTTCTTGGCTTTAAAAGGAAATCCATGTGGATGATATCCTCATCCATTGCAGGGATAAGAGGGAGGGGAAGGAGGGACTACAAGGCTCTTGGAAAGAAAGTGCTGTCTGTGCCAAAAACAGCTGAAGTACCTGATTCACTGCAGTGATGGAGAGAGCATCTGGCCTACCACTCCAAAGTATGCATATGAGCTACAGCCAAGTGCCCTGGCAAGCATATAGTCAGACTGACCATCCACACCAACGGGCTACATGAGCAGCCCACAGATGTGCTGTCTGCCCACTTAGATTGGCTACCAGCCCACAGTCTGCACAGTGACAAAAAGAGCTGAAAATGAACATTCCACCAAAGACACTGAATTATTGCACAAAAGGAAACTGAATACACTGTAGTCTTGCACCAAGTACACTGAATTATTTCACCAACGACATTTAAATATTGCACCAAAGACACTGAATTATTTAACCAACGACATTTAAATGTTGCACCAAAGACACTGAATTATTTCACCAACAACATTTAATTATTGCACCAGAGACACTGAGTAATTGTAAAAAAGACATTTGGGTGTTGCACCAAAGATATTGAAGTTTAGCAAGAAAAACACTGAATACATAACTTATTATTAATACTATTATTATTGTATCCATAAAAGGTACAGCTGAACAAATGAACAATTAGCTGCCTCTATCCCACTGATGTAATCTCTTTTTTGGACTTTTTATTAGCTGCTCTCATTTATATTATAGCACATAAAAATATTTGAATGCTTGTGAGAATAATAGTTTTCACTGTTGTTGATACTGTATTCTATGGATGAGTAACTGACATTGTTTTTTTTGCATATTTTTTTCTCTGATTTTGGCTCCATGGGAAGCTTTAACTTGTAGCTTTAACAATTACAAGCTACAAGTTGACGGCTTGAAACGATCTAGTAAAGAGGCTGTAACCAATGTACCCGCCCACCTCTGAAATCATTGTTTCTAACACAGTATAACACAGTGATGCAATTCCCCTGTTGTCACTGGCTGATGCAATGAGGCTGATAAAACTCATGTGGAGAGATGATGGAAGAGAGATATTGTGAATTTATAAAGCTGTACAGGTCTCTTTCTTATAGTTCAACACCCATGTAAACTCCAGTTGGTTAAGAACTTTGGCATCTCCAGCACCATACTGAACTAGATCTCTGAGGTATGATAGCCTGACACTTGTCACATTCATCTCTGTTGTCTCATTTTATCTCTACTACCTGTGCTTTATTCATACACTCCCTGAAATGATCGGCTGCCTGGGTGCAGCTTTTGTATGTTATCCCCATGCAGTCAAGCAAGGTGGCACTGTGGCTGATGTCTTTCCAATTGTTCTATGCATGATTGTGTGTTTTAATTTCAGTAACTATTGCATAATTCATTATGTGTAAGCAGACTGGGAATAACATAAAGCATTTGTTTAAATTTAAATAAACGTGTTTTCGTCATATTTAGGCCTTGTTAGATGATCTTTATGCATAGTGAGAAAAGAAACCATTGGGTGATGTCAGAGCTGAGCTGATGAATGTGGTGTGTTTGCTTTTCTGATTCTGTTTCTTAGCAAATGGAACAGGTCTCTCTGGCTAGAGTCAAAGCTGAGCACACCCAGCCAGGCTAGAATGTTTGTTTGGTGAATGTTTTCTTGGCTGTTGAGTGTATACACAAAGCATTTTGGCGAGATTTTGGTGCCTTAAATCCTTATTTAATAATGATTATAAGCTTTATTTGTTTGCCACTAAAGAAACATGACAAACAAGATAAGATACTTCTAATTCCCACAGAGATTAATTTGTCAATGGTTTAAAAAGCCATAACAGATGCATCACATAATCTCAGCAGATAAATCCCTGTAGAGATGGATGGCTGGATGGATGGATAGATAGATAGATTAATTGATCCATCATAAAAATAATTTAAGTTTTTGGTATTTCAGTCTTCAATAGAGCCAAAACAGAATAAAAAAGCAGCAGCCTAAGCCATGAGTACTCACAAGAGGGCAGCATTTAACAGTGGATGAGATGATAGTCCTCTGGGATGTCCTTGTAACTGTATGTATCTGTAGATCAGCTGACATATGGACTGAGTTTACAGTTTATAAATATAATTACACACAGGCTTTTCTTCTCAAGTAACCTGTAACAACATCAGATATTTGTTCTTTTTTTTGGCATTTGTTCTGCAGTGGACTATCAAATCACACAATGTATGAATGATGCCCTCCTCACTGTTTTCTAATTTCTACAGTTCCTAGTCTAGATAATGATATCAACAATAATATAATAATAGACTTGAATTATTTAACAATTTTCTGGACAATTTCATAATGTGCTTTACAATGAAGATATAATGTAAAAAGGGAGAATAAAATAATGGAAAAGTAGCAGAGAACCCAGAATGAAAATAAAGAGGATTAGTAATTGTAAATAAGAGCCAATGTGAATCATTTGTAAAAACCTTCAGAGAAAGAAGGGATTCAAAGCTAAAGACTTAGTCTGTCTAAGTTCAATGGGTAGAGAGGTTAATAAATTTAACAATGTGCCAGCATCATGTCTTTTCGTCCCATTAACACATCCACCACAGTGCCAGATAAATACATCATTATTAATATGTCCGTGAAGACTCTAATACATATCATACAAGGACAGTTGGAAAGGGTTGTAGATACTGTATTTGATGATGTGGCACTACTCATCCAAGAGCCTTCTTGACTTTATTGTACATTGTTGATACATAAGTAGAAACAATCATTATCTATAGACCTGTCTGGATCAATAAACCCTATCCTTGACACATGGAAGCTGAATGATCAGCCTTTGGTCTGCATGTGAGACAGGCAGGGACTAAGAGGAAGAAAGTACTATATGAACATTTCTTCATTCAAAATCAAATCACATTTCTTAATGCTTTAAGGGCAAAGATATGTTGCCATATGTGCAGTGCCTACAGCTAATATAGAAATTCAGATAACAACCTTCTTTAAAGTAATGACTCTCTTGAATACATTATTTATTAACTAAATTAACTAAATTTAGCCATAACAGCTTTTAATAGATGTTTTTTTTCTGTCTGCACAGAAACCATCTAAAAGTCTGCAGACAGCATTTGCTTTATTTTAGAGCTGAAAAAGATAAATAAATATATGTTTCAAGTTATCTCTGTTAATTTCTCTTCAAAGAGGATATGATGAATCTAATCAGTTAGTCTATGTATTTACAAATGGTAACTATACACTATAGTTAAAATTTTCAGTCACCACCTTTGTTGGTAGTATTCTTCATGGAAAAACACAGACGTGTGGGTATATATACGTATATATACTGCTGAACCTCCTGAAGAAAGAAAAATGTTATGAATAAATAGACATTTGTTTTAGTTTGCTACAAGTCATTAAAAAAGGGAAAGTTGTGGAATTTAAAAGGAGGTATTTTATAGCCTATATAGAAAGTCAGGGAATTGAAGCCATATATTCGGTAACATATTGACGTCAATTTGTTTTCTTGCAGTGGAATATTGTTTTCACGTAGATTTTTTTTTTTGTTTTGTTGCATTAATCGCTAAAGCAACAGAAGGGGTAACCGATGAAACTCCTGTAAGTACATAGGCTATATATTTACAATGCACCGGGTATTTTATGTCTAAGTGAAAATAAAAGAACATATAAGTAATGTATATATGTTTGATATGTAAAGATCTATTTACACATTTATTCATGAATTAACATTGCCATCTCTTGGATCTGCATTTTGAAGCGGTTTTACAATATGTTAAATAAAAAGTGGACAATTTCAAAGAAATCTTGCGTGGTTATTGATTCTGATAGTGGCTCAGTTTTTTTCGTTTAATTGACTGGAATGGATAAAAAACAGCCAATCCTGGATGTTTCATGCAGGTAATGAAATGATTTGTCAGTTGATTTTAAAGATATACTCTATGTTACAAATAATCAGCCAATGGTGTCCTCCTATCCGGGTAACGTCGGTAGATGTCCTGCCTTTACTTTGAAAGTCAAACAGGAAGTCTTGTTTAGTTTGACCACGGATAACTTGGTGCACGTCACTCCGGTTTGGGGAGAGTGGTCTGACGCCCAGCCGCGGAGCGACCGGCCGCCTCTCACCCTCCTTCACCCCGCTCAGAAGAACCGCACCGCTCTGCCAATGCGCCCGGCAGCCGCCGTCACTCCCCGCTCCCTCACACCTGTACCCAGGGCTCGTCTCCTCACCGGGGCTTCGCTCTCAACACCTCCCCCCAGCACACACTGGACTTCACTATAAGACCTCAGGTAGCACTCTCACCTCCGTTCTGAATGACGGGCGGTCGGTTCGACTTTGACGATGGTGGCACATACTGCGGAGGCTGGGAGGACGGCAAAGCCCACGGCCACGGTGTGTGCACGGGACCCAAGGGCCAGGGCGAGTACTCTGGCTCCTGGTCCAACGGCTTCGAAGTGGTCGGCGTGTACACCTGGCCCAGCGGGAACGTGTTCCAGGGCTACTGGGCGCAGGGCAAGCGCCATGGACTCGGTGTAGAAACCAAAGGGAGGTGGATTTACCGGGGAGAGTGGACTCACGGGTTCAAAGGCCGGTACGGGGTCCGGCAGAGCCAGAACACACCGGCCAGGTATGAGGGCACCTGGAGTAACGGACTGCAGGATGGGTACGGCGTGGAGACGTACGGTGATGGAGGTGAGAGGGGGACGGGG
This sequence comes from Paralichthys olivaceus, assembly GCF_024713975.1. Taxonomy (NCBI): domain Eukaryota; kingdom Metazoa; phylum Chordata; class Actinopteri; order Pleuronectiformes; family Paralichthyidae; genus Paralichthys; species Paralichthys olivaceus. The sequence continues at coordinate 22,764,907 of NC_091108.1, read as the reverse complement.
TCGCTGTTTGGACACATCATAATATTATCCAACCACTTTGGAAAGTTCTCCTGAATGTATTTGATCCACCTTACGTTGCTGCATCATTATTGTTATGGAAGACAATGTTCAATGCGTTGCTCAATGTAAACACAGGAAACAGCTGTTGTGGAACTATGACTAAAATTAAATTTGGATCACATTCTGACTTAATGGAACACATACCAACACTAGTGACCTGCCTGTTACACACGTCAGTATGAAGTTCGAAATGACTATATGGGAGTTGTGTGAATATATTTGGTAAAAGTGAAAAACCCTTTGAGACAGTCTGGTCTCATACAAATCTAAATATTTGTTATAATGGATAGAATAGAATTATGGAGAACACTGGGTGATTTCAGGAGACATCATTTGTTTATTATCTGATCTGAATATGTGCTAATCGGAGATGCACAATGCACAACAATGCGTTGTGGGACATTTTGATTATACTATAGAGATTGTAGAAGTTGTGACGAGGTATTCAGACAGCACTACATAATAGCAAATACACATGCATATATACATTAAATACATAGTGCACTATGAATAGTGAATGGCAGATTATTAATGAGGCTATGTATTTTCTTCAGCAGACCTAATTGATCGTTGTTCAACAGTTGATTACTTATATTTCTTATAATATATATTACTTATATTTCACACAGAGTCTCAACTTGTTGCAGGAGTTATTTAGTTAAGTTGTATCAGTAGAAGAGCTGGACACCTGAATTATGAATGACTGTAACCACCCTATATCAACAGGTATTGCAATTGTATTTATAGTAAAAAATAATTATATTACAATAACCAGAGAATAGCCTGCAAATAATGATACATTAAAGGTGAACCAGCACATTCAATGACACACAATGTGCTGATTCAAAGTGTTTCTAGTTCCAGTTATTGTAACGTTTTAGGAGTTAGTTTCATGTGATGGTTAAACTGGACAAAGTGAGTGACACCAACAGGTGCTCAGCCATGTTCAGGAGGTGGTGGGGCTCAGTTTACCCTGGGAGCTGTGCTATGTCATCATATTTACTCATGATTTATTAGATTTGTAGTAATATCACACATCAGACTTGTGCTTTCTTTACACAGCAGACATTTTTTTTAGGGATTTTTAGTGTTTTTGTTCTGAGTAACTCTGGCAAGATTTGTTAGGAAGCACAAAATGAATAGAAATATAATGTCACCGCATAAACAGCAGAACCTTGAGCTTTTATTTTATTGTTTTCTTGTTCTTTCTTTTATCTTGCTGCCCGATGTTTTTTCTAATGCCCTCAGTCTTCCACTTACAATAGTAGTAGTAACAAGAGTCACTATCTGCAGCAATTTAAGCTGTAGCTCATAGCTGCAGTGATACAAGTGTAATTTTGAATATAATAATAGGAAAATGGAAAACTGAGTTGTAAAGTAAGAGCTGAATTAAAATGAATAATTACTTCCCACTCAAAACTGAGTAAAATCAGTGGTACTCCACATTGCTCAATGAGTTTTCAGTAGTAGGCCTACAACCTATAAATATTTAAAATGTCATAGTCTTCTCCATTCTTCAGTGTCTTCAGCGTCAGGGGTGAGTTGTGTTTTTGTAGAGTAGACAGAATAATACTTACCTATGTGTCTTCAGCACAGAGTATAGCAAACTGTTCACATGGTTAGATTATTTCTGTTTAATGACTTGTTTTTTAATTAATCAGACCCAACTGTAAAAAAAAAGCAATATTGAATGCTGATGCTGTTGAGAAGTCTGGCTCATTTAGTCAAAAGTATAAATGTGTGTTGAGAGTCAGTAGCCATTTTATAAAAGAGCGGGCAATCCCAAGTATTTTTTTGTTGCTGATGACAGTGTAAAGAAATGGAAGCTGGGATGTATCAATTCAGAACTACGTGTTTATGAGACGACTAGACAAAAAGAATTGAAGTCTACTGTATGAACAAACATTTTTGCCAAAAGGAACACAAAGTGAAGTTTGTCTAGCACACCCATGATCAGGTACCTAACTTTGGAAGGTGGCGAGGGTAAAAAAAGAAAGAAACCGTAGCCCGTTTTAGCTTTCTTTATTGTGCTAATTGTGTTAGCATCTACAAATCTCTTCTTTGCCTAACATGTTTCATCAGGTGAGTGCTAAGCTTTGTTATACCTCAGTCTTTGTTTACGTGTGTCTGACATGAGTTCCTCATCTTTATGGACGTTCCTGTTAAATTTGAAGCCAGACTGAAAGCTTACCAGACTTGCCAGACTAATGTGTTACATAAAGCACTATTATACTTGAATGTCAACTGTAGAATTAGAATATAAGTTTACTTCTGCATTCCATTTTGTATGTTATAACACATCTTTTTTCAATCCTTTCACTTGAGTAAAAACCTGTGCTCTCATTTTCACATATTATATTTGTGTTCTTCCTTCTCTAACAAGAAAAGGGTGTGTGGAGCTACTTTTACTCACTGCTGGTTATATGAAACCATTAGGGGCCCCTCTCTCTCCCACTCTCTCTATCTTTAGTTCTGCCCTGCACCTTGATGTGGCAAGAATTGATCAATCTCACTGTCAAATTGTTCTTAGCAAGTGCATCATCATTTTAAAATCAGGCCTTTGTAAGACTTTGTTGATCATTGCTTCCACTGGTCATTTAAAAGTGCAGATGCGGATTTCCAGGTAATGTGTTAAGTACAGCAAAGTTACATTAGGTTCAGTGACTCTTTTTCAGTTCATTAGCAGGCGTTAATAGGAGTGACACACAGCATCTACTGTATGTATACAGTCATGGAATTTTTCATCAAACAGAATGTAAACTCATGACTAACACCCTCTCTGGCTGTGGTCACTTGCCTGTAAGGAAGTACAGCAGCCTGGTGTCACATAAAGGCAGAAGAACCAAACCAAATGACCTTGACTACAAGAGCTTATGCCGTCAATTCAGCCTCTTTTATTTTAAAATTGTATTTGAATAGCCTCAAGGTGTGATATCCTCTGCTCTTAACCCTCAACAAAAGTAAAGAAAAGCTAGCAAAAAGTGGAAACTTCAGTCAGACTCACATGTGAGGGATCCCTCTCGCAGGAAGGACAGATGTGCAATAAATGCTGTGTGGAGCAGATCACATAAACAAAATAACAATATTGATAACATTTATGAGAAAACAAAGTGTCTAAATAAATGGAGAGGTTTTTCAATTTTTTAAGTATCTATGCAAAAGAAAATGTCAGACAGAGTAGCAATGACAATTGCTACTCATGATAGTGGTATTGCCAGTAATGGTAGTATATGTGAGTAGGAATAATGTACAAGCAAACAAGTTGTAATAATAAGCCACGATCAGCTCCCTCCACAACCACAATCCCGCCACAGAAGCAATCCTGGATCCACAATTATACTGCACGAGGACTCTATATTGTTATTTTGTAGTAAGAAGTCAAGTCAGTAACATTTATTGATGAGACTTTAATATTATGAATAGAGAGAGGAGGAAAGAGAAGCTCCATGTGTTATGGGTCCCCCGACAGTCTAGACCAGTGGTCACCAACCTTTTTTGAGACCAAGATCACATTTTAATTCTAAGCGTAAGCAGAGATCTACTACCCTTATATCTTCCAAAAAAAACAGGGTCATATTTATTATTTTTTGCAATTTCTGTTAAAGGCTCAATGTACGAGCATAAATAAACACAAAGAAAGGCAGTCATGCAACTTTATCTATTCAATGCACAATATTCACATTAAATTCAACGTCTGTTCATTTACATTTAGCTTCTAAGTTCAACAATATGTTATGCAGAGGAGCTGCTATTGCAGCACAATGTGTTTGCATAGGCTTTGCCTTGAATATGGATATAAATATGACTAATTTAAATATAAATATAAATATTAATATATCCTTGTATAAAAATATTCCTGTGTACTAACATTATTACCAGCACTATATAAACCCCCTTTTTAAACAAAAGAATGGATTTGGTTAACAGAAACACTGGAGTGCTTTTATTTTGAAACGCATACAGAAAGTGTTGACTACCACTGATCTAGACCCATAGCAGCATAACTAAGAGCTGGTCCATGGCAGACCTGAGCCAGTCCGAACTATAAGCTTCATCAAAAAGGAAGGTTTTAAGCCTACTCTTAAACGTAGAGAGGGTCTGTCTCCCGAACAACAAGGACAGGGATCACTTACACCCCAAGGTATCACAGATGCCATCTAAACTGGGCTTAAGTAAGTCTGGACTTAGCCAGCTTTATTGGCTACTTGAGTGGAGGAGTCATTGCAAGTAAACATGCCATCAAGCAGTATGTTACTATATTTACCAAGGACACCACGAAGTAAATAAATTTGACCCATAGTACTGTAATTTTCCACAATTTATTTTTTTTTCCAGAGGCTATTCGAATGTCTTAGGTCTGCTACTGTGAAGACAGATTATTCCACAAGGCAAGATAGCTGCTCCAGTTATGTTTAGCCAGTGGCACCCAACCGACTTCCCAGTGTCTCAAGTTACTTCCATCTTTTAAAATAGCACATTCTCACATTCTCCAGCTGAATGCATCTGGGCAAGAGGCTGAACTCTCCTAACCAGACCACGGAGCTGTTTCTCAAAATACCTTTCGGACTCAGACACACTTGGACAAATGTACAGGTGTGTGGCTCCGGCTGTGCTCTTACTGATTTAGTCACTGAAGTAGGTTCACTTTAGTATAATTTCATAGCATTAACTCATGTACATGATCACCCCATTAAAGTCTTTACGGCTTTTGTAATGAATTAAAATATTGACTACATGGCCACTAGTATCACTTTGGGATGACAAACATTACAGGCTCCATTGGTCATGTGACAGGAATACGGTAAAGTATAGCACATGTGGAAGACCTAGGGAATGGCAGCACCTTACATGAACTTCTGACCCCCCCGACAATTAAAAAAAAAAAAAACTCTAGTAATTCTACATAAATATCTAGTGGTAACTACAAGTAATCGAAGTTTCAATACAACCTTGAGTTAAAAGGGAAAATAGAGGCTTGAGATGCATAATGAACGAGGCAAAGCGGAGTGTACAAATTAGCTTGAAGACTACTGCTAACGTTAGCTCTGAAGCAAGCCAAAAGAACAGTATGGAAGACCTTTTTGCAGATAGGTTCTACCCTAAATGGAGTGGCTCTACCCTAAATGAGGTTCCATGTGCCATGAATTCTCGCTCTACATGTCAATATATTGCGGCAATCAGATGAGGTCTGATGCCATTAAAGATATTCAGTTCATTGACGGGTTTTTCCCTCAATGAATCATTGTTGGATGAAGAGAATAGAGAGAAAACAGAGAATCGCGAGGTGGCTCCGTCAAATCTAGCTCCCCCTCCTCCGACTAAATTATACTGCGGTATTTTTGAGTGATCACGTTTGTCCTGGGTCAAATTCATCACTCTGAGTGATTGATTATATAAAAGAATTGTGTAGATTATTCAGAACCTGAGGGAAAAGTGATGGTGCTCTCTGTCTCTCTCTCTCTCTTACATACACAGAACACACGCAAATGCAGTCACACACTCACAAAGAGTGTTATTGGACACATGTAAACTCAGACTGGGTAAAAACAACTGAATTGGTAAACTTAGAGTCACCTAGACAATGTATGGAGATCTGGAGGAGATGGTGAGGTCTTTGGTTTGGCCTGATTCAGTTGCTGCAGTATGCAGCGCGAATGAAATAGACACAGACAAGAGCAGTATATTACTGACATAGCTGCTTAAAACTGTATTTAAAAAACGGACACGGTCCAAACGTGTATGAGAAGACCCCAAATGCTCATTGTAGGCTCACTTCGTGGAGCTGTGCATGGACTTGGTGGCGTGGTCCCGGGCTGTGGGCCTTCTCCCTCAGGCTATGGAGCTGTCCGTGGTCCCTGTGTTCATAGCCATTTGGATTTTTTTCAATAAAACAATAGTGGAATGGAAATAATGCTTTTAATTTTCTTTCCCGTGTCTTCAAAGACCACTTACTGTATGGGGTCTATGTTAGTGAAACCAAAACAAAAAGACAGCATTTGTTTATTTATTGCTATATTCAAAAGGTTATCGCATATCGCCTGTTTTCCTAATATCATGCAGCATGGGTATACATGGGTATTAGTGTTGTGGATTGATCCAGGTACAAATTTCAACATTTTAGGACAAAGACTTTGAATTCTACACTGTGTGGCTAACAAGATAGCAGCTTGTGCATCAGAAAAATATTGATTATTAATATTAAAAATATCAATATTATATAATTACTTTAATCGACATTAAAGCTACCTCGGGGCACCACCCTACAAAAGAAGGGAAAAGACAGCCAATTTTGTGATGAAGTCTCATGAAAGTACTAACTTCAAATTTGGAACTTTGATGAATATTTAATTTCCAGTAATAACTTTAACCAAAAATGATCAAAATGACCACATCAAAGGAGTTCTTGACAGTGTAGAAAAAAGAAAAAAAAACTGTGACAAAGAAACAAAAAGTGAAGAGTTTGTTTTTTTAATTTCTGAAAAACAGTCTAATGAAGCAATCACAGCCAGAGAGGAAGTGACATCACGCTGCAGCATTAATGACAACATGTGTGTTAAAGAAAAACATTAATTATGAAAAAATAAAAGCATAAACACAAACTAACTAAAGGTGTACTTACTATATACAGATGTGTAGATGTGTGTGTGTGTGTGTGTGAGTGAGAAAGTGAATTAAAGAGCACATGGTTACACCATGTGGTTCAAAGGTTCAAAGGTTTTATTGTCATCTGCACAACAGATACAGCGTACATGTTGGCAATGAAAATCTTAAATCCCAGGCACCTCAAGCAACTCAACATGCAAGTGTCATAAAATAAGATAAGACTAACTAAAAATACAATAATATACACTAGTGCAAATTAAACAATAAGTACAAATGTCAGTACTAGTGCAAAAAAAATTAAGTAAGCATTGTAAGGTGCAAAAAAATAAAATAAACATTATAATAAAATAATAAAACATTATAAGGTGCAAAATGAGATTTATACATGTCAGACTTAATTGAGCAGCAGTTATAGGGAGGAATGGACGGATATGAATTATTGCACTCTTTATATTTTTATACAGGTTGGAAATATGATGAATAGAAACGCGGTGACAGAATGAGAATTATTGTAAACTAAATAAATAAATATCAATTATTGCTAATGAATATTATAAAGTGAAAATAACTATGTTGTTTTAAAAGGATGTAGTGACTTTCACAGAGCTCAGGAGATCAGCAGTCTTACAGCCTGTGGGATAAAACTGTCCCTGAGTCTTGTGGTCTTGGTCCGGATGCTGCGGTACCATCTGCCAGACGGCAGCAGAGAGAAGAGTTTGTTGCTGGGGTGATGGGGGTCTTTCATTATCCTGTAAGCCTTCTTCCTACAACGCTGGGTGTAGAGGTCCTCCATGGATGGTAGCTCCGTGGCTGTTAAGTTTAAGGAGATGTGTGTGTAAGTTGTTGGGGACTGGTTAGAGAAAGTAGTAAGTTGCATGCAGAGAAAAGTCTGTTAACAGCATAACAGAACTAACGATAGCTTTCAAATAACTTATTATCACAGCAACATAAATCAAACTTATAAACATCACATGAAACAGAATTAAACAGTCCTTTGCTTAGCCTAGTGTAATTACTAAGCCCAGTTGTGTTACCAATTCATGAAAAGGGGGAAAAACAGTTTGAAGTCTAGTGAAGTGATCTTGCTGATTGTAGCTCCTGTTTTTGTGCATCTGCAGTTCAGACTTTGAACATTTTGGATTTTTGACTATCCAGGATAGAGGTAAACATAATGACTCAAGCCACTGGCTGTCACCAGCACAAAGGTATACAAAGTCAGTGTATATCTTTGGCAACATCAAGATGGGTAAATTTCATTGAAGGCAGTAGGAAACAGGACATTGCACTTCACCTCTAAGTTTGGCATATGTTCATCCATACGTATGTACCTCGGGATGATCTGATTAGATTACGGTGGTCAAAGGTCTAGGTCACAGTAGCCTCATATAACATGTTTTTGGCCTCTTGAACATAACTTAAGTTTCCCTTTTGGGAATTTCACCAAATTTTGACGCATTTTTTACTTGGCCTCAAAGATTAATAGATTTAAAGCATCAGGGTCATGATCAATAAAGCATACCTTGATTGGCTGGTTGTTTGTCCTTTCTGGACGACAGTAAAAAAACATGGTGGCCTCCGAAGAGAGGACCCGCTTCCAATGTTAATATAAAGTATTTAAATATAAAGGGCCCATTCTAGGGTAAAGAAAACAACAATTTGTACAATTTAGATGAAATACACTAGTGAAAACATCACTAGGATTATTTTATATTCAATAACTGCCCATAGATCCCTTTCGCCTAAATCTTACACTCTGAACCTTTAAGCTTGCTGAATCCTAGTAGCCTTGCTGCAGCTGATGTTTCAGTTTTGTCTGCAGATATATTGCACAACGGACATATCCTTTCCTATTAGGAAAAGCACAGATTTAATCAAGTTAAAAATAACTCCGCTCAGTTTAGCCCTGGCTTACTGTGACACTTGCATGTAGTGAAGCCACCATTAATGGTTTTAAATACACTTGTGCTTTTACTACCACTACAACAAATTGTATGATATGAAAATTGGACACTAAAGCAATTTCAGGGGATGTGTATTAAAAAGTTAATAAAAATATGGCAAGAATATAAGAAAATAAATAAAATATCAGTGATTAAAGGCAAAAAGCAAAAAATCAGAACTACCAAAAACAAACCGTTATTTGTTTTGTGGTATCAGAAATAATGACCTTTTTTTCAATTTTTACAATTTTAGTTTTCTAATTTAATATGAAAAGAACAAATGATACAAGGATTTAAATACAAACCATATACCATTTGTGTGTGTGTCTGTGTAACCAAAACAGACAGAGGATAACCCTCTTAGCTACTGGTAGCTTCCTCCAGGTAGTGGAACAACCAGAGTAATTGCAAAAACTTGGCAAAAGAAAAAGCTCCTCACTGACTGAGGCGGCAAATAAATCGAAGACTAAGCACATTACCATGCACACCCCATCACATAGACACCGCCCATACAAACTTTATGGATGTTAGACGGTCTTCACAATACAGGCTACGTGACATAAGAGAGTTTTAAAACAAGTTCAGATGCCATGATTTCAATTAGGTCAGTAAGTAATAGAACCGGACTACTTAATAATCTATGTAGCCTATCATAACACTGAGATCAGGGTTTATACTAAAGATTGGGATTTTTATAGCTAACTCTTGTTTTGGACAGTAGCCAGGATGATAGTGGCAGCATTAATTACCTTGACTGTGGTGCTTCACTGTCTAAACATATTGTTGCAATTAGTTTTGTCCCCATAACATTGACCCACAGCAGAGTACACATACTCCAAAGCATATCTTGCCTTATCAAGCTTTGATAACATCCCCACAGTAACTGGGTTTACATATATTTATTCACTTTGTGGTAGTAAGTGATAGTGGACTGTACACATTCTTTCTGCTGTCCTGATATCAATGGGGAGCTCGTTCCACCATTTAGGAGCCAGGACAGCAAACAGTCTTGATTTTGTTGAGTAGTTTACTCGCACTGAGGGAGCAGCAAGCCGATTGGTAAATGCAGAGCAGAGTGGACGGGCTGGGGTGTAAGGTTTGACCATGTCCTGGAGGTAGACTGGACCTGATCCGTTCAACGCATGGTACACTTGCTGGTCTAGCGGGTAGACCAGCAAGGAGGGAGTAGCAGTAGAGGCGTGAGATGACCAGATCCTAGACCAGAACCTGTGCCACCTTCTGACTGAGAAGGGGACGTATTCTCCTGATGTTTCGCAGCATGTATCTACACTAGTGGGTTGTCGCAGTAATGTTGGCAGTAAGGGATAGTTGATTGTCCAGAGTCACACCCAGGTTCCTAGCAGTCTGGGTGGGTGCTACCACGGAGTTGTCAATGGTTATAGTCAGGTCATGGGTGGGAGTGCAGTCATTGAGGTAGAATGAGAGCAGGGAGAGAGCAGAGCCGGAGACACCCAGATCCTGAAGGGAGTAAATAAGGATCTGTTGGTTAACTGTATCAAATGCAGCAGAAAGGTCTGGAAGGATGAGGACAGAGGAGAGGAGGCAGTCTCGGTAAAGGTTGTCATGGTGAAGATAGGAGGAGAGTTGATTAAAGATATCATGCTCAAGTGCTCTGGAAAGAAAAGGAAGAAGAGAGACAGGTCTGTAGTTGTTTACTTCAGACGGGTTGAGGTTGAGTTTCTTCAAGAGAATGTTTACTCTTGCCTCCTTAAATTTACAGTGTGTAGAATTTAGAGATATCGAGTGTTGACATTGCATGTTGCAGCTGAATACCCCTCACCCCACCCTCCTCTTCCAAACATGAAAAAGAACCTGTGGTAGCCTTCATTTGTCAGAAAAACTCAAAAGGTGTTTAGTTTGTTCAGTCTGGACTAATGTAAAAAACATGGCGGCCTCCGTAGGAGGTTGGAAAAGATGGAGAAGAGTTTTTTGGGATTGGAAAATGAGGGGTTTTGTTTTGGTAAAAAGTAGGGATGGGCATGATTAATTGACGAATCGATAATTGATCGTTAAGAATTTCGTCGATCATGTTATTTTTTAATCAATAAAATGCTCGAATAATGCGTGGAGGTACCTATGTGAGAGTTTTCGGTGCCTGGACTGACGGTCACCAGGCTGCGGTCGCGTCTCAGGTTGTGTGAGTTTATTAACAGCTTCCTGAGAGATTGCTCTATGAACTGGAGGTGACTCGACCAGAAAACGTCCCCTGTAATAACTGGTGCTCCCTCGGTGATGTTTAACCAACAACAAGCCTTTGTCACACAGTGCCTAGAAGTCATGATGATTCTTAAGGTGTGTATGTTACAAGTTTTTTCTTTAATTGAGTATTTTTTAAACCACAGTATCAAATCAGACCGTAAATAAAAAGGATGTGGACTCCGGTTTGGGAAAGTGACGCCAGTACTGAAGCACCTGAAAAGTTATTTCCTCCTCCTGACTTCATAGACTTCGTCATCTGCAGTATTCACTCTGTGTCAATAAACTATCGAATAATGCGAATAATGCGCGGAGGTACCTATGCATCCCGGCAACGTCAGTCTGCTCAGAGCGGGTGTTTTCAGCAGCTGGACTGACGGTCACCAGACTGCGGTCGCTTCTGACCCCTGTCAGACCTAAGTATTATTATGTTTTTGGTTAAGTTATTGTTTAATAAGTTTTTTTTAATGATTATTATTTGGAACAAACGAGGGTCATTGTGTTTAAGAGTGCCGGCTCGCAGCTGCAGGCTCCACTGCTTTGGAGCACCGCAGTGCACATCTTTGTTCTTCATTGTTCTTCTCGAAATAAAGATCTCATTCCGGAAAAACACACTGTATTTTATATTTTTATAGCATTTTTAATATATTGAAAGTTAAATAATGTATTTTAATTAATAATTTTTTTTATGATTAATCGATAATTGATCGTTAATTCTCCCGACGATCGATTAAGAAAATTTAATCGAATGCCCACCCCTAGTAAAAAGGGCTTTTGGCTGCAGAAATAGAGACAGAGAAGGAGGACAGAAGATATTGATCAGTGAACAGGTCATCAGGGTGTTTAGATTTTCACCATTTCCTTTCTGAAGCTCACATAGTGGCAGGCACAGAGTCAGACAACCATGGAGCTGGGGAGGACTTACGGACCTGTAGTGAAGTAAGAGGACAGAGACAATCAAGAGAGGTGGACAGAGTAGAGAGGAGACTGTCTGTGACAGAGTTAGGATGCATGAGTCAGATGTGGGGGAGGGCTGATAAAACAGATGAGGCCAGAGAGGAGGGGGAGGGGAGTGGATGTTGCAATGTACAGGTACAGAGTCTGTTGAAGCAGGGTTACAGTGAGGTTGGAGTTAGAGCAGTTTCTAGTGAAAATAAGGTCAAGATGGTAACTGGCTTTTAGGGGTGGGAATCTTCATCCTCATGATTCGATTCGATAACGATTCAGAGGTCAACGATTCGATTATAAAACAATTATTGATGCATCTTCAATTTATGTATATTGGTGCACTTTTTCACAACATTTCTTCTTGTTTCACTGCTTACACGTTCATCACTTGCAATTTTTAAAAACAGTGCATTTGTAATAAGAAATAAGTTTGTGTATGTTTTATTAAACTAATAGAAATGCGTGCAAACTGGAAAGTTACAACTTCGTTGTAAAGAACCTAAGGTAACAGGTATCTTGAATCACAACAATTAAAATGTGTCCTGCTACACATTTAAGAAAAAATGTAAACAAAGTTTGTGCAATACGGTTGTAGAGTGTCGGGATTGACGTGTCGGTGAAATAGCGTCAGGATGGGATGGTGTATTTTGGCTCCAACGTATGCAGAAGTGCTCGAAATCCCTGATTTTCCACGACGGAATACGGACGCAAATCTTTGGCAATAAATGCCGCGATGGACTTCGTAATTCGCTTCACCTTTTCCGATGAGGGTGGCAGCTTTCTAATTGCTTCCTCGATTGTTCTTTGGTCGGTAACACCACTAGTCGCAGCGACAAAAGCCTGCCGTCTCCTCCGTCGGGTGGAATCGAGTTACATGGCTTCTCATGTTTGTTGTGTTGCCAAAGTATTTTATTTTAGCGCAACACAGCTTACGTATAACGTGGCTCTTGTCCAGTTCGCTTCCGCCGTCGATGTTGTAGAAGCCAATGTGTTTCCACACGTCTGCTTTTAAATTAAAAGGAGCTGTTTGTATCTCACGGCGAGATGAGTAGCTGCAGCCATTATGTTTGTTTTCCTCTGTGCGGCGTGTCCGTTTCAGGTGCGCTCACCATAGTGTCCCGGAGATGACGCGTACCGCGCTTCTTAGTTCCCTATTTTAGAACCGTCTGTATTACTTTATTTAAATAATCGAAATTTGGACATTTGTGAATCGATTCAGAAACGTCCACGTCCGAATCGCGATGCATCTAAGAATCGGAAATTTCTCCCACCCCTACTGGCTTAGTGAATAAGAGGGGAAGGACTTAGTGAGAGAGCAAAGGAAGAAAGTAGAAGTAATAAGTCAGATGACCTCTCTGTCTGGATGTTGAAGTCACCAAGTAGGGCAGTGGGGTGCCATTTTCTGAAAATAGTGGTTGTATTTCTATCCAATTCAATAACAATTGTTTGTGTTGCACAAAATTCAAAACATAACATACATTATCTCAAGGCACTTTACATATTTAGGTCAAGACCTTACAATATTATGAAGAAACTATCAAACTGTCATTATTCAACCATCAGCAGAAAACATGAGTTCTTGTATTCCATGTTTGCTTATATTCAATGGCCTCTCTCAATAACTATAATTTTCATTTACTGCTTCTATCTAATTTCTGTTATTTCTTTTTCTCTTCCACATTCTTTCTTTGTAGGTACTTATCAGGGTCAGTGGACTGGTGGAATGCGTCATGGCTATGGTGTACGTCAAAGTGTCCCATATGGTATGGCCTCAGTCATCCGCTCGCCTCTAAGAACCTCGCTGGCTTCTCTCCGCAGTGAGCAGAGTAATGGCACAGTATTGCGTGACAGCCTTTCTGACAGCCCTGCTGGCACACGTGGTGGTTTTGTTCTTAACTTCCACTCAGATAGTGAAGGTTCAGAGAAGAAGAAGAGTCTTTTCCGACGTGGCTCCCTCTTCGGCAGCCTTCAGCGACTTCGAAAATCAGACTCGCGCTCGTCGATTTCCAGTAAGCGTAGCTCAGCACACAGTGACACCACCATGAGCCGCATCAGTTCAAGTGACGCCAACTCCACTATTAGCTTTGGAGATGGAGAGCCAAGCGATGATTACCTGACTCAGGAGGACAATGTCGATGCCACCACCACAGAGTCCTACATGGGCGAGTGGAAGAATGACAAGCGCAGTGGTTTTGGTGTCTCTGAGCGCTCCAACGGCATGAAGTATGAAGGTGAGTGGTTGAACAATAAGCGCCATGGCTATGGCTGCACCACCTTCCCTAACGGCTCCAAGGAAGAAGGGAAGTATAAGAACAACGTGCTGGCCAGGGGCATAAGGAAGCAGCTGATCCCACTGAGGAACACCAAGACCAAACAGAAGGTGGATCGAGCCATTGAAGGAGCAGTGAGAGCAGCAGCCATCGCCAGGACCAAAGTAGAGATTGCCATCTCCAGGTAACATTTCCTTTGTAAGATAATCTTAGAAAACCACAACTAAATCAAATTTTTCCCATTTTTTCTTTTACATTGAGCTCTGAGATTTCTGCCTTTATATTAGAGGTGGTGTAGAGAGCTGAAAATAAGGGGTGAGAATATTGGGAGAAATGTCCTATATTGTCAAATGTAAACATTCATCCACAGTTTACACAATGGATTCGTACAACATTGATCCAACATTAGTGTATACAAAGTTCTCCTGTGCCATGAGTGAGTATTATTGTGGACTTCAAGTTTCAGTTTTGAGCTTAAAAGCTCCTGTCAGAATTATGTATCTTTCCCTGTATTTTCTGTGTCGCTCCCGCCCATAGACACATCTCATGGTCTCACATGGTTTGTCTTGATGCATTATGGTTTGCTTGTATTTTTTAAGAGAAAACTGATCAACTGAGTCAGAACAGCTCAAACAAACCATGGGTTTAAAAACACCCCCAGTCTCCATTAGTCTTCCCTGTTGTTCAGATGGGTAGGAGAAACATCTCTAGGTCCGACAATGTTTGGTCAATGTATGCAGATTGTCATTTATGAACATGTAACAATTGTTTCTCTTATTATTATGTTACCGAGCAACCCTTCACACTATGCATGAGTACTGGACACATGAGTGCATATCTCTATGTGCTTGAGATATGCGTGCTTGGATTGAGACAGACATTAGCACATGCTCAGACAGTCCAGAGTAGTGAGAGCGATGGGTAGAATTTAGAAAATGGAGATGCAGTCTTTGCTGGTTGTAGTGAAGATGATGAACATTGCTCAGAGCTTTTAGCTTGCATCACTTCTCCCATCATCTGGGCAAAGTAGATAGAAACTGGGAACAATGTGAGGAAACAGAGAGATGGGAAGAGTGAGAGAAAAAGAGAGACAGAGAAATACAGAAAGCAAGAGAGAGAGGGAAGCAAGTAGGCACAGTCTTGTGTGTGTGTGGTGAGTGCATCAGAAGTAAGTGCCTGTCTAAAAAAGGCCAGGGAAGAGGAAGCATATCAACAGCTGACACAAATACTGTCTCACACTGCCCCAGCTACACAAACAGAGTCAGGCAGTCAGTGAGTAGTGTGGTATTCTGAGTCTCATTGATCAGTGTGGAGAACAGTCTGAACCTTTGAAATGGCGCTTTGGAGTTTTGTTTTGTTATGGCTCTGGGTTGGTTATGTGTAAATTCTTCTATAAATACTTTATCTTAAAATATTAAATGAGTGTAATCAGTTGTAGACATTTGAAAGGAGCAGATTTTTGCCTTCTAAACTGTGAGTGGGAAGTCTGGAGTGAAATGCTATTTGATAAAATGCCTTATCGACTTGTTTTGTTCCACAACACCCACGTTTAATGCACGTAATCCACATTTGTCATTTCGACCAAGGAGGTTATGTTTTCATTGTAATTTTTCTGACTGTTAGCAGGATTATGGAAAAAATACAGAGCATATTTTTGGAAACTCTGTGGGAGGGTGGGGTATAGGCCAAGGTATAACCCATTTAATATTGGTGCAGATCCGCTCCAGGAATTTCTTTCCACTTTGTATAACATTGGGAAAAAGGGCATTTTTTGACAATTTCTCTGCTTTCCAAATGAATTATTCCTCTCTTTCAGAAATGTAATCGGCCATATTTAGAGGACTGATACACATATTGGGGTATGCCATTCTAGTTCATATATGACTGATATGTAAACATGACATTTACACAGTCAGAAGGCTTCAACGTGAGCCTCCTGGTCAAAGCTCAGTTATAAACTTAACTTCTCTCCTGCCAGGCTGTTGGCGGCACTGTCAGTCGCACTGGAGGCACTCAAGGATGTTGTTATGTCTTCTGGTTCAGAAGCTTTTTGCATTGGAGTATGACGGCCAAACGGCCAACAGACATAAGTCGAGCTGCCCTGCCACTAATTTTCTCCACCTTCTTACCACCTTAGATTCACAGTTTGGTCATTTTGAGACTGTTAGTAGCTTGTCATGCTATTTGTTGACTCAATGCATCTGTTAAGGGGAGGTGCACTCTTGCTCCTTTGTGCACAGAACAGTGGACATCTGCGCTTAGGGAGCAGCCCTAGACAAAACTGTGCATGTAAACAGTCTGTTTTGCTCGGTTTGATCACGGAGAAAATAGAAATGTTACAGCTAGGAATATCGTAGTATCTGCCAGTGTAGAACTTATTTATACTGACCTAATGTTGATTAAGTTTGCTGACACATATTATTTTTCATAATCTACTTGATCCAAGTATTTATTTAAATTATTGTTGTAACTGAGAGCATTTGTCTGATGAAGTGGATGTGACGTGATCTGAAAGAGAGACTTGTCGTTCTACTGCAGTGACTGGAAGAACAGGCACAGTCGTGGTAGAATGTGGCAGAATGGAGGCTCTTCATTCAGTCATTGTTGGAGTCAATCAAATCATCAATCAAATTTTACTTGTATAGCCCATATTTACAGTTTGTCTCATAGGGCTTTAACAAGGTGTGACATCCTCTGCCCTTGACCCTCAACAAGAGTAAGGAGAACTACCAAAAAAAACCAACCCTTTTAACAGGGGGAAAAGAACATAAAAACTTCAGAGAGAGCCACATGTGAGGGATGCCTCTCCCAGGACAGAGAGAGGTGCAATAGATGCCACTTGTAATGGAGTAAAGCTTTTGACTGCAGAGGGCACTTCAACTTAACACAGGCATCAGACTTAATTAACATTAATCTTAATTAGCAGCTCACATGATCAGCTGTAGGAGATTGTGGTCATTTCAGATGGTGAAGTTGAGTGTGGGTGCTAGATAAAAGTGAAATACTTGTGGTGAGTACATTGTCGCTCTTTTGGAATAAGAGAGAAAAATGAGCGATACAGTATTATTATCTGAGCTCAGTGATTCAGTGTATTTTGAGAGTAACACAGTGGAGTTGAGTGAGGAATTCAGGGGTTTATTGTTGGAGGTCCTCCCGTCAGACTGCACCCCAATAACTTCCACCTGTAAACAGAGATGAAACCCAAAGAAAGAGTCTGTAGTGCACGTCACTGCTGTGTATGAAACCTGACTGATATGAGTGTATGAACTCTAATTCAGCCCCAAGCTACACAGTCAGAGGACACTGTTTACTAAGATGTCCATGTAAAAATTCAAATAGAAAATGCAGAACTGGAAATTAAGCCTGTGATGCCTTGTGTTCAAGTTACAATGTTCTGCCTAGAGGAAAGAGACAGTGTGGCGACTGGCTTGCATAATCGTGGTAAGGTAACAGTCAGTTAGTATGGATCAAATAAAACTGATAGCCCTGGGTCAGATAACAGAAATGCTGGGTTCAGTCAAGTAAGGGCTGAGTGGTGCAGGTCATGGCACCTGTGGATTTCAGTGCACCATGTATCAAATGTGAATAAATACATTCTGATATGTTCCTCAATACATATCTATTCCAAAATAAGAAAGTAAACCACCCTCTGTCGTAATGGTTATGTGTTTTTGTTTTATTTTTTAAAGTGACAGGAATTGTTTGTGCTGTTGAAAATGAATAGAAGTTCTGGTTGCAGCCTGTTGTACACAGCATTCACATGTAATGATCAGCTTTTACAATGCTCTATAGTACACACTGCAGCAATGTAGTGAGATTGATAATCTCAGTACATTTTAATAAATCCAAAATCAGTGGTGTTATGGTGTAAAGATGTTACTTGCTGCTTTCCGAGTTTGTATATTTCTGTATTTCTGCAGGACGTCCCATGCTCGTGCCAAAGCAGAGGCTGCAGACCAGGTTGCACAATCAGCCAGTCAGGATTCAGACATTGCCAGAGCTGTGGCCAGAGAGCTCTCCCCAAGCTTCCATCAGCCAGGTACTGGTGCAGCAGTGACAGCATGGAGAGAAATTACACTCAATGTTCTCAATGGTCTACTCGAATATATCTAGGAATATTTTACATCCATTGTTTTATTTTTATTTGCATATAATTTGTGCACAAATTGGGTTATGAGTGCATGTGGAGTTTTGAGACTTTTTCTACGTCCCCAGTTCTGTACAGATCCACAATGCATGCTGCACTATGGGAAACATAATGTGAATGGGACCCAATGGAGTGTTTTCATCTTGAACTATAGTGAAGCTATGACTCTTACAACATTGTCTGTCTGATTCACGCAGCCACATTTTCATACGATGAACCCGGTGAAGATCTTAAAATACAGAGGCAGAAACTGTGCCTAACCGAGTTCAAACTAGCTGACAAAAGCAAACAATACAGAAAGTAGAGCGTTGATACTACTAGTAGTGACGGAACGATCTGGCACTGAGTGGAGAGAAAAGCTGGGTTTAAATGCAGCTGAGGTTGATGAGGAGAATTAGCCACAAGCAATAAGCAGAGCTCTGAAGGGCTCTGAGCACACGCACGCACACACACACACACACACACACACACACACACACACACACACACACACACACACACACATACACACACGCACACACACAGCTGACAATTTTTGTTAATGGTTAAGTGAGTGTAACCACATCAACCTATTCTCTTTTGTCTATGAAGAATATGGCGCCCCTCTGAAAAAGCAAAGAATGCATTCCGGTTGAAACAGTATATCACCAATTGACATTATAAAGTGGCTGAGCTGCATTTAGTGGGGAACAAGTGCTGTGTGGGTGCAATTAATTCAAATGAATCTCATTCATGTTTAACGATACTCATGGAATACTCGGCCCACTCCGGGTAAACAAGGGAGGAGAGAATGGCGTTTGCTCAGTAGTCTTTATTTCCAAGGACGCCTGGCCTGGCAACCACACACATATAACTACAGGTCTCTCAACCCACACACACGTTCACATACGTCCTCCGGCTGCTCCAGTCTCAGGAACCCAGCCTACTGCAAGAGAACAGAACCAGGTTACCAGCGTGCTCTTATTGATGGCCTGATTACCTGATTCTGCACAGCTGTCTGATCACCGGCTGAGCCACTCCTCCCTGTTGTCCAGCAGTTGGCACCCTAACCACACCCCGCGGTCACATACCCCCACCGCCCGACTCAGGCTGGGATCACATGGAAGTTGAACGGCTGCAAAGCCAGATACCAGCGAGTGATCCGCGCGTTGGCATCCTTCATGCTGTGGAGCCACTGGAGCAGGGCATGGTCCGACCAGAGGGTGAAAGGGCACCCCAGGAGGTAATAGCGGAGTGCCCCGACCGCCCACCGACGGGCGAGGCACTCCTTTTCCACCGTACTGTAGTTCTACTCCCTCTGAGCCAGCTTCCTGCTAATGTACAGTACGGGGCGGTCCGCCCCCTCCACCTCCTGGGACAAAATGGCCCCCAGCCCACTGTTCGAGGCATCCGTCTGCATGACAAAAGGGAGAGAAAAGTTAGGAGTATACAGCAGTGGCTTACCAAAGAGGGCTAGCTTAACCCTCTCAAACGCCAGCTGACACTGCTCAGTCCACTGGACCGGATCTGAGGCACCCTTTTGGGTCAGGTCGGTCAGGGGGCTGGTCAGCTCCAAAAAGGCTGGGATAAAGCGTCTGTAGTAACTGGCCAGCCCCAAGAACCTCCTGACCTCTTTTTTCACCTTGGGCGCCGGGCAGGCTGCAACCGCTGCGGTCTTCTCTACCTGCGGCTGCACCTGTCCGCCCCCCAAGTGATACCCCAGATACCGTACCTCCCTCCGTATCACCGCACACTTCTTCGGATTGGCCGTGAGCCCCACCCGCCTCAGGGACTCGAGCACTGCCCCCACCTGCCGCATATGCTGCTCCCAGGTCTCACTATAAATGATAACATCATCCAAGTAGGCTGCAGCATATGCAAAGTGTGGCAGAACCCGGTGAGGCGCTGAAACTTGGCGGGGGCCTCGAGCAACCCGAACGGAAGTCTGACAAACTGGTACAAACCGTACGGAGTGGAGTAGGCCGTTTTTTCCTTGGACTCTGGAGACAAGGGGATCTGCCAATAGCCCTTGGTCAAATCCAGTGTCGTGAAAAAGCTAGCCTAGCCTAGCCGGTCCAGGAGTTCGTTGACCCGGGGCATTGGATAGGCATCAAATTTGGACACTGCATTCACCCTACAATAATCCACACAGAACCGTATTGATCCATCGGCCTTGCGTGCAAGCACAACGGGGCAACATCAGTCACTGTGGGATTCTTCTATTACCCCCATCTCTAGCATGGCCTGAAGCTCCGTCTGCACAATTTTCCGCTTATGTTCCGGCAAACGATAGGGCCGTAAACGCACCATCACACCCGGGGACGTCTCTATGTGGTGGTGTATGAGCGTAGTGCGTCCTAGCAAGGGGGAGAACACATCAGCAAACTGCCGCTGCAACAAAGCAACCTCTGCTCTCTGGCTTGGCGAGAGATGATCGTCATAACAGACCGGGGCAGAATAAACAGGTTTTGATACCTCCGGTCCCAACTCATCTCTCTCGATCACCGTGGTAGCCAGAGAAACAGAGGCCACCTCTCTCCACTCTTTAAGGAGGTTGAGGTGGTAAATCTGTGTTGCTCCACCCCTGTCAGACCGCACCACTTCATAGTCCACCTCCCTCACTCGTTGTGTGACCACGAAGGGCCCTTGCCACTTGGCGAGTAATTTGGAGCTAGAGGATGGGAGTAATACAAGGACTTTATCTCCCCAAATGTTCTCAGATTCGTCCCTCTGTTGTACAGGCACTGCTGACGTTGCTGGGCCTGGAGCAAATTCTCCCTTGATAATACCCCAAGTGAATGGAGTTTTGCTCGCAGGTCCAGCATGTACTGAATCTTGTTTTTAGAAGCGCTTGGACCTGTCTCCCAGTCTTCTTTTACCAGGTCCAAGACGCCCCGAGGTTTTCCGCCAAACAAAAGTTCAAAGGGAGAAAATACTGTGGAGGACTGGGGAACCTCCCGCACTGCAAACAACAGAGGGTCTCACCATTTATCCCAATTACGGCTATCCTTGTGCACATACTTACGAATCAGTTTCTTTAGTGTCTCGTTAAACCGCTCCACCAGCCCATCGGTCTGTGGGTGGTAAACACTAGCCCGGATTGAATGGACGCCCAGTAATTCGTACAGCTCGCGTAGTGTGCGTGACATAAAAGATGTGCCCTGATCCATCAAGATTTCTTTCGGAATCGCGACACGGGAGATGACGTGAAACAATGCCTGCGCAACGCTCTTCGCGGAGATGGTTGGCAGCGGCACTGCCTCGGGATATCGCATTGCGTAATCCACTAGAACCAACACAAAGCAATGTCCCTGTGCACTCCTGTCTAATGGCCCGATGAGGTCCATGCCCATTCTCTCAAACGGTACCTCAATCAAAGGGAGAGGGCGCAACGCCGCTTTTGGGGTGGCCGGCGGGTTAACCAGCTGACATTCGCGGCAAGACGCGCACCACCGACTCACGTCTGCGTGAATGCCCGGCCAATAAAAGCGGGCCATTATCCGGTTCAGTGACTTCTCATACCCTAGGTGCCCTGACATGTGGTTATAGTGAGCCGCCTGGAAAACCATTTCCCGACGGCTTTTCGGCACCAACAACTGGGTGATCTCCTCTCTGGTCTGTGTGTCACGGCTCACCCGGTACAATCTGTCCCTAATGACTGAAAACCATTGGTGAGTGTGTGCTGCATCCGGAGAAACGGCGGAGCCGTCAATACTAGGGATGTACGGTGACGGTGTTAGTACAGTATACCATGGTATTTCACGGTGACGGTATTTAATTTTTTTAAAGATTTTTTTTGGTACTAGGGGCCATGAAATAACCAACAAAACAGACATTAGAAGAAAAACATTGCTTTATTTAAGCAAAACGTGTGTGTGTGTCTGTCTGTAAACCACCATAATCTCTCTCTATAGAATTCGGGTTCGCTTTGGCATGACGTCACTGCCATGCGCCAAACAAACAACTAATCTACAAGTGAACAAAGCGTTGCAAAGTGACGTAGTGATGCCTTGTAGATCTGTAGACAACAAGACCATCAATAACAATAACAATGCTCTTTGAATGAAACATCGTAGACCGACTACAGTGGGATTTATAATGATTAATTTTACCTGCTTGGACTTAAGCTATGCATATTCTTTGTTATGTCACTCGCGGAGATGGGACGTCATGTTAGATGTATTCGCCGATCTTGCAACTACTTTCCTGTTGCATAGTTTGCAAGTCGGCTCTCCGTCGTCCTTTATCCATCCGGTTGTTTTGGGTAGCTAAAAAACTCCCAAACAAATGAACGGAGTCGCTTGGCTAAAGAGGATAAAGAGGTGGTGGAGTAGGGGACACCGGGTCAACCGGGCCCGCGGGTAAATCCGCCTCTGGTTCAGAGTCTGCCATCATCAAGCCATGCTTTTTTCATGTGGGTCTCGCGTGTGTTTATCAAAACTACCTTTTTGATTGGACTGTCACTGAACCAACTAAAAGACGCTGACCATGCAGCCTGCCCTGAACTAAATGGAATATACATTTGAGCAGCACAAAGGTAGGAAACGCTTTTTCAATCTACTGCTGCCGCTGTAAAATTAGATTATAATGTGACTGAGTGAAGACTGACCACCACTTATCTTAATGTGAACGTGAAGTGAAATGTTTTATTTGTGAGTTCCCTACTCGTGTAAGTGGAGTCGCGCCCCGGCAGCGCCGCATAATATTAAAATAATTAATTCATTACCGTCACGGTAATTACCTCCGGGCGAGGCTCCTCTACTCCCGTCGCCACCTCGACAGTCTCGGGCTCCGTTTCCCCAGTGAGCATAGCACACAACTCACATTTCCCTTCCGTACGTGAACACACCCCCACCGCCGCTCTCGCCTGTTTCCGGAACCCCGGCCAATCTGTGCCCAAAATCAGGGGGTGCGTGAGATGGGAACTAAACCCCAGCTTCGACTCTATGTTTTTTTTCCCTTATATGAAATTAGCAGAGTCACCACTGGGTATTCGTGAACATCCCCATGCACACACCTCACCTTCACCCACGACGCCTCGACCAATGCCCCCGTTCGAACCAAGCGCTGATGGATCATCGTCTGATTACAGCCCGTGTCCAGCAGACTGGGCAGGATCGACGGCTGCCGGGCTTCCTCCTTCTGGCTCCTCCGGGGGAGTGAGAGGTGGTCCCCGGGGCGGTGGCACTGGACCCAATTGGCCATGGAGGTGGGCAAACCTGCGCTGAATTGCTCCAGCGCCACCTGCACCACGACGCACTCCGCTGGAGCCATCACCTCGCCGCATCCAGGAGCTGCTGCGCGTAGGAGAAGGGGGGGCCGGCGTCCTCGAAGGCCCCTGAACTGGCGTCGGTGTCCCTCTGGAGCCTGGCCGGTCCGGGATTGCCCTCCTCAGCTGGTGATATTCATGCCGTGAGGAAGCCGGCAGACTGTGGCCGGCCAGCTGCGCGGCACCGGTGAGCAGCGGCAGCAAGCGCACAGCCCTCTCCTCCTCCGGCCACCTGCAGGCCTCTGCCGTGCCCTCGAAGAGGTCCAGGTACTCCTCCATGTCGTCCTCCGAGGTCATCCGTTGGAGGGCCACCGTCGACACCGACTGGAGCTGGTCCCTGGCTTGGGCGGCGAGGTGGCCGGACGCTGCAGCAGTTCCTGCAGGAGAGCCCGGTCCTCGCGCTGATACGCCGCGATGTCGGCGAGGGCCTGCGTCTGGGTTTGCTGCAGCGCCACGGTGCTCTCCTGCATCGCTGCCAGGTGTTGGAGGGCTTGTCCCAGGAGGCTTTGTCCCTCCATGCTCTCCTCTCACGTCCCTGTACAGGTGCCACTTGTGGGAATACTCGGCCCACTCCAGGTAAACAAGGGAGGAGAGAATGGCGTTTGCTCAATAGTCTTTATTTCCAAGGTCGCCTGGCCTGGCAACCACACACATATAACTACGGGTCTCTCAACCCACACACACGTTCACATACGTCCTCCGGCTGCTCCAGTCTCAGGAACCCAGCCTACTGCAAGAGAACAGAACCAGGTTACCAGCGTGCTCTTATTGATGGCCTGATTACCTGATTCTGCAAAGCTGTCTGATCACCGGCTGAGCCACTCCTCCCTGTTGTCCAGCAGTTGGCACCCTAACCACATCCTGCCATCACAGATACATTTGGGAATTTTAATTTGTATTAGTAGGATAATTAATAATAATAATGGATATTATCCATAGAAGGAAAACCTAGTTTTATTTGCTTAATAAAACAATTAAGACAAAACATACAAAAAAATCTAAAATCAATCAAACCATATTCTATTCAAAATATGACCAACAACTAAATTATCCTTTTTCACAGAACATAACACTTGTTTAAGGCACCACATCTTAAAGTCTTCCACTTATTTGTCAAAAACTGAAACAGTGAAGAGAGCCAACCACACTCTAGAAAACAATGAATAACTTTCTCTCTCTGTGGACAGGTATCAGCAACATCTGAATTGATCACAGAAACAAACGCATTGACAGCAACAATTCATTTAGAACCCAAACAAACAACAGGAACTCAACAAATAAACAACTAACACAACTCTTATAACAAATAACACCAAACACCACCCTGTGGAAGAAACACAAGCAAAGAAGGTTTGAAAACGTAGACACTTTCACAAACGCTCTCCAAAGCACTCACCCAGTCACTCTCAGCATGCACTCAGAGAGAGTGAGAGAGAGAAGTGTGCAGTGGAGTCAATGAGTGTGCGTCTATGAGTGTTGCACACTCACTAACCCTAACCCCGAAAGACTAATTGCAGTCTAGCTATGATGGGATGGCTTTTTTCCCACTGCAGTGCAACATATTACCATGATTTAGCAGTTTACTCCCGCAGTAGGCATCACATCAGTGAAGCCTGTCACATGAGTGAAGCATCTCAACCTCTGGAAACACATGACAGAGCATACAAAGCCTCTGTCAGGGGGACAAATACCTATAGCCAAGATCTTTGGCTTGCACAAGGGCCTTACATGAATTTTCAGGGTCTGTGACTCTGGTTCCATATCCTGCCTTGCACCTGGGATAGCATATGCCTCCTAAACACAAGATGCCTTGCAGTGTCACAGGGATCTCCACCATCCAAAGTCTCTCTGGCTAATTCGGCGTCATCAAAAAGCCTCACACAAGGCTGTGAAAGGGACAGAGCCTCTCTAGGGGGCATAAATCGATGACTGCACAGGACAGAGAGTGTTCTCCACTGTGGCAAAGAGATCTACCTCCACCTGATGAATGTGACCCCACCATCTGCAGGTGCAAGAACCAATCACCAGATTGGGGGCCTCCTTGTGACAGCAGATGTGCAGCTGCATTCTGCAGTCCCAGAAGATAAGATGCCCACAGGACCACGCCTTTGGACTTTGGACCTTTTGGACCAAAAAGCAACCTTTGAACTGTTGCATACAGTGATGGAAACTTCAACACAGCCTGGCAATTAATGTATGACACCACAGCCACTGCTGTCTGTTCATACTATGAATTGCCTCCCCAGTAAAGATGGAAGGAAGTGCCTCAGTCACATGGTTACTAGTTCACTGAAATGAAGACTGAAGATTTCTATTGATAGACCCTTTCCATCCAATCAAGCCCTGCAGAACTTTTATAGAATTGCCCTAAGACTTGAAATTGTAACTGCTGCCATAGGGACAAAATATTGAATTGAACATGATAATACATTTGTGAAAAAACAAAAAACATGTTTTCTTTTTATCATTATGGGTTAGATTGGGTGTGCATTGATGAGCAAAAAAACCTTCCATCCATCAACAGCAATCAACAAAAATACTCCTGTGATTTAATTATATTGTGATGAACAATTACTTGTTTACTTCTCTTATTTATTTACATCTGAGATAGACAGAGATGAGAAAATACATGTGAACAGTAACATTATGATCTAAACAGTTTGCTGTACAGACGTATGTCCCTATCCAAGTCTGACCCACTGTACTTCAGGCAATTGTCTTTACAGTTTTCCTGTGCAATAAGTTTATTACTGATGACTTCAGGTTGAGATCCAAATAAAGTGGTTTGGATTATCAGTAATCTGTAAATTTAAATGTATTTTGTTTACAATGTGTCTGATCATCTGACTGCACATGTTTCTGGACAGTCTGATTTAGTTGTTACAATGATGCCTTTTTCCCAGATCTACTTTGATGAGCATAGTGTGTTCCATCAGGTAGTCTTGATACATAGAACCACAAAAAGAAAATGTGTAATAAACCAGAATTATCATTAAATGCTGAGCTCTTTGCCTGTCAGAAATAACTTGCTTTAGTAATTCTTCTCTCCTTAATTCCAGGCCCTGACTACATACGACAGAAGTACAATGAGCCAGTAGAGGTGAAAGAGGTTCCTGTGGACGACAAGAAGCAAAAATCTCCATCAGGGAGCCCCCATTTCTACCGGAAAGGAACAACACCCAATCAGTCTCCATCTCCGAGCCCAGGCCCCAGCCCCACTCCTTCACCCGCCGCTGTTAAGAAGAGCTTTTTTAGCAGTAAAACCATCACCCCTGCAAAGCCTGCTGGGAAAGAGAACAGAACCCAAGCAGCTGAGTCTTTGACAGCAGGTGAGGAACTTGGGTTGTTGTAATTGTACAGGATTTATACAGTATTTGATGTCTAGGCCTTGAGCATCTCATGCACATTGTGTTGTGTAGGATCATGCTGGAGGTGTGGCTAAATTGTTTTGTAGCAGCAACACAGTGAGCAGCAGTAATGATTTAAGTGGCAACTTGTGTGATATTGTAACATTGCTGTGGCCATGTCTCTGGGCTTTGAGCACAGCTGACAGCACTACAGTACTGTGGCTGAAGGACTCCTGTTTAGACACTAATGGGCTGCTTTCACCACGCTGCCTACATATACATAGTCCACGTCCACACTAATATTTTGTTTTGTTTTCCCCTGCGGTCCACACTACACCAGAGACTATTGGAGACAATGACAGAGGCCTACGCTCTCTTCCTGATTGGGTCTTGTCAGTCACTTACTGTCAGTTTCAGAGTTCGCCCTTTTCACCAGTCCAAAACAAGGAATCCAATCAAAAGAAATCTGATCAACTACAGGCAATCAACTTCCTCTTTACACCAGCACACACTTAACCACCGATGTGAGAAGACAAGACAAGAGAGTCTATTGTTAGTCTCATTATTAGGAAATTCACCATGTTACAGCAGCAAATAAGTGATAGTAAAATTGAGTAAAGGTAATAAATATATATATAAAACAAAAGGAACTATAGAAAATTGAAATATATATATATAATGTAAACTGAATAAAATATAGTATATAAACAGCGTAGCAATATTGCACATATATGATATTGAGAGTGCACTGATAGAAAAAGTATTATTGTACAGTATTTAGTTATAATATTTATATTTAGGGTATGTGTGGTGTACTGGGAGCAGGGTTGGTTCTACAGTCTAACAGCAGCAGGAAGGAACGACCTGCAAAACCTCTCCTTCAGACACTTTGTGTTGTCCTGCAGGGGGTGGGACTGTTAATCCTAAAGAGAGGACAGCTTAGGTTACATCCATACTACTACATTTTGATTTGTAAATGGTTCTGCATCAGTTATAATCCCAGTCCAACAGTCCATACTGCAAATGCCTATCACGTGGTCACTCATGTACACTGGGCTTATGTGTGCTGGTTTAAACACAACAGGCAATGGAAGAGTCTAAGGATCAGGAGACACTTGGAGTTCAACCTCTTAACCCAGAGCCAGACAAAAGCAGCTGCTGGTGGAACCACATGCCCTGTGATTAATGGACAACCCAACAAATACATGAACTACTTCTTTGATTAACTAGCTCTCTTCTCTTTTCCTTTCCTCTATTCGGCAGGCTTAACAAAAACTGCATCAAACCTTTCTCTCAGACAGGAAGTGAGGCCACAGGAGGCTCCTCCAGTAGCCAAATCAGCTGTTACCACAGCAGCCAGCATTCACCCCAGCAATGGGCAGATTCACTCCCAGTATCACGGTTACTATGTCAAGGCAGATGTCAAGAGTCCACCACCCGATGATCCAATTGGTGCAGAGGATCACCCATCAAGCTTTGCTCGGTTGCCACCGCCTGCCAAACAGATTCAGACACCAGCACTAAAATCCTTGCCAGCACAGAGTCCTTCACCAGCTCTCCCAAAAGAGAGCACCAAAGCACCAGAGCCTCTTAAGCCAAAAAGACCGGAATCCACCAAACCAAAGAGCCTCGCAGAAACCAAGAAAGCCAGCATGGAAATAGCTCCTGAAATTGTAGAGGAGGAGTCGGTGAGTTAGATTACCATAATGTTTGATTTAGCTTCTAACATTTTTTTTCCATCAATCCCCAGCTGGAATTAAACCAATTAGCAGATGAACAAAAGCAAAACCAGAAGAAATTGGAGTTGGAAGGGGGCAAATATTTTTTCAATCAATCAATCAAATTTTATTTGTACAGCCCATATCCAGAAATCACAATTTGTCTAATAAGGGTTAACAAGGTGCAATGCCCTCTGTTATTAACCTTCAACAAGACTGAGGGTGAAAAAAATCATTTTAGGAATTTAGAGACATCAATGTAAACAACCACATGAGGAGTTCTGTTTTTAAACCAACTAACTCCTGAATAAAATAGGGTATTGACATTACAGATTCTGCTAATATTTAGATAGATAATATAATTAGCTGTATACTTGACATCAATAATTTTTAAATGTAATAACAGCCAGATTTGGATTATATTTACTTGTAAAAGCAACATAGTTGGCAAACTATGGTAAATTAATTGCATTGATATAGCGTTTTTCTAGTCTTATTGACCACTCAATACATGTTCATAGAGAGTTTCTATATCCAGTGCATATTATTAACACTGGCAGCACAGTGTCTTGCCCAAAGACACTTGAGCCAGGGATCGAACCACTGTCCCTCTGGTTATTGGATGACCCACTCTACACCACAGCCACCCACATGGCAATGAAAGAAAACACCAACAAGGCTGGGTGTTATTGCCAAAAATATTACAACAAGGATTTATCATATGAATTGGTATACACAATTATTAATGTATAGACTTAATACCATTAATGAGGAAAGAAACACAAATCAGCACGCAGTCTATTTGCTGTAACCTTATACTCAAATGCAGGATATTGATCAAAACATACTCATAAGGTATTCCTTCTTGTTGTTATTCAATTTTTTCCAGCTGTTGGATGTCAACAACTTTATTCTGGCTACTGTCTGAAAATAACAGTGGGATCATCTTGTTCATTTATTTATGGAAAGACTTTACACTCTTAAAGACCCTGCTCTACACTGCACTACTACTCTATTTGCCAACAGTATGATTATTATTTATAAGATCTGTTCACATCTCCATGTAGTTTGTGTGCCATGTACAGTTATATATACACTGTGAGCAAATTACATAAATCAAACTCCTCCAGCAAACAGACATCAAATATGAGCCTTCTTTGAATGTAAATATGCTGTTACCTTCAATTTCATAAACTAGATAAATACAAACAAAGTCAACCGTAATCATATTAATTCAGTACTTAGTAACCCCATCTTATTATTTATTTAGGAATTTTCACTTGCAGATCACTTCAAGTTAACATAATATTGTCTTCACTGTGGTCTGTGGGGCCGTGGTCAGAAAGCTCAGTTTTAACTTCATCTGTCCATAGCTACTGTTTCTTAAACCACACTGTATCCAGATGTCACTCTGCAGACTTTGGACATTGACTTTTGCAATGAGGTGACTGCAGTTGTGTTGGGTCTTTCCATCCAGCAGACTTCCAGATTTATCTTCTTGGTCTTCCAGATCTTGTCTCGTCTTCCACAGTTTCCCTTAACGATCAATCAATCTATCAAATTTTATTTGTGTAGCTCATATTCACATATCACAATTTGTCTCATAAGGCTTTAACAAGCTGTGACCTCCTCTGCCCTTAACCTTCAACAAGAGTAAGGAAAAACTACCAAAAACCCTTTTAACAGGGACTATCATTTCTAACTGACAATTAACACAGTGTCATATATGTTCTTAAATGTTTTCTTATTTTTTAAGTTTGTAAAATAAAATATATTAATTATATCAGTAAATTACCATTTGGATAAAGACTTATTTGTAATGTCAGTTTGCTGCAGGGGTTCCATGTACTTATTTACAAATGTATTCAGAAGACATAATACAAACTTTTCTTGTGTTTCCACAGGGCCCTAACTCTATCTTGGTGGCTCTTGTGATGCTGTTGAATGTAGGTCTAGCAATCATTTTTGTCCATTTCCTCACCTGACCAAATCTCAACTCAGGTAAAAACTGATTGAATGAACTGTTTCTAACTTCAGTTTGTAATACATATATTAGACTGTGTTGATAATTTTTGGTTACATTCGTTTTTTTCTAATCTTACTAGTTCTTTAAAGCCATATTTACTACACCTTTATTTTATATTTTCACTAACACACCAGTGTATCTCTGGACACATGATAAACTCGCATCATCATCCATTCTAAAGGGGTAATACACATTAGCTATAGTGGCTTAATTACTCTCCTGTGAAACTGGCTTGTGCGTCAGCCAGGCATTGACTGATATGTGGTAGAACAGGATGTCAGTACCAGATAATACAACCTGTCCTCCACCTCCAGTGATCTGTTTGTCCTGTGCCGAGTAATCCAACACAAAGCAGAGGCAAGTTTTAAATACAGAATCCATATAAATCAGTTATAATTTCCCTAATGCCCATGTTGCAGTTTTTGATAGGTAGAGGAAGTGCATGAGTACAGATCTCTCTGTACTTTTTCAAAAGAGTGGTTGCGATATCCACAGTAAATGGTCCAAGTACCCAGGCATCAAACCAGGGACTGCTTGAGGGATATGCACCCTAACCATTCAGCTATCGGGTTTTCCAAACAGTTTTTTGTTTTAAGTCATTTAAAAGAATTTAACCATAATGCTGGAGCTTTCATCTCATGCTCTACTGGTCGATTGGTCTATTTCTTCATTTCCCATTAGCCTCCCAGGATTCATGTTGTTTTTACATTGGCGAGAGGGACAGACCACCTTTGAAAAGAGGGCGGTTCACTACTTTGGACTTGCCCAGTCTAATAACTAGATTTAAGTTATTAAACGTTTACTGAACATTACCTCAGACTTATCTAAGTGATGGAAGACATAAGTCATACGTGTGGTTGTATTTTGTAATGAAATAAATTGTTGGTGAGTGTAAACTTTTCATATCACAGCTCAGTGTTAAGATGCTCTATCATCTCTGAGTTTAACCTTTGATGCTTTGAGCACAAGCATATCACAACTGGCATTTCAATATTTGGTGAAATAATATGAATATGCAGCCAATACTTATCCAATTATACATTTGTGTATTCATAATTTATTTAGATTAATAAGGCGACTACATAGAGTGCACTCAATGCACTGTGGCTGATTTAGTTATTCTAGACATAATGAGCAGACCTTGAGGTAAATTTTTTGTTCTTTAGTGGCGGTGGATGCTCAGTTTTGTTTGACTGCAGCCATCTGTGCATAACACTGTGCCGATTAGCACCTACCTTTCAAACATATTAAATATAGACGCAGTCACAACAACCGCAATTTTTTTCAGGCTTGTAAATCACATTGCGTGTGCTAAATTAAAGTATTTGCATCTACTCCTCCCAATATTTTGCACACTCAAGAAGCATCGCCCGATCTTGCATATTCATTAGGCAAACATACTTAATGGACAGTGCGTTATTCTGCATGCAATCCTCAGTGCACATCGTTAGTAGAACAGCTTGCATGTTTTTTTACGGGTGAAATCTAGTTTGCACACGTTTTTACACATGCAAACCTTTAGTAGATGGGGCTTTTAGTGTTTTAGGAAAAAAAGGACTAAGATCAGTAATAACTGATATGCTTAACATGAATGGTTGTTGTATCCAGAAGCAGCTGCCATACAGGGGAGAGATACTACACAGTGAATGTTTTATTCGGGGCCCACAGACACAGTTAAGGGTGCTTTAACTCCAAACCTTTGATGTAATGCTTGGATACTGCTGTGAATTATACGATATTTACCAGAAATGCTGATGCTTGCAGGTTAACACACTAATTCATTTGTTGGCTTAATACCTTCCACTTGCTGTTTTGTTTTTGGTTGTTGGAGAGAATAGTTAATTAGCTAAATGGTTAAATTGCTGAGTGTTGCTTTTACTGTAGTAAGATGCATGCAGAGAAATCCAGAGCTTGACAGCAGAGGCACAGCAGCTTAGCTATAATTGGACAGTTCCTACTCTGAGGAGATATTCAGCAGTGAGTTGAAAGTGAAGGTCTGTTTTGAATATAAGCATCATTGTACTAAATTGATTATTTGGCCACTATGCATATAATATATAAATATTTTAATTCATATCATGTTTTTAGTTGCACTATAATTTCTGAGGTGTTACTTCACTGATCCCTTACCTTCACATAAGCACATAAAACAACTAAATAAGTTGTTGATCTCTTTTTAAAATCCTTTTTTTTTTATCTGAAGAGTTCTGGTTCTCTTTCAGTTCAGGTTATTTTAATATACCTTCCTCGTTGTAGTATGGCAGCAAACATAGTATGTGTATGACATTCACCATAATACCAGATTTCCCTAACCCTCAACTTTTCTGACCCTGCAGTGGACTCATCCAAACTAGTCTCCGAGCTGCTAACCCTCCACCAGCCACAGAGGCCTTTCAAATAAACAACACCAGTCAGAACAGCAAACACGGGCAGAACGGAGGACTGAAAATAGACTAGTGAAGAAGGAGTAGGAGGAGGAGAAGTGGAGCAGAAAAACACATGGAGAAGAAAGAGAGAGGGGGAAGCAGAGAGAGAGAAAGATGAAACCTCCTTCACCACCACCACAACCCCACACCCCACCCAGCCCTCGCTCTCTGGATGGACTGAATGACTGTGTTTGGTGCCCGAGTCCAACCTGATTGGACTGGCGATAATTTGTGACTCCACTCCAGAGTGCATTGAAAGCTGAAGCAAGCAGTTACTGGTTGGAAATGGGCCCTTTAGCCCCAACTATGGATTCTCTAACAGGGTTAGAAATAACAGGAGACCTGGAGAGAAGAGCGGATGTGAGAGAGTGTGAGGCCTGGCATCTATACTGCCTATAAATGCCTGTAATGTGTGTGCTTCACTCTTCTAGCTCCATTTCCATCTAGCTGTTTGGCAAATATGGAAGTTTTGAAATGCTGCAATAAAAAGTTTGTGCCTAGTCCAGCCTCGTTGAAGACAATTTGTTTCCTAGATGATCTTACAGAAGAACTGAGAGTGTCTTCACTGTGTTGATTAGTGCTATTAATTATTAGTAACTGTTCTGATGTTGGTCATATGCTATGATTTTATTTTATTTATCTACCATCAGACAGGATACCTACACTTTAGAGAGACAACAGGCAGTCAGATACGTCACAATAAGCATTAAATAACTGTAGTGCACTTTAATTCAGCTGTTGACCAGGTCAGTTACGCCTAAGCCTTTATTAGTGCATCAACCAATGCTATATGGTGTGTTGTTGAAGAAAAGCATTTTTCTGCTTCTAGTAAGCATGAGGCATTTTTTTTTTGACTTTTTGAATCAACTCTCCTCTTATGTAAAAATCTACACATAACTGTTGGATGGAAACCAGGCTTGTGTGTCTCTCAGTGTATTTGACATGTTTTTCTATCTGCTTCTCTCGTGTGTGTGTGTGCGTTCACGTGTGTGTGTGTGTGTGTGTGGGCCGATGGTGGACTGGAAATGTTCTGAGATGCACTTTGAGCTGATGGAAGCCGACAGCTGCCTTACCGTTTTACAGAGTGACGTGTTGGTGGGTGAGAAGGGCCCGGACAGGAATGTGAAGCGCTTGGCTGATTCTAACTCCTGGGAGAGTGGCTCCATTTCTATCTGTCTGTCTATCGATCTGTTCATGTCTGTTTTTATCTTTCTGTGGGTCTCTCAGTGCCTGCCTGCCATATTCTATATCAGATGCACATAAGATGATCAGAGGGCTTTTATTCCAAAATGAAAAGATGAAAACATGACTACAACATCCTTGTTTTTAAAGCAATAATTGCAGTTTGCAAATTTAATATTATTTCCTGCAATCTCTCATTTTTGGAATGGATGATTGACAGATTATTTTTGACAAACTCACTGTTTGTGTCTATCTTCACTGATGCTGGCTCAACCATGAATTCATGTTTCTGTGTTTTCATTTCTTTTGGCAGTCCTCATTCCTCCTGAGCTTAATTTAACCCTGGCTTGTGTATCCTGTTTATAACAGTGTGGAGTGTGACAGCTGTATGTGCCACGCTGTTTCCTAAGGGAGTTTTTTTAAATAAATTAAATTAAAATAAAGATTCTTAATACCTGAATGAGTGAAATTCATGTAGTTCTAATTTCAAGCCTGAGTAATATCATTGAATTTTCAACCATGAACTGAATTCCTGAGAGGAATGCAGTGTGGATTTGTGTTAGTGACTGCAGAGAAGATGTTTCACTTAGTGCAATACATGAACAATGTGAGTAAACATTAATACAATAGGTGTTGTCGTTTCTTCTGTACGTCTTCTAAGAAGTAGATTATCTCTTGAAGCAAAGGCAGAGACACAGTGGAAAATGAACAAAACTAAAATTGTGATGGATGATTGATGCACCTCACTGTGAGAATCTGTAGATTTGGTTGTATGCATGTGTTTTACCTAAACAACTCTAAAGTGTTTCAGATCTGCTTTGGTCTAAATCTCTGTCAAGGGTCAAAATCAACTTTCAATGTTGTGAGAGGTCTGTCTCATTCCTCCTGCTGAACACAGACATCAGGCAGTTACATGCCTAACTCTTGTTTGGAGTTGTAATATGAAGTGAGATGAAGACTGTGTGTGACTGACCATATTTGCACTGTTATGCATGAGCAAAGAGACACAGCAGAGATTTACTCATGAAAACTGAGGAATGACCAGACTGGAGTCAGTTAAATGTTTTTTTCCTCCACTGCTTCGAGCTAAGGTTTGCTGAAAGGCTATTGATCCTTTGTCGTCCTAGTTTTATACTATGTGGTTGATTCTCTGACCATTCTGGGAAAGGTGGATCGATAAAAAAACTTTTTTACTGTTGTGGTTTGTGTAATGCATTTGATGCAATGCCATTAATTTGTGCAAAACTAAACTACTAGTTAAGAGACCTGTGGTTTTAATAACAGACACCATCCAAGGAATCCTTAGCTTAACATTTTTGCCTTCACAACATATGTTAGAAAACATAGAGGCATCACTCAGAATCTATACATCATTTATTTATTTATATATATTTTAATGTGGAAACGTGTGTTTGCATCTTCAACCAAGTTAGCTTGCTGATTAAGCTGAATAGTAATTGACATTTTTCTACAATCTCTATTTCATGTATATGAAGAATTGATTTCTAATATGTGCTCAACTTTACAGCATGGTACTGTTCAGTTTAACTGAGGACTTTTGATTTATTTTTCCGTTATTGTTCAGTATACTGAAACATACACTTTATTTTGTGGGTTTGTGAGTTACAATTATTTTCCATTTAGTTATTTAATTTCCAGGGAACTGGAAATAACTAAGAAATGTAAAATAATGTGTAAAATAAAACATGATAGAAGGTGTTTCCCCGCCCCCAGGACTTTAGATATCATACGGTGTACAGTCAGGTTTATTACCAACCTTTGATATTTGTTTTTCAGTTTCTTAACTAATATATTTAGGATTTTGTCCTGTAGAGTAATTAGGTGGTTTATCATTCATATTTAGATAAAGATGACATTTGTACATGGGTTGGATGATGTGGAGCTCTCTGCTCTGTTGTATGTGGTATCCTGTTTGAATTTGAACAGGCAGGATGAAGATTCTGAGTTACTTCAGGGTGATAACTGTGCTGCTGTTGTTCATTATTATCAGCTGGAGTATCAGTGCCTGTAGAAATAGTACAGTAGCTGTTTGTTCCAGTTTTATTTAAATGATGAATGCCCCTAAGGTATGATTTGACAGTAATTTGTTTGATTTAGATATCTGTCAGAAGGTCATGGCATATGAAAAAAAACACTCAGCACAGTGTGACGTTAGCTTTCAGTTTATGTCTGCTAACTTCTCAACAGTGTATACTTTCTTAATGTATTCAAACCTGCTTGTGTGTGAATGCTGGTTTCAAAATGAATTATTAGCCTTTTGAAAATTAATGCCTGTTAATATTATATATTTAAAATATGTATCTGTATTTTTTGATGAAAGTTTTAGATAGAAACATTTAAAATCTTAATGAAGTTTACAGTTGGGAAAGAAAAAGCATTGTCTTAAATATGTCTCCTCCCTGATGGCTGGATTAAGCATAACGTTTTTGTTGGAATGTGGAAACTTAGTTCAGTAGTTTTGTTGCCCAAACCAAAGCAGAGACAGAGTGAAAATAAGAAGTTTGACGCAAACAAACCCCAATCTCCAAGTTTTATGTATTTAACCACTCACTCACACATTTTACTTCATGTGTGTACTATGTCAGTATTTGAAATAAACTTAATGAAACAGTTTTGCTGCCTAATGAAACAGTTTTGCTGCCTAAACCAAACCAAACTGAAAATAAGGAACATAACAATACGCTAGCAAAAAAACATAGCACCAATGAAGGAGCTCATTCTTACTATGTTCTCGGCTAGCATGGCTGTGGCAGCAGACCTACCTCTAAAAGATGGAATAGAGAGCAGTGACTGCGGGAGGCCCAGCTCAATGACTGCATATTGTGTGACACAGACCAGGGTTCTTCACTAGGTAAAAACTTTGTGCCCAAACCCAAACCACTGGAAATGTGGTACCTGTGGAGCCAGAACTGTTTTGTTTGTTTTGAAAACCATGTATACGTCCACACAGAACTAAGAAGTGCTGGAGCTATGCTAAACTGTGAAATATTAGTCACACAGAGGCCCACTCTGCATAGTCTTCACCACTGATTCACAATCTACCGTCACTTTACAATTTGCCAAACAAAGTATGTGTCTTACCCAATGTAACTTAAGTCACCAATTCATTGACGTCACAGACTTCATTGTGGGTCTTTTTTTTTTTCACTCCCTTTTTCCCACCTGCACTTTCTCATAATGTAATAGTTATGCAATTACACATTGTAAAAACACACAGCAAATGTTCCAGCAGGCTCCAGCATGATCAGATCACAGCTGGGTCCTCACAGATCCACTGTAGTATTAGACATTTAGAAGATCCGTGAGCATTTCACAATAATCAACCAACTATTGTATAAAATGTGGATCCAAACCTGTACAGGTCCATGATCAGATCTCTGGATACTTGGGTTTGGGTCGACCTGTGAAGACCTCTAACACAGACAGTCAGAGGACATGGGGAGGTGCTGGCTGATCTTCTCTAAGTGCGGCATAAGTGCAGGAAAGATTACTGACTTTTTGTGAGAGTCACAGCTATATCATAGATCAGCAGGGCCAGTACCAGTGTCGCCACAGTCCTGCTGTTGTGTCATAGTGAATAATACAGCCCTCAATATCTTGATGAGCTCTGAATATAGTCAATTTGCCCTTTTGTTGTGTCCTCTATCACTGCAGAGAATCAAACGCTGTTAATGTACAATGTCATATGC
The DNA here is from genome assembly GCF_024713975.1 of Paralichthys olivaceus. Classification (NCBI taxonomy): domain Eukaryota; kingdom Metazoa; phylum Chordata; class Actinopteri; order Pleuronectiformes; family Paralichthyidae; genus Paralichthys; species Paralichthys olivaceus. The sequence goes on along the minus strand of NC_091108.1, from coordinate 22,727,065 downwards.
TTAAAGGCTTGCTAATGCTAATGCCATGAGCAGCTATGTGTGAGAGGCATAGAGACTCCAGTGAGCTATTGTTCTGCATTATATATGGTGCAGCAGCTGACTGCATTCGTTCCTATTTATTATAGACATACAATTTGCTGAGAAAAAAGTGTGTACTTTCTGTGCCTGCAGGGTGAACCCTCGAAATGATAGTATGAACACTTTACATCAGGTCTTATCACGAAACACATGACACGGAGACTGTTTGATGTAACTTTAAAAATTGTGTGATTGAGTTATTTGCTAATTGCTAATTTCCTTACATGACATGTCTTAGTTTGGTAAAAACATGAGACAGTCCCCACTTGAGAGTCTGAAAATTCTCAGCTTTTCATCAAAGCTGGTTTCCACATTAAAATAAAAATAAAATGTAAATCCAGTAAGTTGGAAATAGCCCATAAATTACATTGATCACATGCATTTAAAGAAAAACTTAAATGAAGCTCTTGTGAGTCGATGAACAGAGATAAAGTTAATGAGCAAAGCTTTGGTTGATTCTGTGTTGGAATCTTTTTTTAATGGAAACTGTAATGAAAGATGAGCAGCATGAACAGTGAGGGTGTAGCATCGAATGCTTGACCGTTATCAATTGTGTGACAATTGGGGAACAGTTTTTGTTGGCAAATGCGAATCCTAATGTACTATTGTAACTGATAGAGGATTGTTTGGCTTATTGGTATGGTAGCAGGGGAGTGATTTAACTTTATGGTAGTAAAGCTCATAGTTACAAGTTACGAAAGTCTGAAAAACTGCATTCGACCCACTCTTCAGCAAAATCATTAAAATGTATCACATGATGTATTGCCCAGTCAGACCAATCAACACCTCTCTTGAAAGCAGATTTACTAAGAGCTGAACATGGTCACCTTCATGAAGGTGGACTTGGTGTATGAGTGTTGCTTTTGACTGCATTTTAGCCTTGTGTATAACTGAGTATATACATACACATGTGATAAAAATCATTGGTGCTGTTCCACTTAAAAAACATTAATTTGTTGAACATTGAGGTCAGCTTGTATCTGTTTGGAAGTTTTCCTTGGTTTATTTTCCACATCCGTGGAAGTTGGCTATGTTCCCAGCCCTATCCATCCACACACTCATTAGCTATACCTCTTCTTTCTCTTGTCCAGATGACAATGGGTGAGAGGTGGGGTATGCACCCTTGACAGGTCACCAGTCTCTCACAGGGCTGGCCAGCAGGTTCAAACTCAGAACCTTCTTACTGTGAGGCAGTAGTGCCCACCACACCATCGTCAATGTTAGCTGCCTCTAAATAACTAACTGCTTTGATATTTTTTCTTGATCATTCTTGGAAATTATCTTTGTTCATTGTCGCTGTCTTCTCTTCATTTAAATAGGCTGAATGACTGATAGTAAGACTTAGGGCCAGTATGATATCAATTAAAGACAAGTCTGCTGGAAATATCACAACAATCCACTAATTCATCACCACTAACATATACCATTATTTCATCCTCAGCATTTTAGAAGATCCTTGTAGAATAAGCAAGAATTCACCCAACTAAAGAGTTTAAGTCTCAACATTTCAGAAAGAACAGAGCATTGTTTCATTGAGGTGTAAGAGTACCAATATACACACACACACACACACACACACATATATATATATATATATATAGAGAGAGAGAGAGAGAGAGAGAGAGAGTGTTAGGGGTAAGAGAGAGTGTTAGGGGTAAGGGTTAAACAAATACATTTGGTGATATATATGTACAGAGATGCTTAAATAAATAATTTTGTCTCATAGTATAAATAGTTATGCATTGATAGCCTTTAAAATTAACATGCATCTTCTTATGGTGGCAACTTGCTCACACCAAAAAGACCCTTGGGTTATTAATACAGTGCTATTTTAAGCTTGAAAGCTCATCTATAAGAAATGTGTTAGTGAACGCCGGGCCTCCATTAGTGTAGTTGATCATATGCACCTTGCCCTGAGGTAGGCCTATGGTGACCCAAAAAAGTGATTTTGTGAGGAAGTTTCCCTTCCCTTGCTGGAGTGTGGGTGTGCAGTTTTGTGATGGGGAAATAGTATGATCTTAAAAGAAGAAACAAGGTTGTTTGAGGAAACAGGTTGTCTGAGTATGAAAGAGAAAGAGAGATATGAACACTGGTTGGATATGTCTTTGATGAAATGTTGTATTTCAAGAGAACAGAGAATAGAAGGTTAGAGATTCTTGGACATTTTTGATGTTTTTTGTGGGCTGAAATTTAATGTTGAAAATTAAAAAATGTAACCGGGTCATTGATTTTATGAGACCAGTTAGTCGGAAGCTAGGTTTGTGTTTGTTGGTGAATTATGTGTTGATTGTTTTGACAAATCTAGATGGAGCCTTTAATGTTCAGCTAAATCTACCTATTGTGCCATCATTGATCTGCACCAACAGGACAATCTATTATGACTCATGTCTGTAATGATGATGACAATCTGAAATCTTTTCTCTGTGTAGAATTTCTACATCACTGTATAATGTCTATGGTCTGAGAGTCTTTTCAAAACTGTTCATGACTGTTCTTAAAATATTTGGCTTGATTGTTAAATGCAACTATCATTTTGAGTGTTGCTGGTGATACACTACACATACTGCTAGCCATTATTTGACACTATAACAATGTTTTTTTTTCTCAGTTTTGTTTTTTGGCGGTTGTTTCTATGGAAATGAATTAAAAAGTAGGTTTACATTTTACATCACATGTATGTGTATCCTTTGTCCCCTGCTCTGAGACTCTTTACAAGAAACAAAGGTTTTGTTATAACTATCACTGTGCTAATCACCATGATAAAAATGTAACAAACATATAATCATATATAACCCTTGTGATCTAAGTATTACAGTCTGACTGAGTGAAGTCAGACAATGACTATGAAGAACAGAGGGACATTCCCTGTTGCCAAAGTTGATCTGGGCCCCTGGCATGCAGCGTTCTATTCCATTAGAGATGCTCTAACTCTAAAGTGTGAAAGTTGGCTCGACTCTCCTATGACCAAAATAGTCCTCATGGCTGACAGCTGCTGGCCTGCCTGGAGACTGCAGCACAACACTGAGGGGTTTGAGAGAGGTGGAACTTTGACAAAGAACGTGATCATAACATTATTTTAATGAAGAACTGTTGAACTTGATTTCTGAAGCAGTCAGACAACAGGGCTTTTGAGCAAAACACAAAGAGGAGCTCTTAAAGGCCACGGTGCCTACAAGCACTTCATTCTTAACCATGTGACCAAGTACTGGTTTTACATTACACTGTTTTGCAATTATATGTCTCTGTCCATTTGGAGTTACTTTTTTCAAGGCTACAAATTCATTATTTGTAGTCTTGAAAAATATTTTCATTACTGATTATTCTGCTGTTTATTTTACTCATCTATTTTACTCATTTTACTTATTTTAAACAATCATTTGTCTATAAAATGTCAGAAAATAGTGCGTAATAACCATATCTGATCTGGGCTGGATTCAAGCTGCTGCAGTAAAGATGTAGCAGTTGATGGTGCACATCGAGTCTACACACTACACTACACTCCCCAAAGCTGCAGTTTACATCATGTTATTGGACAAGTCAAAGCAGAAAAAACATAAGACGCTCCTACATGAAACTTAAGAGTGAGAGAGATTATCATCGTGTGCTTAAACAGAACAACAGCATACACAAATACATGTATTGAGAACTCTAATCACTTTGCAACATTGTCTCCTGGACATTATGAAGAAAATGCAGCCAAGAGGATGTCTTTTTATCAACAATTTTTCAATATGAACAAGTAGTTACGATATTGGAATTATTATGCTCTGTACTCAAAGAACAGTGTTAAGGTTAGGGAAATATTTTGCACTTGGTTTAATAGAGAAACAGTCTACAGTGATTTGAAGCTTGTGACAAGATGAGTTTACCTTATTAACATTTAACCAAGTGCTGATCTTTCCCCAACTTTAACCAACGTCATCTTGTTGCCTAAATATAACCTCACACAACATGGTCTCTGGTGTCAGAGTCCTGAGCTTTCTACTCCAACAGCCTCCCATCGACTACAGCGTCATACAACACATGTCGCACCTCCTTCACTTCAACATAATGATGTGATGACAAAGCTTCAGAATTTTTTGCAAATGTATCATAAAGGGCAAAATTAAATAATCATAGCAAATATCAAACAATAACTTGAGAACATTTTAATAGAATTATAACACAATATTAGCATACATAGCATCTGAGAGGACATCAAGACATCAAGGCAAATAATTCAATTGGGAGCATTACTTATGTGTACAGATTTGCTTAGTTTTAAAAGTGTAGTAATTGCTGATAACTATAGGTAGTCTATTCCAGATTTTTGAGGTTCTCGCTGAAAATACCAAATTAAGTGTGTCTGTATGGAACACAACAGTCTCCTCTGGTTACTGACCTTGTTAACCTCCAGTCCTTATTCTTAGTTGTAATGTTAACACTTAGAGGAGGAGGAGCTAGTCCATTAAGAATGTAAAACATATATATCTGTATATTGTTTGAAGCTGTCCATACTGATTAACCCCAAATCAGAAAAAGGTTGGGACCGTATCTTACATTTAGAACAGTTATTTATAAAGTATCTTTGACCTGTATTACAGTAAAAACAATACAAAAGCACATTATTTGATGTTTGACATCATGAATTTGATTAATTTTTTCAAAATAACCCTTCTTTCAATTTTAATTCTTGCAACATTAAAAAGTTGGGACAGTAAAGCATTTACCACTTTGTAATGTGGCTATTCCTTTTCACAACACTTAAAAGATATTTAGGGACTCAAGACACCCAGTGATGAAGCATTTCATTTTGTCCCATTCTTCCTGCAAACAAGTCTTAATGTGTGCAACAGTAAAGTCTCCATTTTCTCATTTTAAGTTTCATAATGCGCCACACATTCTCTATTGTGGCCAGTCCAGCACCCCCACCTTCTTCTTCTGCCGCTATGCCTTTGTAATGTGTGCAGAATGTGCATTGTCTTGTTGAAATATGCATGGATGTCTCTGGAAAAGATGACGTCTTGAAGGCAGCATATGCTGCTCCAAAATCTCTATGTACTTTTCAGCATTAATGGTGCCATCACAGAAGTATAAGTTACCTTTGCAAAGGGCACTGACACAACCCCATACCATGACAGACCCTGGCTTTTGAAGTTGTTGATGGTAACAGTCTGGATGGTACTATTCATCTTTAGTCTGGAGCACACACCGTCCATTTCTTCCAAAGAAGACCTGAAATACTGACTCATCTGACCACAATACACGTGTACACTGTTTTATGGTTTATCCATGATGCCTTTGAGTCCAGAGAAGGCGACGCCGCTTCTGGACACAGTCAACATAAGGCTTCCTTTTTGCACAGTAAAGTTTTAACGCATTTCTGGATATAACTAAGTCTTGTAGTACTTGAAAAATGTTTGCCAAAGTAATCTTGAGCTCATATCACTTATGGATGAATAACGGTTCTTGATGCAGTTTCATCATAATATTCAAATCCCTTCATATCTTTTTTTTAAACATTTGAATAATTTTCTTACACTTTCATTCGCAAACTGGCGATCCTCGGCCCATCTTTGCTCCTGAAGAATTAGGCCTTTCCTGGATGCTGCTTTTGTACCAAACCATGATAACAATCATCTGTTGACAGCACCTATTTCAAATCACTTCATCTTTTAATCATTCTACCTCATTACTAGCCCTAAAATGCCCGTCCCAACCTTTTTTGGAATGTGTTGCAGGACTGAATGGCAGGAATGGATGTATATTTACAAATAAAATGAAGTTTACCAGACAAAACATAAAATACTGTCTGAAATGAAATACAAGTCAAATTAAATTTAAAAATCACTGCTTTCTTTTTTTATTTGCATTTTCCATATCGTCCCAACTTTTTCTGAGTTGGGTTTATACTTGAAAATAATGTTAAAATGATGGTCACTATTAGGCTTTTTATCCGGGACTTTCAGTGTTTTTTTATAAAGTGATTCAACTAGTCTTTAGGTAGTAACTCCAGTTTTAAACCAGCTGGTCATACAATAATTAAAATGAGAAAGTATCATCCCACACATGTATAATTTGACTGCCTGTAGCAAAATATACAGTTTGAAACACTGGTCATAGCTGTTCATTTCTGAGCAAGTTTTATTTTACAAATAAAACTGTATAATCTGCATACATTTGAGCATCCTTGGGAACTCCACAATAATTATAGAGAAAGTCGGACTGGCTCATGTCCCATATGAACTTTTTGATCTCTTTGAGTTAAATAGGATTGTACCCAATTAATTGCTTCACTACAAACATTATATAAGGATAGCTTAGTTAGAAGAAGCACATTATGGTTTATAATATCAAAAGCTTTTTTTAAATACAGAAATACTGCACAGAGTATAAGTCCATATACAGTAAGTCTAGTTGTGATTTAATATGCTCAATGAAACAGCAAATAGCTTTTTCAGTTGAATGTTTATTTCTGAATCCAAATTGCATCTGATAGAACATGTTGCTTTTGTGAAAATGAGAACTTAAATGCTAAGCAACCTATTTTTCAGCACCTTTAAAAATAGCTGGAATGATTCTTATTATTATAGCATTCTTTACCACTTTATGTCTGAGATATTTAAACACAACTTTGTCCTCACTATAATCAGATACCAAAGCCTTTTTTAAGGCACAATTTGCTCTCGCATCATCCTTCTGACTTCCTGATTTATCCAATTTCCTATGACATTTCATATGTTCCTCCTATTTCTCTTGATTGTCTCTGAGATGTTTGTACACAATGTTTTCTTTCTTTTTTAGAGTCCCCATTAGCACCAGCATAAGTATTGGTTATTCTTCCTGGGTCCACCACACACACCGTCATACACTTTACATAAACACACCAAACAAACACAGCCACATTATCAAACAAAAACTCATTTCATTAAATCGTTCAAGTTTATACAGAAGAGAAAATATATAGTAATTCTGTTAACAGTTCATCTGTGGTAAATGTGTTGATTTGGGAAGACACACACCACCTGTCCATACAAGGTCTCTCAGCTGACAAAGACATGGCATATGGTGTCCTGAATCATGTACAGTAAACTGAATTTACCACAGATGTGTAATTGTGTAAATTATGATTATGTAAATTGAAAAAAAATAATTCTTCTAAGTCATTCGGGTGTAGATTGATGAGGCAACTTTTATTTTTTGTATTTTAGTACAAGGCTACAACATTGAGTACTCTTGAAAGAAAATGATCATGAATGAATCTGTAATGAATAAAGTCAAGCTAGAGTTCAGGTCTCGGCCATTCAAAACATCCTGACAGTATTTATGAAGCGACAGATTTGTTACTGTTGAAAAAATGCATTTAAACAGTGACTCTAGCTTTGCCAAACCTGCAGAAAACAAATCCCTGACACATGAAGTGCTTGGCTCAATTGACCCAAGATATTTGAGGGAGACCAGAGACATTCATCGGTCAGAATAAAACAGTCTAGTCGGAGCCAACCCCCCAGACGCTGCTGGTCTGTCTGTCCTATCACGAAAGGATTAGGGTGAATTTAGTCCACGTTCTACAGTTTGGGTGGTACAGTATTTCAGTTTAAGAATTGCCAAGGTCAAGCGGCATCGCTTTCAGGGTCCTACCAGTATGTGAAAGGGAGACGGCGTCAAACCTCAACCATCTCCTGATGCACACACACTCTCCTATTTCACAGGTCATCACTTCTTTGCTGTGGGATACCACACACGTTAACATTTGCATTGGTTTTCACCAACCAGAGAGCGAGTCACCCAGTCTGACTGAAGAATCCGGGCGCCAAAGGAAACATCAGGTATCAAGTGAAGGTTCTACAAATGCAAGGAAACAGGAGGGTGAGTTCAAGAAGAAGTCTACAGTGTAGCAGGTGAAGAGGAACACAGCCAGAACTGTTCCCTGCTGGGCCCCCGTGCTGCAGACAGCCATGTCCGACACACATGTCTGGATTCTCACATAGTCAAATGGTCCAAGATACGGGATGTGAGGTGGAGGTCCACGCCAGCAAGCTACAGTTTGTCCCCAGAAAGGCAGTCTAAATAGTTTTGTAAGAACTGGAGAAATCAAAGAACATGATTCTTCAGTTGAGAAAAAGCTCTGTGTCAGATATAGATGATTGGTTCGTCCTTCCCGATGTCAGACCGATACGCCAACTGATAGGCAGGTCCATCAATAGTCTCACTGGGGTTGGAGAAGAGCAGGGACAAGCTGCACTAGAGTCTTCCATATGCAACATGATAAACACAACTCCATTTCAAGGCAGCATCATTCTAAACACCATCACTTCTCGGTGTTTGTCAGGTTTGCTAACACTACCGATCCCAAACCACCACCACAAACTGTGACCATTCTTAATCCTGGCTAAAGCCTGGCAGCTGAATTGTGTACAGTGCTGTAAAAAGGCTGCTGCAGTAATCCAGGCGTAATGAGATAAAATAATGTACAATTTATTTAAATCTGAACATTGGTTGAATTCTAGAGACATTTCTCAGTTTATAAAAGCATGTTTGTACAAGTTTGTTATTTGCTGTTCAAAGCTCAAGTTGCAGTCAAACAGAGTGCCTAGATTTCTGACAACAGGCTTGATACATATTCTACCGGATATATGTTCCGACAAGTGTTTGAATGTTTGTGTTGCTGCGGCCAATGATGAGAATTTCTGTTTTGGATGAGTTCAATTGAAGAAAATTATTTAACAGACACATACAGCTGAGTGTCATAAGTATAGCAGTGAAAAGAAATACCATGTCTACGCATAATACTTCCCAAAAGGAATATGTAAAAGCACTTCTTGCCTTTGTCTCATTGACATCACTAAGCTCAATGTTAGATCAACAGGAGATTGAGACTCTTTTTTCATACGTCTAAAAATTTAGCTGCTGTGAAATACCTTCTCATCGTCTCTTTTTTCACTGAAGTTTCTTTAAAAAATTTACTTTGAAAATTAGATGATTTTAAAGTTGTTTACATCGATTGTTTTGAAATTCTGTTATTACTACTTCTTCATTTTGCTCAGTAAAAAATGTTTAAATGTTGCTATTTTTTCTAGAATAGCCTATAGTAATCAAAGACTTTATAAATACTACACATGGTAAAATAAAATGTGCTTGTATTCGGTGTACTTATGACAGTGTAAACCACTATGAACCTATTTAAAAGGTTCAGGCATGCAAAGAAACAAACAGACAAACTAAAACAGTGATATACCATGAAACCACCAGAATCTTATCAAGCTAATTTAGTCTCAACCACCTCTCCAGTTAATGTTTTAAATGCATATATGTACAAACACTAGCTCCCTTCCAACTTGAACTTAATTATACATTAGTTCACACACACACACACACACACACATACATTGCTGATTAAACTTTTACGATCCTCACACATTACTGTATATGCTAATATATACTGTGTTGTGTATATATAGTGCCTGTCTAATTCCACAGATAGTCCCTTCTCTCTTCAAGCAGTACCCAAGGTCAGGTTATAGATAAAGGACCAACCAACAGTGCATTGAAGTGTCTGCACTTATAGACTTTCATATCTAACTCAGATGCTCCAGACAGAGAGGCATCAACTTGAACTCTTTTGTGTATCTCACCAGTGGCAAGATGTAAGGACACAATGTAGTTTAGGAATGTATATTTGTGGGAACTGTTGGGTTTCTCTGTATTAATACGATTTTAAGGTCTTGACCTTCTATGTAAAGTGCCTTGAGATAATGCATATTATGATTTGGCGCTATACAAATAAAATTGAATTGAATATTTAGACTTAACTATCCACTAGAATGCGAACACCTACATGTAACAAAGAGAGTGACAGCAATATTTGTACATATTTTATAAATCATTTTCTTCCTCTGTCTGTCCTGGAAGTTGTGTGTGTGTGTGTGTGTGTCAAGGTCTCTCCAAATGTTTTTGACATAAGTAAAAAAAAAAAAAAGCAAGCAGAAAACTGTTTAGTAAAACTTTAAGGCGTATTTCTTGCATGCAATGTGCAACAATTTGCATTAAAAAATCTGGACTAGATGTGCAAAAGCCTTCAGACAGGTGCACAACTTATTCTATAGACTGGCCAGCAGTCATAGACTTATAGCATAGCATTTGTTTCCTCTTCAGTTATATCATATAGATTAAGTACTAAAATTACAGGCAAGGTAAATAAATGTGATCAAATGAATAAAACAACCATCAGCATGTAGCAGGCTCCTGTAAACGTGTGCTTTTTTTGTCTACTACTATTAAAGTGTTACTATTTCACCTGTTTAATTAGACCTCACTTTATCACATAATTCTTGGCCCCAGCATTAATAACACACAGTGTTTCCATCACAGTTACTTTCCTCCGTGAATAAGAACCCTCTGAAGAACTCAGTCACCTAACCTGATTTTCCACCGGAGGAACCAGGCTCTAACATTATGTTCACACTGCAAGCTGTAGGGCTCAATTCAAATTTTGTTTCTAGATCCGATTTTTTATGAAGTTGTTCACATTGTCTTTGAAAATATGGCTATCAGACTCTATGTGATCAGCCCTGATGTGACCCACTTCAAGTGTTGCTTGTACAGACATGTCACTTCAGGTACTTATGAGGTCTAAAACATCACTGCCCCTCCACTAACTACCTCTGTTGCAGCTTTCATCCTGCCTGCCCCTTTGCCTGCTCAAAATTATGAGGAATGTTGATCTACAGTGACTTAAAAGTTGCAATGACTTTCAATACATGTCACATGGCTGTTCAGACTGAGGTCGTATTTCAAAAAATCGGATCTGTAACTGATTAAGAGTCACATATGTATCTGATTTGAAAAGATCAGATTTGTGCTGGTCATACTGTCATTAAACATAGGGGGAGGGGGATTAGGGTTAGGGTAAGCCATGACTGACTAGCGCCATATCTTAATGTACATTATCCTAAGACATTCTACATAGTAAGGTCCATACCTTAAGAAATATCATGAAATAGACATTTGTCAATGTTCCTCCCTTTATCTCAGACAGATTTTTTCTTTTCTGTAAATACTTTAAGAATTGATAAACCTCTCCATTTATGTAAGACACTTTTTTTCTCATGAATGTTGTAAATATTGTTATTTATTATTGCTCTTACACACAATAACTATTAACTACTAACTACTATAGCACTTCTGTCAAGGGAGTGGGATCCTTCATGCTCTCTCTGAGGTTTCTACATTTTGTTTTCCTGTTCAAAGGGTTTTCCTTATTATTGCTGAGGGTTAAGATAATGTCACACCTTGTTAAGGCCTATGAGGCAAATTATGATTTGTGGATTTGGGCTTTACAAATAAGATTTGATTGCAATCGATTGATAGTTTGTCAGTGGCTCCTGCATTGCCCCGTACATGGCAACAGGTCATGACCAGGACAAAAAATGTGTTTTATTGTTTTGCTGCATGTGTAAAAATGCTTGGTAGAATGGTAGAATTGTCCATATTTGCTGTGACTTGCCATGGTATTTTATGAACAACTGTCAGTTAACATCCTGCACATCTACACCTAATTGTGTTATCATCTTTTTAATGATCCTACACTAGAATTTATAATAATATTCAGTAGACTTGAGCAATGCTCAAGTGTACCTATGGACCCACCTGTCGACACAGACGGTTTAATAGTGCTGTGTAGATCAATGACGGTGACAGGAAACCTATATGCTATGTTGCCCTCTGGTGGCTGCAAAACAAATCCATTAAAGTCAGAATCTTTTAGTGGAGTCATCTATCAACAAATGTCACAAAGATGAAGAGAAGAGTTGGGGAAAGATCTGCATATGAGTGAATAAGAAAGCAAAGGGAGATAAATATGAAGAAATTGAAATAAGATCACAGGAATTTGGAATTGCCTGTGACAGAACTATAACAATTGATGAACATATTCACATTCAAATATATAAAAAGACAGAAGATAAAACTTGTGATATGACATAGGCTCATATCATACGCATTTCATACACATTGCGCCATGCATACAAACATAAAATGTAGTGTATAAAGGGCTTAGATGGCATATGATTATTGCACAGTTCCCATAGTTAAGAAGGTCAGGGGTGTTGTAGGCAGTTTTCATTTCCAAAAGCTCAGAGGCAATAGTGTGTGAGGGACAAGCCCTCTTTACCGAGAGACTCTACACAAGGGACGAAGCAGTGAGAAAGTTGAATAACCCTTTTTGGTTCGTGCTCACGTGGAGGTGGAAGGTAATGAGAAGGCAGATATATTGATAAAACAGTCATTCAAACGATTGTCTATCGACATCCAGGTCCCCTTTAGCAAAGCAGAAATAAAAACTGTAATATACTTCAGCGAAACAGGACAAAAGACAATTATTTCATTTTTGTTGTGTTTAGTTTTGTTTGCCAATCTACTGCTCCGCACTCCAGTCCAGAAGGTGGCGGGAATGCACCTATAAGCTAGTTAGCCAACCGCCAATAAACACCAGAAGAAGAAGAAGTCGAAGAAGAAGAAGAAGAAGGAGGAGAAGAAGAACAAGAACAACAACAACAAGAAAACGAAGAAGAAGAACAAGAAAAACAACAAGTAGGAGAAGGACAAGAAGAAGAAGAAGAAGATTAGCTCAGTAGCAACACCAGTGATCAGTGAGACCTCAGGTGTCCACGCTGTTCTCGCCCTGCTACAGGAGTCACCTGAGGACCTGTCATGTCTGGACTACACAGTCTGAAGGCTTTCATCAGCCAGCGGCTCACTGCGGCGGTGGAGGAGGTCATTGGCCGATTAGAGACAGTGATAAGCGAGTATGAAGAGGAGATGGAGAGCCGGCCGCTTAGGCTGATGCACACTGCCCAGCGACAAACAGGTCGGTAAAATAATTATAGTAATAATAATAATAATAATAATAATAATAGTAATAATAATGGGGTCAGTGATGAGCCAAAGAAAACCTTCACTCATAAACTGTTGCTCACTTAGCACATGCTAAACGTGTCCCCTGGGTTCAGACTCACCAGTAATTCTCTCCATCTGTCAGTACTGCAGCCAGAGAGATTCACACATTGACCTGAATAGAAACCTTCTCTGTTCTGTTTATTGGCTGTGGGATTGCCTCTGCTACATTTGAACAAATTGCCCCTGACCGCTGTGTCATTCTCAGAGAAAAAACTGCTGCTCAAAGATGCACTTTATGAATGTGTGTGTGTGAATGTCAAAAACACTGTACTGTAAAGTGCTGTGAGTGGTCATCGAAACTAGGAAAGTGCTACATGAATCCAGACCATTTAACATTCATTTCTTCTTCACTACTCTAAATGCAGAACTTTCCATCAATACTACAATACAAAGTTCTGCTGTCTTGAAGCCGCAAATACAAAGTGAGTTCTGGGAAACAAAAATTTGCATGAAATAACTGACTGATATATATTATTAAAATATTTGGTATCAGACCAGTAAATAGATTTGTATACTCGCCAATGCCCGACCTAGCATTATTAGTAGTGTGTTTTATTTATACTAAAAACAAGCTATGCAAAAAAAATTATCTTTGGTGAACATTAACATGGATTAAGTTTTGAAGCTTAAATGAGACTTTGTTGTCATGTATTCCAATGTTTTCTGCAGGTGTGCAGCAACATTTGGTGATTAAAGAAGAGGTTCTGTCTGAGCAGCAAGAGTGGATCTCCAGCCCGGACAAGCAGGAGCCAAAGTGGCCACACGTTAAAGAGGAAAAACAGGATCTCTGCACCAGTCTGCAGGCCAGGAGTCCTCTGCAAGGACTGCATGAGGAAAATATCATCAAGTTCCCTTCCATGCATGTTCATTTGAGAAATGAAGATGAAGCGAAATCTCAGTCCTCTGTGTTTCATCACACGCCATTGAGCGACTCAGCCAATCATGTGAAAACAAAACCTGATGAAGAGGGCGGTCAAGCCCAAGAAGCTGACAGGATCTTAGTGTCTGGTTTAAAATGCCTGTCCAGATTTGGCGATAAGACTGTACACTGTTCTGAATCTCAGACTGATGACAGTGATGATGACTGGAAGGAGGTTAGGAAACCTCAAATAGATTTGAATACTGTGAAAGCGAACATTCCAGTCCATGATATGGGACACAATATCGACAATAAATTGTTTCGCTGCTCAAATTGTGGGAAAAGATTTGGACAGAAGCACCATTTGCAGACACATATGAGATGTCATACCGGAGAAAAACCCTTTACTTGTTCTCTTTGTGGGAAAAGATTTTCTCAGAAGGGGAATCTGAAACAGCACCTGACAGTCCACACACGTGAGAAACCATGTCGCTGTACCATTTGTGGTGAAAGATTTTCACAGAAAGGAAATCTGACACAACACATGACAGTCCACTCAAGGGAAAAACTTCAGAGAGGACAGAACTCCATTTATGACTAAAGATTCAGTAAACACATGCATCGTAAATGCATAGTGATGGAAGCTGCAGTCAATGAAGACTAGGTTTTCTTTTATTTTGAAATTAATCAGTTGTTGTTGGCTTAGAGGGTTGACCCCATCAATCATCATCGAACTATTCTATTGCCAATATTCACAAATCACAATTTACCTCATAGCCCTCAACAAGGGAAAAAACTACCAAAAGAAAAAAAAAAGTTTATCTGGAATAAAGCATAAAAACGTGAGGGATCCCTGTCCCAGGACCAACAGAAGTGCAATAGATGTCACTTGTAACAGAGCACATCAACTAAATAATATTTATTACTTCCATGAGAAAAGACAGTGTTGGTCCAAAGCAGACATGAGCCAGCTCTATAGCCATAAGCTCTACCAAAAAGAAAGGTTTTAAGCCAGCTCTTAAACATAGAGACAGTCTTAACCAGGAGATGATTCCACAGGAGAGGAGCTTGATAGCAGAAAGCTCTGGCTCCTACTCTACTTTTAATGACTTTACGGACAACAAGTAAACCTGAATTCTGGGAGCGCAATGATCTAGTGGGGTGATACTGTACTTTGACCTCTTTAAGGTATAATAATTAAGAGCTTTATGATGAGGAAAAATTAAAATCTATTCTAAATTTAACAGGAAGCCAGTGTAGTGAAGCTAATACAGGAGACATGTATTTTTTGGTTCTTGTCCTGTCCTATAGCAGCAACAGTGTTTATACACACATTTATACACTGTTGCTGCATGATTTGTTGTCTTGACTGCACCATACTCATGAAATCTGTGACACACACTCATCTGTCAAGTCATATGTCTCTCAGCCTCAAGTACAGGTGCCCTTTATGTAAATGTTCAGTGTTGATTTGAAATAGGAGTGATCAAATGGAAGAAAAAACTAAACTGCAACAGAAAATAAGAGGAGGAAGATAGGACAGGACCCCTCAGAGTGTAGACCCTGGTGGTGGAGAATGACAAAGCATGACATCTAGTGCCTGCCGAATACATGCCGAAAGATGATAGGTCAGATATAGTTGCAGGATTGTGAGTGAAAGGATGTAGGAAAGCAGAAGTGATTGAGAGAAATAGCTAGTGTATAGATAGCCACAGTAACAAAGTAGAATGTGACAGATGAGATGTTGCTCATGAATTTTCATTAAAACTTTATTATCATTGTACGGGCTTGTATCTAGATTTGGAGCATTGTCCTGGTAGGTGGCTTTAGAGAGCCTCTGTGTTAGGCCTGGTAGACATGCGACTGATGTGTTGAGGGAGATATGGAAACAAAGATGGGTTTTATTGTTCTACTGGAAATCTAATGAGGTTTCGTGTGTATCTAGTTGTGGTGTGACTGTGTCCTGATCCAGTTTGAGGTATTCTCTGTTGCCCCATGCTGAAGAGGTTTGCCATAGATAATTCTCTTGTTTTGTTCAACTTTCAACATATCACTAATAATAAACTAACTCTTTAGGATAATATTCAGCTCTCATCTCTCCTCTGTATGAGCCACATACTGAGCCAGTTAAAGAGCCAGACTGCTGCTTTGACTGCTGTCAGGTCAAAAGCATCTGCCGAGTTTTAGTTGGTTGTTTATCAACCATTGTCTTATATTTTTGATCCAAAATCCATTATATAATGTTGCTGCTTGACTCATACACACATCTTGCATGCAATGTGGTAGGCCTGAAATGATGTTGACACTCAAACAGTGTAGGCTTGTTTTTTTTTCTTTTCAGTGTAATATGCAGTACTACTAGTGATCACAGTCTTCACACGTGATGCTTTCTATCGGGGTCTGCAATAGAATATCCCTGCTCTAAGTACTCTGCCTATGTAACTGGAGTAGTTATTGGCTTTGACTCATAATCATTTTGTCTTTTTCTTGATTTCTCAGGTCCTCCATAGCAGTCATACCATTTAAATGTGAACTGAATGAAAGACTCCTGTTTTTCTCTTAAATCCCAAAAATGTCATTGTGCCCACACTCAGGCATTGGGGTCAATTATGACCCATAGGCGGATGTAGAGAAATATCTGACTGTCTACACACTGTGTTGAGTCACACCTTTGAATGTATATATTCTTAGTTTTGTATTGTATTGCATTTGACTTTTTTATTGTAAGCTCTATTTACCTTGCTTCTGTTTAAATGTAACTATTGCTATTGCTGACTGGTTTCTTCTTATTCAACACCTTTCATTGTACTGTTCACCCTGTGTTAACTGCATATGAAAAATAAAAGTTGTTCACCTGGGATCCAAAATCAAATGTTTTCCCACAAAAGCGGAACAAAGATGATCTGACATCTCCTAGGTGGGACTGATAGGGACTTGTTCGCAGTCCATCAAAGGTAGGTGTGTGGTCTGGAGTGTGTGTCCACAGGCAGCCTGTGTATGATGCAGTGTGTCACTCAGTGGGGTTCACACTGTGGAGGTGGGTGGTTCACTGTTGCAATGACCCGGGCGTGGGGGGGCGGTCCGGTGACGTCACTGAGCGGGAGCCGGAAAGGGAAGGTTGTACAAACACGTTGGTGTCATGCTCCCAACATGTCCACGCTTCAAACGCTGAAGACGTTTATTAACCAGCGGCTCGCAGTGGCCGTAGACGACATATTTGGTCTGCTGGAAACAACCATATCCAACTATGAGGAAGAGATGGACCGACAGCGCAGACTGCGGGAGGACGAGAGGTCTGAGTTCCTGAATAACAGATCCGGTCAGTGTTCACACAGGGACTCACTGCTCACTGTCGACATCACTGTGTGTGTGTGTGTGTGTGTGTGTGTGTGTGTGTGTGTGTGTGTGTGTGTGTGTGTGTGTGTGTGTGTGTGTGTGTGTGTGTGTGTGGGGGGGGGGGGGGGGGGGGGGGGGGGGGGGTATCGTCAAAATGTTGCCCTTGTCTCATTTCATCATTTAGATCTATAATCCAGTGTGCAGCCTGTAGTAGTTTTTGCCTAACCAACCAAAATCTGTTTGCGTAGACTCACTGTAAGTTGGAGTCCTTCATGCTAATGACGGTCAATCTAAGTTGCAGTGGTGAATTTTCAAATCCATCAGTTATTCAATCTATGAAAACATTTTTCCTCTTTGCTCTCTCTTCCATCTCTTGCACAAGGTCCCTGACACATGCAACTCAGTGTGTAAATGTGCTGTCAGGCCTGAACAAAACTGCAAGAAAATGCAGCCAGCCGCTGCAGTAGACATCATCTTTGTCTGAATGACAAAACGCTGTCACTGGAACTGATAAATGCATGTGTCTCATGTCTGAAAGGGTTTTAGTCTCTGTTAAAAGCCACAGGATCTTTCATTTACCATAATCCAACCATCAGCATATCTATTTTTTGATCATGGTTAACAGTAGACTGCATATAAAGATGCACCTCTCAACTCTACATTTTCAAACTTTAAATTAATATTGTAATTGAACATGCACCAATGTGATGAGGATTACCAAACCCTTCATTTACTTTGACTTTTTACTTTGGTCCATGCCCCTTCTGCTTACATGGAGGGGGCAGGGGTTTTGGCCCATACTGTAGCCAGCAACCAAGGGACGAGCTCGATCTTTTGGCTTCACTTTTGGTAGCTGTCATGTCATCCATCTTTATTTACAGTCATTGATACTTACCCAGAAAATGCTAAGTCACTTTAAACTATAACCAAATAATTTGTGATTCATGTTTTATATTTTAAATTTCTGCATGTAAATGGTAAATGGTTGTATTTATATAGCGCTTTTCTAGTCTTGATGACCACTCAAAGCACTTTACACTACAGTTTTCCATTCACCCATTCATACACACATTCATACATACAGTGCTTCTATTGGTAGCACTTTTTGTTGTTCTATTCTATATTTTCAAGCTCAAATAGCCCAGATGACATCAATGTGACTTAATCAAGGTTATTATTTGGCATAGCCAAAGACATTTTACAAGAGTTACAACTGTCAGGCACATTAACTCTACATATGACCTCTAAACTAACCTTTGCATTATGATGATCCTGCTTTTTTTCTTTTCTTTTAAAGGAAATAGTAGGTCTGTATGCGGTGTTGTAATTCTCCAGTTTGAAGCTGAAACTGGCAGATTACCATGCATTCTGGTCTAAATAGGACAAAAAGTGGTCTTATTTTAAAGTGAAAATGAATCCTGGATTAAAGTCAGGAGACATCAATGTACTTACAGTTCAAAAAGTAAAACTACAGAAATTAATCTTCACAACACCCTCACAGACTGTCTGGATGTATCCTAGACACAGATAGTAGACTAAAGATCAGAAGCCAGAGAGTTTAGCTTGTTTTTCACCTCAATTTTTAAATTGTATTTGTATTATTTCACTAAAACTATTGTTGCAAATAATCTAATGGGTTTTTAGCAATAATATAAAAGGTCCCTTTTTGCCTTTGTTTGATGAATTATCCAGAATTGTTTTTTAAAAATCTCAAATCCAACATAAATGTTAATACTTTTAAAATATTAAAAATAGTTATAATTTTAGAATAGAAAAACTATCAGGGTATAAAAGCTCTTTTTTTTTCTTCACAGATATGCAACAAGCCATGAGGTTTCGGGTTATCATCGATCATGATATCAAGAAGATAACTTTTGAAAATGGCCTCCCCTCATCTGTGGAGGACATGATCAAAGTCTTCAAACATGCATTTTCCATTACCTCAGAAATAGGCCTTCAGTACAAAGATGCAGACTTTGACGACTTCTTCACACTAACGTCTACAAGTGACCTTAAAGATAAAGACACTCTCAAAGTCGTGCATGTGCCTCCAGACATAATAATTACCACAGTCCCTCTGGAGTCCCACCCCGACACCACTGACGCATCTTCAGTGGACGATCTGCTCTTTACTGATTCACAGGACAATCTGATTCCAAGGCCCCCTGCTACTGAGAGGCACAACCTGTGGCCTGCTGTCTTTCCCATTCCCACCTTCTCCTACAACACGGAAATGGCTCTGAGGCAAGGTAATGAGAGGTTTCTAAAAGATGGAACCCCACTGACAACACCAAGTGTCAAATCAGACATTCTGGAGCGACTGGCTGAGGCCATGTTCTCCTACACAGCTTATCCCAATGATCCACAGAGGGCTGCAGTTGCACAGGCCCTAATAGAGAAGCACCCCTGCCTTAGGGAGCCCGGCTCTTTCAATGGATTTTATGGGTGGCAGCAAAGCCTCAAGTACAAATGTGGAAACTACAGGAGCAAACTTAAAGCTCATGGAAACCCTGAACTAATGATAAATACACTGAAACACAAGCAGGATTGTGACAAAAAACCTGCCAAAAATATCAAAAAACCAAGGAAATCTGAGGTTAACTACCTCCCCCCGTATCCAGTCGGTGAAACAGATGACAGCCTGGAGAATGTGAGAACTGAGCTAATTGCAGCCAGAAAGACAGAAGACAATAGACTGAAGATCAATGATATGATGTCCAGAACATACAGCTGCAGAAGAAGGGAAGTGGTTGGCCAGTCCACGCATGTGGTAGAATTGAAAGAGAGATGGCCTGCTCTCTTTGATCCATTTCAGGTAAATAAACTGATTATCACTGATTCACTAATTATCCTTTTGTCATGCATTTTGGTGCATCTCCACATGTGTCTCCAGTGATCAGATCTCACTGAAATGCAGATAAACAGGTACAACCTTTTAGTTCACAAAGACCAACATTTAGTCTTTAGCTAGTCTGAGTATACATACAAGTTAATTTTTTTTAGCATTAATTAATTAATTTATTTGTGTTTCTTGTTTCTATTTGTATTAATTTATTTGTGTCAGTCCATTTGACACTGCCAGAGGGGTGCAGCCTGCCATAATTTCAGTGTCTACAATAATGTAGAAAAACATTTATTACTCATTTGTGGGGATTTCCCCAAAAGAGAACTGTAGGTTGTGGCCAGGGAAGCAGGTGTGTCTTCAAGAAATATCCCTGGACATATTACATGATGACTTTTACATATTGTCTTCAGCATTGGTAATCAAAAGCAAAATCTTGTCACACAGATAAATGAAGAGTTTCGAAGGTGCAACACCATTCCCCTGGAGTCGACGTTTCTGTCCCAGCTGGACAAGTACACCCCAAAGTTCCTGGAACTATTCAGCACAAAGGGAGGAGTTGTTGGGCAGCGCCTGAAGAGTGTGTTGATGGAACTGGAAAAGGTGAGTTGAGGTGGTTAAGAAGTAACAAAGTCAAGTAATACATTCATCTGGAGCAACACAGTGGATCTGGATTTGTATTTTGTTTGCAACATGGTTTGATAAACAAAATTGATCAAGACCTGCTGTTGGTACTGTCATTCTTGGCTCAAAGCTGTCTGTGACGTGAGAGCTTGTACTCATGATCAAATGATCCACTGTAGCGGAGCGGTCGTCCTCCAATCAGAAGGTCGGATGTTCGATTCCCAGTCCTCCCATCTGCATGCCAAAGTGTCCTTGGGCAAGATGCTGAACCCCAAATTGCCCCATAGAACAACAATAAAAGTGCTACTCTAGATGCACTGTATGTATGAATGTGGGTGAATGGCAGACTGTAGTGTAAAGCTAAAGTCTTCAAGACTAGAAAAGCGCTATATAAATAAAACCATTTACCATTTACTGTAGGACCCACATGCCTCAGTGGTGAAGAAAAGGGACATGACTCTGAGATGCCTCGTCAAATACATGGGGGAGAGTGTGCAGGAGCTCATCTCTGACTACTATGTAAGTATGGTTCTTTGTGGAAGCTCATGTTCAATTGTTTTCCTATCATACAGCATATGTTTTATTTCAGTGTGCTCCTCTGGTACTGACCTTTTCACATAGAGGAAGAAGAAATCACTTTTAGTGCATAGCAGTTGATTGGGCGTTATTATTAGCACTAGACTTGGATAATATCACACTGAAATCCATTTAGAACCCCCAACACTTACACAAACATGTTAGTAAGAGTTTGCAGCAGCAGCCTGAGGCTATTCATAATAGCTGAAACACATTAGAGAACATGGGATTTTTAGAAGATACAAAGGTAAAAATGGAGAACATACATAAAACCAAGAACAGTCAGTGCCTACGCACTGACTGATTAAACAGGCAATGTGCTCTCTTAATAACATCAAATATTAAAATGAATAGAAAAATGCTTTGGAGGATTCTTTCTGTCTCCTGTCTAAATGAGAAGCATTAATATGACATCTATAGTGTTTCAAATGATTCGTCCTATTTTATTAAGGTCTTTGTTAGACATTTGCAAACATTTATTATTTTAATTAGCGTTATGATATTCTAATATCATTTATTGTGATTCAGTGTTGAACATTTTTATTAAATTAAAATAAATGATAATGTGTGAGGAAATGGACAATATTTTCTTAACTTAATTAGTATGGCTTTTTAAAAAGGACAAAAAAATACAACTGAACAGATGTGAATGAAGGGTGTCTTCTCTATTTTTCACAGAATAAATGTTCATAAAGGAAAATATTGAGGCCTCTGGCTCCCCATTCAAACACAATTCAATTCAATTTTATTTATATAGCGCCAAATCATAATAGACATTATCTCAAGGCACTTAACATAGAAGGTCAGGACCTTAAAATCAAAATATAAAGAAACCCAACAGTTCCCACAATGAGCAGCACTTTAGCGACTGTGGAGAGGAAAAACTCCCTCATTAACAGGGAGAAACCTCCAGCAGAACCAGGCTCAATGTGGGCGGTCATCTGCCTCGACCGGTTGGGATGAGCAAAGAAAACGGGGGAAGGAGATGAGAGATGGGTGGAAAAGAGGGGAGAGAAGAGAGGGATAGTGGAGAGGGGGAAGTAGGTGAGAGAAAGACCGGGGACACTTGAGCACCATCAGGTATCAGATCTGACTAGTTAAAAATGGAACAACAGTGTAAAGACTATTAATTACTGTGGATAACAGACACATTTGATAGCATAATGAATTACTGCGATATTGTAATTAGTAAAAGGAGAAGTTGTTGTCCTGAGGTTCCGGGGTCAGAGATATCTGAAATGAGAGAGAAAAAAGAGAGAGAGAGACTATGGGAGTACAAAGTGAAATAGTCATTGACATGTATTAAAATAAATAAATGAGTGAATGTGGGGGGGATAGAGAGACAGAGAGAAATGGAGAGGTGCTCAGTGCATGATGGGAGTTCCCCCAGCAGTCTAGACCTTTAGCAGCATAACTAAGTGATGGTTCAGGACTCACCTGATCCAGAACTAACTATAGGCTTTATCAAAAAGGAACATTTTAAGTTTAACTTTAAATGCAGAGATGGTGTCTGCCTCCTGAACCCAGAGTGGGAGCTGGTTCCACAGGAGAGGAGCCTGGTAGCTGAATGCTCTACCTCCTGTTCTACTCTTACAGACTCTTGGAACCACAAGAGAGCCTGTGTTTTATGAATGAAGTGATCTATTTGGATAATACGGTGTTATCAGGTCTTTGATATATGAAGGGGCTTGATTGTTAAGGGCTTTAAATGTGAGGAGCAGGATTTTTAAATCTATTCTGAATTTTACAGGGAGTCAGAAGCTAAAACAGGAGTAATATGATCTCTCCTTCTAGTTCCTGTCAGCACTCATGCTGCAGCATCTTGGACCAACTGGAGACTTTTTACAGATTTCCTGGGACATCCTGATAATAAGGAATTACAGTAATCTAATCTAGAGGTAACAAATGTGTGGACTAGTTTGTCAGCATCCTTCTGAGACAGGATGTTTCTAATTTTGTTAATATTGGGCAGGTGGAAGAAAGCTGTCCTAGAGACTTGTTTTATGTGTTTGTCAAATGACATGTCCTGGTCAAACATAACTCCAAGGTTCCTCACAGTTGAGCTGGGGGCCAAGCTGACACCATCCAATGTAACTATCTGTTCAGACAGTGATTCTCTAAGACGTTTAGGGCCAATTACAACGACCTCAGTTTTGTCTGAATTCAGAACACAGATACCTCAGATATGCAAGGTAATGCAGCTGTTGGGGTGGGGTTTGATACTCATATCTCTGTATAGAGAGGAATGTGTTGCTCTCATTGGTTGATAACATTGTAAACTGAATATTTTGAGCTTTGGACTTGAAGTTGAACAACATTTTAAATTGATAATGGAATGATTGTTAATTGTACCCCTTCAGCACTAGGCATATGTCCATGTAAGATCAAAACAATTTAATAGGCCCGACACATCTATTGTATTGATGAATAATGCAGTTCAGTCTAAAGTGTAATGCACATAGAGCAGGACATCTGAAAAGCGTCGGCTCTTTAGTCTGAACATGTTGAATTTGAGAAAAGTGGGACAATGCTTTTAAATGAAGCATCACACGAACTTGTTTATATTGATTATTTTAAATGTTCTTCCTGTAATCAACACATTAATAACTGTTTTGCATGTGTTGTGTTGTAGAGAACAGCAGAAGAGAAAGTGCATGAGGACCTTAAAACACAGGAAATGAGGATCTACGCTTGTCATCAGCCGGATGCAGTGGGCATCATCATTGATGGAACTCCAGTGCTGACAGGACTGGATAACGTGTCCAGAGCCTGCTGCCTGCTCCTTGGCCTCATCTATGCACTAAATCTGGATTATCCTCCAAAACTTGCCAAAACATTTGAAGTCTTTCAAAGACTATTTGTAGGACTTGATACGCTACAGTCAAAACCATCCTCCAAGTTCATCAGCCTGAAAAACAAACTCCTCACTTAAGCAATCGCTCTAAACCACTGGTGTGGTCAGTGTGTTATAATTTGGAGCTGGAGAGGTTTCTGGTTATTTGATGCCTTTACTGAATGTTCTTAACTGGCAGAAGAGTTTTGATGAATACAGGTTAAAAACACTGTAGTTCACTTTGCTCTAGTTGTGACTGTTTCTGTGGTCAGTTAATGTGGGTTTTATATGTCCAAGAGATTTCTGCTTCTGCCCCAGTCCAATGGAGGCGCTGTTTAATTTCAGGCTATTGATTCTGAAGAGAGATATTTGTTTGAGATTGTTTTAAATTTCACTAACTAAAGTTCCATTAGTCTGAAATGTTACTTTCATGTCACATTCATGTGAGATGGTTCCAATTAAATATTGGTTTCAATATATATCACATTGTTGATTATGTGGTTTATCCTAAACCTGCAATGGAAGTAAAACTTTTGTGAAAAATAATGTTGATAAAGTTTTAGAGTGACCGCTTTTATACATTTTGTAAACATTTCATTTAGTAAGATTTTCCACTGTTCTGCAGGAAATTATAATTGAAAAAAATAAAAAAATGTTTTGAAAAAACGCATTATCCACAATATTTTCCAGGGGATCATAGTGTATCACTGAACTCAAGAAAAGTATTGGGTAGATCATCGTGAACCCTTCACGCGAATATTGGCTACATCTTACATGGCAAACTGGCCTTGAAGAGAGACTACTGTTGGGATTAATAAATAGTGGGTCAAAAAACTTTTCTCTACTTAAAGAGAATGGAGAGGGAACAGGTGAGAGGGAGAGAAGAGAGAGAGACAGTTGTGTAACCATCATATTTAAGCTCTCAGACTGGTTCTAACGAATATAATAAGTGATATTTAAAAAAAGTTATGATGTTATTAATAATAGCAGCACCAGTTAATAATAACAATTGTCGCATAGTGTCAAATCTCTGCAGCTCTGGACTCAGAAATCCCTGCAGAATGAGAGGGAGATGGAGCACAAACTATGGGAGAAAAGCTATTGACATGTAGTAAAGTAGGCCTATAGCAGCATAGCTAAGGGATGGTTCAGGCCACACCCAAGCTGGCCATCTCTAAAATGTAGAGATGGTGTCTGCCTCCAGAGCTGAGAGTCAAAACTTGGAGCTGGTTCCACAGGAGAGCAGACATTGGAATCTAGATGTTGGCTCTGTAACAGAATCTCGTGATTTATGGTGTCAAATAAAAAAAAGAGCCAGGACATGTATTGAGATGAGCCCATTGTCTGAGGCCATGAAAGGTTTATTGGTAACTTTTAACAGTGTTGTTTCTGTGCGGTGATGGATTCTAAGGCCTTATTGAAAGTCTTCAAACAAACCCTTCCTGTGCAAATAATCACACAACTGGTCAGCAACAGCTTTTTCAAGGATTTTAGAAATGAACAGAAGCTTTGTTGTATGTCTTAATTTAGCCAAAACATGAGAAGGCTTTTTGATCAGATGTTTAATTACTGCTAACATAAAAGCTTACGGTAGGAAGCCTTTTGACAGAGATATATTCATCTGATTCAATAAAGAACTGTTAATTCAAACTGCCTTAGTTGGGATAAATTCTAATAGACAAGTTGAAGGAAGTTAAATGAAGAGTCAGCTCAGAAAGCTCTATAGACCTAAAGTGGTCTAAATTTGAAATCTGGTGCTACATTTGGTTTTAAGGCTACTGTATTAGACAGCATCTCTGTGCTATTTGGGAAATCATTGATGGTGATGTGATGACCCTGTTTGCGTTGGGTTGCTGTATGTGTGTGTCCTATCTTGTGTTGCAGGTTCCTGGTTTGGGTGGAGCTGGAGGCTATCAGATCTCTCAGATAGAATATAAAAGACCTGCTCATCCTGGTAATCATATGATCTGATCATGCAGACCAATTACCATATCGCTTAACTCGCTTAGGGGTATAGAGCAGGTCATCCTGTAAACAGAATGTTGGTTGGGCAAGATACTGAACTGCATGTGCTGCCCATAGATGCACTGTATTAATGTGTGTTTGAATGGCAAAAAAAAAAACTACTGTAAAGCGCTTTGAGTGGTCATCAAGACTAGAAAAGCACTTTATAAATACACAAGACCATTCACCACAGTCTGAGGTTTAGCAGATGATGAATGAAAGGGTGTTTGGCACAGCGCAGATCAAGCTTGATCCACAGCGGAGGTCTTGTAGAGTTTGTGAGTCAGTCCAGTGTGCTGCAACATTTTCTCCTTTGTCAAAAAGGAAAGTCAGCAGAAATGTGCTAAAGGCTTGATTATGTTTTTTGTGAAGTACCTGAATCTGAATCCTCGGAACATTGAAGTTGTTAAAAGGGAACTTCTCCAACTTTCAACCTGCTTTGTTACAATATCGATAGAATATTAAAGTGAACAATATCATGCATGTTGCCTAGACCATGATATCCCTGGCTGTGTGCAAAACTACCACAGCCACAGGGGAATCTACTAGACAATAGTTGTAGACTATTGGTTTAGGTGATCTGTAGCTTGGTTGGGTTCTTTCTTACAGAAGATGCAGGTTGGGCTGCTACCCCTTCCTGCCCCGGTTGCTGTCTCTCCGTGCAATCTGTTAATGGTTGTCACTAGGGTTGCAAAGGAGCGGTAAATTTCCAGTAAATTTCCAGAAACTTTCCACGGGAAGTTAAGGTGGGGAATTTTGGAAATATTCCAAATTGGAAACTTTCCATGAGAATTATGGGAATTATTGGGAATTTATGGGAATTAACTGTAAATTGGGGGTAATTTAAACAAACTGGATCATATCCAAATATAAATATAATATTTTTGTTTTGTCATAAGTAGACATCCATGCAAAATAATACAATTAAAAAACATGACATTTCAACAGAAATATAGTTGGCTAAACAACTGGAATGGTCTTCAAAATATTTGACAATTGATGTATGAATTCTTGTATGGTTACAGAAAACCATCTTGCAGGAGTCTGAAGGAACAGCATCACATTTGAGGTAGCTACCGCCACCATAATAAGCTAGCCTCTTAAATGGTCAATGAAATGAAAAATAGCTTACATTTAGCCCCTATTTTTATTTAATATTTCCAAGTTAAACAATACTATTATAGATCAAATATATTTACCCCATAATATTATCAAAATTTACTTGACTTCAGATAGTCCTCGGGCTCAAATGTGTGGCTTCAATAGTCTTGAAATCAGATGTGCATGTGATGGAGGAATGCACAGTGCATGTAGGGGGTGTGGCCACAAAAGCCCTGCAGTAAGCAGTGTGCTGTGTGCATGTGATTGAAGAGTGTAGGTGAAGTAAATCTGGTTGTTTTGGCTAAGATTATGCTACAATATATTTTCCCCAACTATATTTAAGTTCCCTGTTGAGGGCCCACCTCCAATTTTGTAAATTTCAGATTTATTCCCGTTAATTCCCATATATTCCGATTAATTCTGAATTTTGCAACACTAGTTGTCACTGACAAAGCCAGTTTGAAAGGTGTATAGATACATCTGTAGATGCACTGGGACACATCTTCATTGATGTTTAGAAAGATATTCAATAACTAGGAAACAAAATGTACTTAAAACACAAGCGTAGGCTCCTTCCATTTATAGTGATGTACACAACTAGCAGTTTTATTTTCATCAAAATGAGAAGAAATCCGATTGGGGGAAAACCACCAGTAAAATAATTTTACTGGTGGTTTTCACTAGGGTAAAGTAATTTGAAGGCATAGTCCATTGTGAGGTTCAACGCATACATCTTCATATGCCAATTAACTTGACATTGCCCAACCCTATACAGTACACTAAGTAATAGCTGTGATAGAGGGAGCGTGGGATTTGAGAGTTATTAAAAGGCTTAACTGTGATTTACTGGAGTCACAATGGATCTTCACCAACACAAACCTGTAATCTAGTTCAATGATTTCCCATTGTTCATTTCATTAAGTCTGATAGTGTTGTAGAGTTGTTTATTGTTTAGTTGTTAATGTATAGTGTACAAGCAATAGTTTATGAAAAGCACAGAAAAGCATGAAACATAAGGCAGTATTTCTGAGAGGTAATCAGTGGGGTTTAGATGCTACAGTGAGTAGATGAGGCTGAAGACCTGCTCTACAAGATACTGTGTTTCTAGCCCCAATATTCAGCAATCAGGCATCCATGTTTTTAAACTGTAATTATCTCATATGCGATGGTCTGGGGAAACTTAATATTCATTTCTTAAAAATATCAAGATTTATGATTATCATAAACTTGATAGTCATAATTTAACTTTGACAAAGTTGTTGAATCTTCTCTGCCAGCTCCAAGCAGTGTAGGATCCTCACTTTCTCTCTCTGGAGCTCCTCAGGACTCACTTGGCCCACCAGCTTGGCAGAGAAGTGGATCAGGTCCTGCATGAAGAGGCCCACAGCCCCTACGGGTGCAGGGGGGGTTTGAGTCAGAGTGCAGGAGTCAAACTGAAAGTTGATGTTCTTGGCCCTAGGAAGGCCTGGTCCCCGCTCCTCAATCCACGTCAGAGGTCTACAAAGACACAGATGAGATGAAAAGTGTCAGACAGCATCATACTGAGCACAAATTCTATATCTAGCCAAATAATGCAATGCTAACTTTTGACTTAAAGACATCATTTATACCATATTACGATGAATGATAGGTTAATCTAAATAGGCTGTAGATTGTGTGGTCTTAGTGGCTGCAAAACTTGCATTAAAAGCTCAACAACACTATTTGATGTTATTCTATTGATTTCATTGTAGTAATGACAACATTCCAATCGCATGATCATAAATGCTTTTCTGCTCTCTATTATTTATAGAATTATCCTGGACAATGTGTTTTTCAGATTATATATGTTGATGTTGATCAATCAGCTCCAAAAGTTTACTCACTGACTCACTCACTCGCTTGTACGTACATACACACACACGCTGGTTGAATGGGTTGAAGTGGGCAGTGGAACCCTAAATTGCCCCTAATGGCTTTTCTGTCAGTGAAATGATGTGTGATAGAGAAGTAAATCACTTTGAGTGGCCAATAAGACTAGTAGATCGTTGCATAAATGCAGTCCATATACCTTGTAATATACATGTAAACTTTGACTGTGATGACAGCCGTTAAGTAACCACTGCAGTGGTCTTTAATCACATTGCTAATCGACTGTAACTAGACTCTGAAGTCACAATGTTTATTTCAAATACTTTGTAAGACTCTTTATGCAGTTTTATACTGTAACATAACTAGTGCATTCAAGCTTTACACACTGGGGGCATTTTTCCATAATTATATTGTTTTGGAAATGCAGAAGTACTGAATAAATACTATGCAGTAAAAAAGGTTTGCAACTCTTATTTTGGACTAGGTTGATTTTTCTAAGCTTCTACACTTAATAAAGACATCAAATAATCCCTGTAGACTATAGTAGTTCAGACTACATAACAACTGAGCTCAGACAGAAGTCAGATGTTGCTCTGGTTCAGCAGTATCCTTGTATGATCTCTGCCTCTTCAGATGAGACTAACAGGAATTCAAACTGTTTTTTGCAGATACCAGTGCTTAATCAATACAGTTGTGATGCCTAAGCAGTGCCAGAACTGAGCACATAACAATCAACAATGAGAACAGCTCTTTTCTCCTGTTTGAATAATATTTGTCAAAATCTACAGTGACCACCTTTTTGGAGTTACAAAACCTTTTTAGAGAAACAATATACTGTATTTGTGACACATGATGATATCTCAAGTGTGCTTTGAAGGAATTTATTTGAAATGTTTACTAGTTACTGGATTCTAATATGAACTGATTAGATTTCAGAGGTTAAAAGTCACAGTGACCTCATATGGGCTTGGAAATGTATGTGGGTATGTAGACTGCAACTGCAATGATTAGCAGAGGCATATAAATACAGGGCGGTAATTCCCGTTATTCCATCTGATACTGCACACTGTCTCTCACCTGTTTGCACAAGTCAGCAACTTTGCAGTCATCTTGATGTATTTACCAGAGTCGTCTTCCTCCATGGTCGCTGCAGTCACCGACAGCTCACCAAACAGATCAACCAACCAGGTGAGGCGAGCAATGCCACTGAACGCAGGAAAACCAAAACCAGGCTTCAGAGGTCCGCCTTGAACAAATCAAAACACATACCCTTTATCATGACAAAGTGTGGTTCTTTCAGCAGGGCAGCTCTACAGATCAGACCAGTGTTAATGTGACACTAGCTTATACCACTGTATGACATGGCAGTTAATTAACTTGGAAATACTAAAACCTACATATTGTAAAACTGAAACCAAAAACATACTTTTTAGAAAATATTTGGCAACAATGTACAGTAGTATCAGGGTAAACACAGTCTCTTACCTGTAAAATGAAGAGTGCCCTCCTTCAGGACTTTCCCCTCTACTTCTCTCTTCAGTCCTTTGTACTCTTCTGTCAGTATCTCTATGTGCTCCTCGTGGAGAACCAATCCTGACACACACAGACCCAACACCACATTGTTTAACCTTTATCTTGTGGAAACGTACTCTGACCTCAACTATACTTACTCCTTGAAAACCCTAACTTTACTTTAACCTGTCTTATATGCTGGGTTTTTAAGTTATCAGAAAAACAAGCCAAACAAGTGTTAGCAGCAGCTCGGCTCACAGCCCCTCAGAAACATCCTTTGTAGTCCACACAGGGTCGGACCTCAAGACAGAGACATGATCAAAAACAATGTTGTAAAGGGAAAAGGGACTCTATTTATCTACATTTACCTAGTCAACCCATCACACTCAGATTTCTGTCTCTGATCCTTTGACCCAAACTTTCCCTTCCTTGCAGAGAGAGAAAAGAAGAAAAAGATCATCCCTTCTCACATCAATTCATCTTCCTCCTCTCATCCCTACCATGAACCCTTCATTCCTCATTTGTTCTCCTTTCCTCATCCCTTCATCCCTCATCCATACCCACATTCATTCAGGCTGCTTCCCTCATCCCCAAAATGAGTCTCCCTCTGTCATTGTGCATTCTCCCAGATTAGCCTATGAGACAAATCCTTACTTTAACCCCTTCACTCAAAATCCATTAATTTCTTCTTAACGTACAATATACCAATTTTGTTCAAACCTTTATATCACATATAGTTGAAGTGGGGTCCTTGCTAGTGAAAGGAGTACTAACCAGACAGCAATGACCACAGACCCTTGAAGTAGAAAATTACATATTGTCTGACTTTCACTGCACCTTACTGACAATTACTGCACTGGGCCCATCATCAGACAGTCTATATGAAACTGTCCCTCCTGATTTACACACGTGATTAATGTTTTACCTTTTTCCAGAGCCAAATCCCACAGCTCCACAGCAGCCTTGTAGTTTATGGTCATGGGATACTCAACACAGACATGTTTCCCTGCCTGCAGAAAGCGTCTGTAGAGAATGGAGGAGTTGTCCTAGTCAGCTTAACACAACAGGAATTCTGATGAGAAGCTGCAAGTTGTGCATTCAGACTCATGTCTGTTTCTTTGTGGGAGAAGTCTTCTGAAAATCACTTTACAGAAAATTAGCTGCACAGTTATACAGGGTCTGTAAGTCTCACTGGTCCTCATCGTAACATATACTTTACAAAGTGAGAGTAATCACTTGCCAATTAAAGTTACAGTGTGTAGAATTTTGTGATATCTAGTGTTGAAATTGCATTTTGCAGCTCGACACCCCTCACCTCACCCTCTCCTTCCAAACATGAAAAAGAAACTGTGGTAGCCTTTAATTGTCATAAAAACTCAAAGGTGTTTAGGTTGTCCAGTCTGGACTAATGTAAAAAACATGGCGGCCTCCGTAGAGAGGGTCCCCTCGATGTAAATATAAACTATTTAAATATAAAGGGTCTTTTCTGGGGTAAAGAAAACTACAATTCATACAATTTAGATGAAACGAACTAGTGAAAACATCATGAGGAGTATGCAGTATTAGTATTCATTTAGAGTAATTTCTCTGGTCACCTGCTGAAGCCAATCATTCTCCTTTTGGCTCTGTGTTTGGTCTCAACCAGCAGCTGGTCTTTGAATGTGTTAAGCTTTTTATATATGTCAAACAATCCAATCTACATAAGCAATCTTTGGTGTAATGCCAGAAACATTAGAGCAGTTATGTACTACAAATTTAAAATGTTTGGACTTAAATCCTTTGAGTGTATGTCTGGCAGAATGATGGTATTTAACTGCACGTGGTTATTGTATGGATTATCATCCCCAAACTGTCAGTGATGTCAGCAAGATGGGAACTGTCCTGTGTTTAAGAGGATGACAGTAACAACTTGTTGTACAGGCTTATTAAGTGTAATTGTCCATTACACACATTACCTGACATTGTCCTCATGAGCCACATTCTCAGTGCAGATGAACGCTGCATGAATGTCTTCTCTGCTCAGAGCCTCCTCCAATGAGATCTGACTCACTCCCTGCTGAGTGTCCAGACTTCTCCTGTCAACAAAAACATTGTGATGGTAACACAGTGCTGTTGGCTTCTGACACACAGAGGAAATCTGACAGTACTTTGACTCTGTGGGTGAGTGACTATACATTTTAAATGGCTGCTTCTCTTATTACATATTTTGCGGTGAATAACACCCGGAGGTGTGATGTTGCACTGAAGACAACACTCAAGCTAAAAAGCATAAATGAGTTTGTCCATTTCACCTATACTGTTCACAATGGCAAAATAACACATTAACAAGAATAATGTGTCCGGGATAGTGTGTTTAAGAATATATAGGACTGAAACTACTTTACTACCCTCAGTTAGATGTTAATTTTTTCTACTAGCTCTGAAAAAATGTTGTGATGATTATTGCTATGATAAAAAGGACCATCTAATTAGCTTTTTCTGCATGTGACACTGACAGTGTAATAAGACTAAGATACAGAGAACAGAAAAATTATAATAAAAGACTTAATTCACACTCCAATTGATCATAAACAAGAACATTTAAGATGACCCAACATTATAGTTGTACCTTGGCATATCCACATATAGAAAAACAGAGCAACATTTTGAATCCTGAATCTTGTTTTATTATCTGTCTGTCTGAACCCAAAACCCATAAATACAGATTTATCAATCTGTCCAGTGAGAAGTCATGAAAAACCAGTATATGGAACTAGTTCAAATAACATCATCAGAACTAAATACAAATAGAAGTGTAATTTCAATCTCCCAATTGATGAATGCACAAAAAAATATATTTACCATTTAAATAAATAAAAACCATATCAGAAAACTCTACTGCATCTGAATATCATTTACTCTGACCCCTTGATGTTTTTTCTTGTTTTTTTTAATTAATTTATTATTTTAATGGCTCAATCTTCTCCTCTTGAATATCTTTTGTGATATTATATAGTTTTAACATTTCAGTCCTGTTAGTTTTATTTTTATTTTCAGTAAAATCTTCTATGTTGTTTCTTCCTGTGAGTTGTTGACTGTGTTAAATGTTCCCTCTGTATAAACTGAAAACATCTTTTCTTAGGCGGTCTCAATCTGTTTTGTTCAGGAAAGCTTTCTTGAATTTTAGGCAGTTTGTCACTGTTTTGCTGTGCTTATCTTCTGTTACAAATAAAGTAATGTTTAAAAAACTATGAGTGAGCCCACTCAACTTATTAACACACATAGAAGAGGAAAACATGTGTTTTGTGACGCAAACATGGAAGAATACGAATTCAGGATGAAAAAGAAGTGTTAAACATAGACGATGCTGATGACGATGTCTACTTGGAAAGAGGATGAGATTCAAGAGCTTTAATCAATAAAGACTGGTGACATTGGACCTCCTGTTTATGGAGGGCAAACCAGACTTTATATAAAGATGGATGACTGGTTTCGACTTCCTCCCACTATCCAGAAATGAAGCAAATGAAAAGGAGCGCTGCCATCTTGCCCCGAAGATGTAATCTGAAGCCAGAGCCTGCACAGTATCAATCAGGGGGCGGGGCCATGGTTAAAGTCAAGGTCCTGCCAATACATGCGACCAATCAAGGGTCTCAGCTGTCAATCATGATGTTTCATGGCATCAAATGACAATTTAAAAACAGACATCTGTGTGATAGATGACAGAAACAATCTTTGAATAACATTCATTTAAAATATACTTTGATGATTTTGTTTGTTCCATTTCCCACCTACTAACATGAAATAGGTGGTGTTTTATGACCTATACAGCAGCCAGCCAACAGGGGGCGATCGGGCCACTTTGGTTTCACTTTTGTGGAGGTGTCATGTCGTCCATCTTTATCACAGTCTATGCTCCTAACAGGCCCTGGGCAGCAGTAGAGAGGTTCAGAACCACAGTTGAGAGCATCAGTAGAACAGCATGTCACACTGCCATTCACTACAATGGCATTTAGCCTTATAGTAAATCCTGCCTTTGTGAGTTAGTGGTCATTGTGCTGCTTTGAACTGTTTTAAGCTACACTCATGTTGAGGAGGGTCCTACTTTTCAAATCAAATATTCCTGTTTTAGAGTGAAAATCAGTTGTTTAAAAAGGGTTACTGAAAATCCCCTCGTCATCGGCGCTATTTGTGCAAACTATCAAGTCCAAAATAGGACAAACACGTGCAGACATTGTGCTGCCTTTCCTCACTTGATGATTCAGGTCATATCCTATCTTATCTGTGGCCAATATTGACTGTGTTTCTGTATGTATGTTGGACAGTATCTGTGAGTTACCTGGATATGAATCCTCTGACACTGAGCTGCTCTGCATGGCTGCCAGGCTGTGGAGCTAACATGTCTCTGATCCTCACCCAACCTGCTGTGCCGATTCCAACCACCACTGCTCCAAACATCCTGTCTGAGAAACAAAGAGGTTTCAGTGAGTGAAGTTGATTGAACAGGATGTGATGAATAGACATGTGAGCTCTTTTATAATTTTAACAAATACCATTGACAGATTATTCAACATTCTCCAGTCATACATCAAAGAAGTCATTAATCCCTAATTCAAGAGATACCTAAGAACGGACATGAATTATTTCTATAAATGTTTAGAAAATGTTTTGCAAACTTATTCAAACACTTGTTAATGATATTTTTAACTAGCTAGAAAACACTTGCATGTCACAGAAGTGACATGGTCTAAATGTTTCCCCCTCTTCCAGACATTACATTCTGTTGCATTCACTGTATGTTGTTTGTTATAAAGAAAACACTAAGTCATGAGTAAAGGTTCTCATGTCCACTTCATGTGTATAGGTCCAAACACAGCTGTAGAAATTCAATTGAAGTTTTGGAGCTTTGGCCTTTGACATATATACGTTGGTTTGCTCCAGCTTATACTTGCTCAGGGCTGTATGCAGGGGCGTAAATTTGGGTTTGGGGATAGGGATATACTCTAATAGGTCTAGTTAAATCAAGCTACAACAATACAAGTGTAGTGTGATAGAGGCAATGGGTGAGTGTTGGACACACTTGAAATTTCCACACTGTTGTGCCACTGCGCAGCTGAAAACACACGCACTCTTACAGGTGCTTGACTCAGGACACTGCAGGGTTTCCATCTTTCTTAAATTCACTGACATAACATTTTTAAAACGATGAACATACAGGCTGAAACAGAAGCACACTGTTTGAATAACACCCTTAGAGTAATGTGTGCTCTGTGCATGTGGCATCATTATAGTATGTCCCAAAATGGCAAGCAAGCACATTGCAATGTAATACCCTGCTGCATTTTACACTTCTCTGAGGGTTTGTTTTATGTTAATTCTGTTCAGTCAAAATGAGACATTTTCTTATATACACTTACATCTAGACTACCAAACTGCATGTCCACTACTCCACTACTAACATATGAAAGACCTCCTAACTTCCTATAATAAAAGTAAAATTGTAATCACCATAATCCCATATTACTTTTTAATACCATCAACAGACTTATAAACCCTGCTCCTTCTGCCCTTCTAGCCACTTCACATACTGACTGTAAAATGTTTGTATCTTTCTTTAAGCAAAGAATCCATGCACCACCCACCACCATCACCCAAAATATTGCAGGGTATCCTGCCCATCCTGATTTGGCTTTATTGAAAAAGCCAAATCTTGACGAATCACTGCCACAAAATTACAGACCCATTTCAAAGCCTCTCTTCATATCCAAAATCGTCAAAAAGCTGGTTCTGACCCAACTGCTAGATATGTGTGAGAATAATAACATTTTTGACCAATTCCAGTCAGGATTCTGCAAACACAGACTGGAAACGGCTCTCGTCAAAATTACTGTAGATTTATTAATGTCTGCCGATGCTGGTGAATACGGTGGTATTACTGCTCCTCGACCTCAGTGCCGCATTTGACACCACAACCACAACAGTGATAGACTAACGCAATACGTCGGCATATCTGGAACTGCCCTTAGTTGGTTCAAGTCATGTCATGTCATGTCATGTCTCATGTCATGTCTCAGATAGACAAATCTCCGTTTCCATAGGAAATAACATCTCATCCCTGGCTCTACTGATGTGCGGAGTGCCACAAGGTTCAATTCTTGGTGACATCCTATTTTCGCTGTACATGCTCCCATTAGTAAACGTCATCAGCCACTTTAATGGGATATCATATCATTCCTATGCTGATGACACCCAAATATACTTGTCCTTCAAGCCGGACAATGTCAGCTGCGTGAGTGTCCAAACAGAGCGCCTATCCGCAGACCCCTATCATTTATTGGTCCCCTGGCAGCCAATATTAAAACAACAGCTAAAAATGTAAACTTCAAAACACATGTTAATCAAATCATTAAATCTTGCTACTTCCATCTGCAAAACATATCTAAAATCAAATCGGTTCTATCTCTCTCTGACTTTGAAAAGCTGATTAATGCCTTTGTTTTCTCCCACCTGGATTATTGCAACGCCCTGTATACATGCCTCAGTTAAACCGTAGTAACTTGTTTGCAGCTTGTTCGGAACACTGCTGCTTTTATTTAAACAAAAACAAACCATAGGGCTCATATCACGCCAATTCTAGCATCCCTTCATTGGTTACTTTTAGGATTTGGCTCTTAAATTGGATTGAACACAATACCTTTTATCACAATCCATTCTTCATTATGCCATGGACTTTTGTGTGAAGCACTTTGTAACCTTGTTTAGATAAGTGCTATGCAAATTGAATATGATGTTGTGTTTACTGCATCAGTGCACATCATTTACAATTTATGCAAGCTATAGGCCTCTTAATCCAATGCTTACGATGAACAACACAGAGGTTGCACCTTTTGCAAATTGATAAAGACGGATTACTGTTTTTTAGAAATACTTATTACACATGTAATATCTACCAGCTGTCATCAGATGTTTTCCTTTTGTATAGTGCAGTCGATAAAAATAGAGTTCTGGGTCCTTGTATAAGACCTGTGTTGACGAAGAAAGGTTGTATAAATAATGTTAGACCCAATGAGGTCGGAAAGATCGATCCCCAGTCTTCCCCATCTGCATGCTGACAAGATGCTGAACCCGGAATTGCCCCTCATAGAAAGAAAGTGCTGCTAATAGATGCACTGTATGACTGTGTGTGTGAATGGGTGAAGGGTACTGTCACGCGCTTTGAGTGGTCACCAACACAATAATACAAACCATTTGCCTCTGCCGTGAGAGAGCGATGATGAAGATCAAGTGGATCCAGTTTCATTAAGCGTGACTTAGCTGCTCTTACCTGTTTACTGTCGCTCACCCGGAGGAATCAAGCGCCAAACACAGATCCACGGACATCGATTTCCTCAGGACGTTCAGGCGGCGTGGAGCTCTGTCACCGCCGGTCACAGCATGTGGAGCGGACTGGTCCACTGCCAGCAGACCAAAGTTACATAAGGTGCGCTTGTTTTACTGCACGGGTAGTACCGGCGGACTGGAGGCAGAGGGGAGGAGGTCCTTTGTTCGTATTTCACGTGATTTCTATCAACATGTTCCATTTATGAACTCAGCAATGAACAGGTCTCACCCACGATAGACACCCAGTAGCTCTGTTACTTAATTTCATTCAGGGTCTGATTGGTTTTATTTTGCAGGAAACAAGAGGAAAAATTGAATGTGTCAGAAACAAGGAGTGTTTCATACATTTACAATCTTTAGTTTTTGCAGTTTAGAAGAATTTATTGTTGACAAATGCTTCACGAAAGGGTATGTATCTACAATGACTGTGTGGATTCACGACTGCATTGGTCCTGTATAAACAAAACCTAATCCCCTAATCTGAACCTCCACCTGAATCTCCTGCTGGGTTTTTATTATAAAGCTGTTATGGGAGATTAAGGGGAAAACCTGTAGCACTGTCAAAATGATTAGGTCATAAATACAGATCAATATTAAAAACTGATACTGATTTGTTTGTATTTGTAGCAGTAAAACTGTTAAATCTTCACAATGGGATTTAAATGAAGAGAAAAAGATGATAACAGACACACATTTTACACATTTTCCAATAATAATAATGCTTCTAAAAGTAGGTGACATCATGACAGGGCGAACAGAGCTCCAGGATTTATGAATGAGTCCTTTAACGTTTTCCCAGGAGATAAACACATAGTGTCTCCAGTTCAGTGCTGCAGACACACCCACTGAATCCTCAGGGCTGTAATACACAGATAAGATGAAAAACTGCCCCTCCTGTTTTTCTCAACTGTTCTGTTGAACTCTTAAAAATAGGTGTTCAATTATGACACACTTGGTCTACAGACCTACAGAATCCAGCATAGCAGGGAGAAAGATTACAGCTACAATATAGTAATGTATAGATATAGTGTAATATATATATTAATGAGGTGACTTAACTCCTGATCGCCAATACCACCAATTCTATTAGGGGGGTGGGTGTGGGTCAGTAGGCAGAGAGGGTCTGTGGTTTGAACCCTGGCTTCTCCAGTCTGCGTTCTGAACTGTCAGTGAAGCAATGGTGTGTGAATGTGATGTGTACTGTAAAGAGCTTTTAGTTTTCACTTAAAGCTCTTTACGCACATTTAGTTGTGTCCTTCAGGCCTTTTGACAAAGAATGAATCAAAGAGACAATGTGACAAGAGCTGAATGAAACAATGATACATAAATAGATCGTGGTAGAATTTCCAATAGACTTGTCTTCAATTACTATCACAAGGGTCTTCAGTTTTGCACTCAGTCAGTCCGTCATTTTAAGTGAGTGCTCATTGTGCTGTATGGTATCATTGCATGAACAACCGACGCATCAACAAAAGAATATAATTGCTAAGAATGGTCACGATAAACACTCAGACACCGTAACCAAGCAGCGCAATGTTCTTGTGACCTCAGCAGCTAATATTATGAAGATGTTTAACATCCTCCCTGAGTCACGTAGAGCCCACATTTGAAAGAAAGGTCAGATTGCAGTTTGCTAGAATTGAAAATTATTATGACAATGTTCAGTGCCTTGAGATAATGCATGATGGGATCTGGCACCATACAGATACAATTTAATGCAACTCATTTGAACCAAATGTTGATCAAAATGGGATAAAGTTTCTGGAGCCTGGAACAGTTATAAGTGACCTTCACAAGGAATACCAGAAAGCTGCTTTTAAAAGTGGAGCACGTGTTGTGAGTGAGGCATATTCTCTGTGTTTGTTCCAAAAAAAGACCAGTGTGATGTATGTATCGGCACCAAAGTAGGAAATATAGATCAGGATACCCTTACAACTCACATGAAATTAAAGGCTCAAGCTCAAGCTGAAAAAGCTAAGGATAAACAGGAATCTAGTGACAAACTCTCAGTGTGGACAATGGTCCTTCAGTGTGTTCTTCTGTGCCCCAAGACAAAAGCAATCACAATGTATTATAAAACTAAATTACAGATGCACAACTTTACTTGCTTCAACCTGGGTAACAAAGATGGGTATTGTTACGCCTGGGAGGAGCATGAGGGCTCATTCAGCAGTGAAGTTTTCGCCGATCTGCAGTACAAACACTTTGAGTCGGTCCTAGGGGCCAACCAAAGCATTGAAAAAAATCACAGTCTGGAGTGATGGTTGCGGCTATCAAAATCGGTGTTGTACAATCGCAAATGCATAGATCTGGCCAAGAAGCATGGAATCAACATAGAACAAAAGTTTCTGGTTGCAGGGCACACACAAATGGAGTGTGACTCCATGCATAGCATCATTGAATGGCGTACCATCAAAGATATTCACACTCCATGTGATTACATTGTCATCTTTGAGACCGCACGTTTGCATCCATCCCCATACAAGGTCACCCAGCTATACCACAAGGACTTCATGAAGTTATCTGGGGCCTATGTCAACAGCATTCGACCAGGTATGAAAGTTGGCGACCCCACAGTCCACGACCTTCAGGCTCTCCAGTACTTGGCAGATGGTCAAATCCGATACAAGTTGGATTTTGAGTGTGACTGGAAGGACCTGCCTCAGCGACAAGTCACTTTTATTTGTAATGAAATTGATGTTGTGACTTATTTTATTTGCAAACTTGTTCACACATGTGGTTGAAGTTACTGTTTTAAAATCAATTAAAAATACCAATGTGCTTGCTAAAAAATTAGTTTTTTCTTGTTTTCCAAAAACATTCAAATATGACATAGGCAACTATGCTATTAGGCTAACAATTGGCTTCCTGTGAAATTCAGAATAGAATTCAAGATCCTCAAACACAAAGCCCTTTATATCCGAGCCCAATTGTATCTTTAAGACCTTATAGATCACTTCTCTATTGAAATGCAGGCTTACTTGTGGTTCCTAGAGTTTCTAAGAGGAGAGTATTATATTATAACTGTTATTACAGTAATCATAACAACCAGTACACAATGGCTCCTGGACTCTTCTCTCAATCCAACAGTTCTTGCCTCATGTGTATATTTACTTTATATTTCCTGTCTCTAATTATGATTTGTTACGAGACTACACACACCGCCCGGCCGAGCACAAGTTGCAGACGCCAGAGGATGAATGGAGCGAACCCACACCCAATTGGCGACACAGTGTGTGACGTTTACGGAAGTAAACAAAGCAGCGTCATCCAACCGGTTTAGCACAAGGTGAGAGGTTTGTCTGCTTTTGCTGTTCTGTTGGTGCAGAGTGTATACCTGGGTGTGGAATGGGATTGAATGGGTTTTATAATCAATGTATTTCATGAAATAAAACTTATTTCTCTATTACTGTTCATGTGTCTGTTAAGGAGTCATGGAGCATGTGTCCACATCGCATCTAACTCGGCACTGCACTTTCCTTGACAATTTACAGTAGACATACACAGTGTGGAGCCAATAAAGTGATCTGTTCTCTCATGTGTTAAACTGACAGACAGACCTCTGTGGAATTAGTAGGTATATACATAAGACAAAATAAAAGGAATATACATAGATTAGAAAACAAACACACTCAATGATTATTGAATAAAGCTTCTGTCACAGGAAACCAGCTCAAATCTGTTAATAAGCACCTACACAATTAAGTATATGGTGAAATGTCTCAGAGGCATCACACCGTCTGGGTTAATGTGGAGTAACCATAGACTGTATATAAAGAGGGAGTAACACAGTGATCTTCTCAGAACATCTGTAGATTCAGATACTTCCACATACAATGAAACAGCATAGCTTTTAGTAGATTTTATAGGTGTGAGGAATATTTAAATTGAAATGGTGTCATTCAATGTGTCATGTAAGTGCTGTGCAGCCATTTGTACTGAATCACTTTGCATCTGGTTTAAATAGTCTAGGTCTATTGTAACTCCACCATATATGTTTATCAGACTCAGGGGGCTGTTAAAATGTATAGTTAGAGTCTCAGAATAAATGTAATACAGTCATGTATAAAGACAACAACAACAATAATAATAATAGAGTCATAATATTCTTTATTAATGAGCCACATTTGAAAATTCAGATTATAATAGGCGTCACAAGGTAGCTAATAAAAATCATAAACTCATTAGATTAAAAAGAGAATAGATATAGAAGTTAACAGACAGTTAAAATAATAAAATCCGGAAAGGCTTTCTGATCAAACTATGTTTTAAGAAAGGACTGAGTCAGTCGATCTGATTATTGCAGGCCGATCATTCTGTATACTCGGGTACTAAAAGGTCAGATGGAGATGAAAAAAAAAAGATAATTTCCAAGACATTCTGGAAACCAGTGTAAAGGGGCTATAACAGGAAGGATGTGATCATGTCTCTTGGTTCTTATTAAAAACCTGGCAGCAGAGCGTTGCGTATTTTTGGGTCAGCAAATCGATTTTTGAATGAAGCAGATAAGAAGACTGTTAAAATAGTCATTACATGATGGGATCTCGGCATGTAGGATGGTCTCCAAGTCCTCAAAAGTTAAAGTAGAACATTATAGAATATTTTGAAAAATATTTTCTAAGTTGGTTCAAATATGATTGTACAAGCTTTGTTGTGTGCAACTCAATACTTACATTAGTGTCAAACCAGATGCCATCATTTTCTGGGGACAAGTCAACTAGACATGGTTGACTTAGTTTTCAGGGGGTGATTGATTTAATAAATATAATATGCACTGATGGCATTAAAAAATAGCATATATTGATTTGATGCTGGTCTCCTTAAACCTCAAAACTTAGTTGTTCTTCTTTTTTCCCAAGAAATATTATTAAATCTACATTTTCTTCCTTTCCTCAACCTCCTAACATCAGCAGCAATAGAAATTTCCACACCAGATCACGTCAAGAAGAGCTATATCTTCAATATATGATGCTTTGGAATGTGTTCATACAGCCTCAGTTTTTATCACTTGCATTTATCTTAAACTTTGTCAGATGTATCCTGATAAAGACACAATATGTTCTCCATGCAGTTTTATCCACCTGATGTCCGGTTGTTTTTAGACATTAGCATAAACTTGTCTCTTCTGATACATTTTTGCCTCACATTTCTGTCGCTGATCTTCCCAAATCATCTTAAAATCTCCCACAGTCTTTGAAAGAATGCCATTTGAAAACCTTTGTTTCATGCCACAGTCTTCTCCAGGTGATAATAAAGTTTAAGCTCTTGTTGAGATGTGATTGTTTTTAATGCTCTCACAGGACAGAAAGCAAAGATGAGGGTTTCTACTAGTCATCTGCAGCAGCTTGCCATTTTCACCACTGTGCTGACCGGTGGAGGGGTTGGCACCATGTACTATCTACTTCAGAGTGAGTACAAATAATCGTGTGCATGTGTGTTCATAAATGATTCTGTACATTTATGCTGTACCCCTCCTGCTTTGTTCTCTTACGATTCATATGACACCATAAGCATTCTTCACTCTTCATAGACTATGGTAATATATGTGCCACATGTGTTTGGTGTGGTGCTCTGAAAGAGCACTTTAAAGGCTTTTTAAATAATTAATTCAGAATGGTTGTAAATCAAAATTCGAATCAAATTCAAATACCCCAGAAAACCAAATTATCTAATTACCACCCAACATTACTCCAATGGACAACATTGGAGTTACTTCTAGTAATCAGTTCCTACACTGTGGACAAATGCGAAGGAACTGACCACTCTGTGTATATTAAATGCCAGTCCACCCTGCTGTTTCCACTGCACCCAAGCAGCCACAACCTACCTTACAGCTTTAGTGACCCAAGCTGGGAGTTTGCTACATCTGAATGACTTTTTGTTGTAGCTGCACCCCCAGTTGTTTCCAGAAAATTATATGCAACATATTTACAGGCATTCTTGGAGTTGTTATTTACTTGGATGACATGGAATTACATAAATAATACTAGAGTAATTCCATGTCAAATCATCAATTTTAGGCCGCACCATCATAACTATTAATCATATTTGGCATGCTGATTTGGTCATATGGAAAACCCGTGATTAAGGGAGATATGGGCTTGCTACTTTTGGAATTTTTGACTATGTGACTTTAACTGGCCATATATCTTTTAATATAGGTCAAAGCTCCAAATGTGTCATCAAGACCTCCAGACATTTTTGAGTGCTGAAATATCATTACTTATCCAAAGAGCCATCACATTACTAATTCCTTTCAATGTTTTTGAACAGCAGTCAGAATGATCAGCCATATGCAAAATATCAGTGCTCTACTACGCTGGTGGGCTCCCAGGACACTACTGGATAGTGTACTCAAAGAAACACAGCATAGGTGGAATCAATAATTATCTGAGGTCTGTTTTGTCAGCTGGCAGACCAACAGAAGATGTTCTTAAGACTTGTCTGGACAAAGTCAAACACTTGGCGCTGGAATCTCGTAGTTCATTACCACCTCAACATTCATGTTAATGTAGTTTTGCAATAGATTGAATTAACATTTTGCTTAAAAACTGTTATTCCATCCACAGACATTTTATTTTATATCATAGACATTTTATTACGATCTCAAGAAATTGACAAATTGTGGAAAAAGGGCATGTAACTGTCTGAGAGACCATCTTTATTTAGATTTCATTGAAATGTTTATTTTATATTTTCTGTCATAATTTCAGCAATGTTGGAAGTCATACAGTTGTAAAAAATTGATTAAAAAGTAAAAAATAAGATGTGGCGTTTAACAGCTCACGTGACCAGAGTTGCATTATGGGCACACCTGTTGCATTGTGGGTCAGAAGCAGAGGAAAGATCCGGCACGGCTTCGGAGTAGAGAGCCAACGTGGCTGCAGAAGCCATAAAATACTTAGATTCTGCACGGTCCAAGAGGCACACACGTTTTCACAGTGTTTGATGAAGAGAGAGAGAAAATAAAAACCTCAA
Source organism: Paralichthys olivaceus (assembly GCF_024713975.1). Taxonomy (NCBI): domain Eukaryota; kingdom Metazoa; phylum Chordata; class Actinopteri; order Pleuronectiformes; family Paralichthyidae; genus Paralichthys; species Paralichthys olivaceus. The sequence goes on along the minus strand of NC_091108.1, from coordinate 22,682,176 downwards.
AAGACCTCTGTATGATGCATGGCCATTATTATTGGACCGGTGCGGTTACATCTCTTCTTTAATGTCCTTACCAGTCACCACTCTACATGTATAGGTAGGGACAAATGCATACTTTTACTAGCCTGCTCAATTTCTTGGTACCTACTTGCTACCAAGTTACTAGATGGTCCAACCTATTTCACTCTCATGTTGGCCATGCTGCACTTCTGAAGCCAATCAGCTGCCGAACCCAAATTGCCTGGCTCATTGTGATGACAGGCTACAACCTGGACTTCCTCCTTTTAGACTCCACAATCAATTCAATTCAATTCAATTTTATTTGTATAGCGCCCTGTCCAATTGCATGAGTTTTAAGAAACGGACACAATCACCACATGGATTTCTCCCTGCTCAGCTGTCAAAGAGCTTACCAGTTTACCACTGCTCTCATTTTGGCAAGTCCCACAATTTCGACCTGAGATGCTACACAGCTTGGGTATTTAGCATGGCTCTAAATGACCCACTGTATTCTCCTCTTAATCTCTCATTGCAACCAAACAGAAGTATTCTGGAGAGGGTGGCAATGTCAAACGAGCAGTACTTGGACAGGCAACACTTTACACAGCAGAAAATGTCACAGCACAACCTGCAGTTCACACCAACCTTCTTCCCCTCTGCAAGCAACAATAGACTCTCCAGCACACCTTATGATGGGTTGTGGACTACAGTTCATTGGGTGCATGTGAGACTTTTTCATAATAAGCATGATTGGTTGTCTCCAGGTTTTCACAGGTAAGGTTTTCCAAGTCATGCTGCTGGTAGATTTGACTTGTGGGTGTGAGGTACCACCCTAATATTTAGAGCTTCCTTTCACAATGAATAACAACACGTCAACATACAGGCTAACTCTTCAACTGCTCTCATTGTGTACTTCTCATCTGATAATTTCACTGGTTTCATATGGCATTCTTGAGAATAAGAAATACTTTTACCTTTACTAATTATTATTGTTATTGTGATTATTCTTTTTTTAATTATTGTTATTATTATTTAACACTTTCTATTTGTAATTTTATTTCTTCTTTTCAAATAGAGAAGTTCACTGGGTCAGACTGGCACAGACTGGCTATGCAGAAGTTGGAAGCATGTCCTACTGCCCTGGAAAGCCTAGGTGTCCCACCTTTAAAAGTCTACAACATCCATCTGACTGACAGACACAACCGTGTAGATCAGGACACTGCACAGGTACTGTGTGCAACTCTCCAAAAGATCTATGTTGGATTGATACTGCCTCTCAAGTGTCATGATTTATGGGCTATATATTGTAGCTGCATTGACTCTACCTGCACATGTGGATGAGAGTGGCCTGACACCTTTCTAGCCCAGGTTTTACACCCTGATAGGACAAGCTAACCCTAACTGAGCAATAAAACAAGGGATAAAAGAGGAAAGAAGAGAAAGGCAATAGTTTTAAGCTTTCTTCCATATATATCATATGACACTGATCTTGATGTTGAATTTGTATTGTGTTACAGATAAAGATCCATGTATCTGGGTCAAAAACTGGAGGTTGTCTTTATACGTCTTCCATTAGAGACTCTAATACCAACAGGTTAGTACACTGTCCTGTTCTGTGTTCACTGGAAATGATTGTGACTCTTTTGTGTTATTGTTATATGCTGAATATACAAAGGATTATGGCAGCATATTCTTAGAAATAAACTGTGATGAGAACTTCTGGTGTGAAGCTGAAGCCAGCAGTAGCATGATTCAGCAGCTCTTAGAGAGTCTTTTATCCCCTCTAAATAAGTACTCTGTACTCACTTGTAAATGAAGGAACAAAAGACAGACCCAAGACAATTCGCACAAAGAAATTAAGGCAAACTGATTACAAGTAAAGACACTGACTATGTCACATGAAACCAAACTAAATATGAGGCTAGGAAGCTCTCCAAGGTGACATCATTGTTGATATATTGCAATGGCAGGTCTGCTCTGGCTAGAAGCAAAATTTGATTGTTTCTTATTTAAAAGAAATATGGACAGGATGTGAGGAGATGGAGCAGAGTGGCTGACATGGAGGAGTGGAGTGATGAAACTTATGAGGTTGCTAACAATCTTGGAGGCGCATCTATGTAAACTTCTTTACATCTATTTGTGGAGGTACGTAGAAAAGGCCTTTGACTCATTCTTAGTTAAGAATAGTTATTTTGGTTCTTAATAATATCTTGGTAATTCTTATTAATTAGCAACTGCAAAATAGATTGTTTGTATTTTGTTGAGAGGATTGATGCCTAAAAACTAGATCTGTTTCTAATCAAAAGTCACAATAATTTGATGAAATTGTCTCCAAACAGATGAAGTAGAAAATAAAATTGTTGGTGCAAATAAGTCTGCAGTGATAGATATATAAAGAATGTGATTCTTTCAATATCTGTCTTCCTGAAAAAAATCTTCAGTTCATTAAATCCCTGCAGCGTCTGAGAGCAGCAAGATACATATACGTATGTTCATTGGATGTGAATTGAGTGCCACTGTACACTTCTGCAAGGACCCTGGCATTTCTGTCTCCTTCCCAACCGTTCATCAAAATTGATGTTTTATGTTTTTGATATAGGGTGAATTTGGGTAATCTGGCACATTGGGTAATGCGGGACAACTAATCTTCAGTCTGTTTATTTTTATTTTATTTATAATAAAATCTAGTCAACAGAAATATGCATTAAGTGATGTAGTAAAAAGAAAGTTAAACTAAAGAGATGTACCATATAATCTGCAGTTGTAAAACAGGAGTTAAGGGTAAATGTGGTCTGTCCCTGTCTGTTTAAACTGATTGTCTGGCTAGTTAACTAGGGCATAATCAGTTTGCTCTCTAGAACAGAGATGATCCAAAAAGCACATTAGAAGTCCTGTGGTCTGCAGCCACTGGTTTCACCAAACATGGAGACGACAATGGGGTGATTGATGATGATGGTCTCTCACCTGCAAGGACTGTTTGTTCCCTGAGTATCCACAATAGATTGGTGAATTACCAAATAAATAACCTGTTACTGTTATTTTTGCTTGTGATTTGTTGATTGAATTTTAATTGATTAAAGAAATGTGATACACCCTTAATAGAATGCTTTAAATTAATTGTATAGTTTCTTTATTTAGGCCAGTGTTGAAGACTTGGCATGAATAAAGTAAGGTGCTTTAGGCTTTTTTTAAGCATAATACAAGTGTTCTGGATTACCAAGTGGTAGTGGTGTTTATTTTTTGACACAAATAAAACTAATAGCTGTGTTATGTCTCCTCTGAGTTTTATATCTCCATTCTTTCTTCTGGTGTGGTAAGAAAACACATTAAGTATATTAAGTACAACAGAAAGGTATCATATGTTGATCTAATTTTAAAACAGACATAGAAGTCAAAACTGCAAAAAATGTCCCAAATTACCTGAATTCACCCCATCATGATGCAAACACTGCTGGATTACATCGGTTATGAAATAATGACACCAAGTAGCTCTGGTGTTTCAGAGCTGGAAGACCTCTTGGACAACCATTGATGACATTGCTCAGGGTGCTTTTCTCGAGTTATGTTACAAGTTGTGTGGTATTGTTTAAACCACCTTACTTTATTATGATTTTAAGAGAGACACTTGAATATGACACCAAGGTTTCTAGGGGAATTATTGAGCATTTTGCAATTAAATAATGGTAATTTATAATGAAACACTGGCAGTTTTAGGCAAATAAGGCTGTGTTTTCATGTAACGGTAGGGAACTGAATTAAGCATTTCGTACCGGAATTCACACATCAGAGCCACCCTGCCAGGTACACCTCCATATCCAATACATTTCAGTGCTGAACGAAACACTGGTATTTGTGCTCCCTGCAGGTGGAGTCTGGAGCAGGCAGTGCTGAGTCTCCGAGAAGGACAGACCATCAACCTGCTCAGTCAAACGCAGGCAACAGAGCACACACAGGAACTAGACACAGGTCACTTGAGCTTTACGACTCAATATACCAATGAGAAAAATCAGAGTTGAAGTTGTTCTACTCCAGAAGGTGCTGAATAGAGATCTAACTATCCACTATCAGCTCCACTATCATTTGTGAAGAGTTAATTTGGATGCACAGCTCAGTGAGTGTCATTGTGATTATTGTGACTGCTCTGCTTGTTGTGTTGAGTGTCTGTGTTTTGTTTTGAATAAATACTGTAACACAAACATACAGTTGCACTTACTGCTGTGCTGCACAGTAAAGTTTTTTTTTCTATTTGAATAACTCGTAACTTTGTCTACAGTAACTGGTTGTTTTGTCAATTACATATGTACACAGTTTAACCAACTCAGAGGCTTGGAAGCTAACTGAGTATCACTGATATACTGCTCCAAAGACTCCTTTTCTTCCTTTACCTTTGAGATTATATATCGAGCAGGTTCTGTACCCATGCAGATAAGAATGTTGTCCATCTAATCTGATTTAGCTGTTCAATATGAATATTGAAAACAAATTGTTTTATTTCATACAGACTATCAAGCACCACTATACAGAGGTGCCACAGATTAAGGGTGGCAGCGAAATGCACATAAAAGTTATCCCTCTGAGCGAATCGGTAATGTGCAATACCATTTTTGTTGAAAGAAGACTATTAGGATGACCCTTAACGGCTGGGTGATGCAGAAAAAAATGGGCAAGGACACTCAAGTTTATCCATAAACGTGAGGTTTTATTCCTTACAGCAAGGACAAAATGACAGGCTTCAAAATAGATGATCCAAGCTGCCCACATAATGGACAACTGGCGCCTTAAATACTGTGTCATTGGTTAACATAATTGGAATATTCCATTAAAAGGTGTTCATTTACTCCCAGACCCCTGCTAACGCACTTGACACAATATTATAAATTTATGCAAATAGGTACTAGTAACGAAGTTCCCTTTGTTACAAAGACACAAAATTATGAGATCATATCAAGTTCCTGTGAGCTGTAAACCTACCACCTCCAAGAAAAAGGCAGCTCGCTCCATCTCACTCACACCAGGTGTGAATGGGAGAGTGCTGAAATGATTTTATCCTCAGTGTGAACATGAGGAGCAGTTGCTCTGCAGCTACTTCTTTACATTTCCTTTAGCTGACGCTTTTAACCAACACGACTGACAAAAAGTGCATTCAACAAGAATCAAGTAAGTAACTTGTGGTGCCATTTCGGTCGCTTCACACTGACCTGAATGCTGGACTTGTGGAATCTCATCTGAAGCGTTTCTGCCAAGTGATTGCACTTGCAGCCGTACTGTAATATTTGATCACCATGTAATCACTGTTATTAACCCTTTTTTTTTTCTGAAAAGCACATTTAGAATTGTAAGGAAACAATGTTGTGTTTTCACACATAATTTATGGTCCTGTTAACTATGAAGTCAACTATGTTTATAACCAATAAAAATGAGCGTCTGTCTGAATGGCTGATGACTGGCAAGCAACATCACATGACTTCAACACATGCTACACCACAGTTTTGGACTACAGCAGATACTGTTGTCTTTCTCACTTCTGACTAAGCTGCAGCTGCAGCGAACACTCCAGAGTCCCTTCGCTCTTCTCTGTGTGACTTCTCATCATTCTCCTGCACACCTACAAAAGCTCCTTCGGTGAGTTCAGTCATATTGATATTGATATTAAGATATATAGATATTGATATTGAGATATATATTGATAGATATTCATATATCATATTTTATTGTTCGTATTGCATGCTGTGAATTTTACAGATCATTTTTCCAAATGCATACCCTTATCACCAAATGATAGTATAAAGCACCAAATACACATATTATCAGCAATTTAATGTAAAGTGGAGAAACTACATGACAGTTAAGTAAGTATAAGTAAATTGGGTCATGTTACAGCTGTGGGTAATGTCAGTTTATGCATATTTATCTAGTTATTCTCAAATGTTATTTTTGAAAAGATGGAGTCCCGATTGGTTGCAAGTTTCATAATGATAAATCACATGTTTAAAACATTTGATGGTTTTTCATAAAGAAAAAACATGTCTGAATGGAGTTAAAGTCACACATTTAAAAACATAATAAATACTGATGATGATGAAGGAAACAAACCTCTGCACTGCTTTTATGAGCTTTCACTGTGAGAAATGTCCGTCTTCTGTGCAACCTATCAGACCATTGATCTGTGATACGTGTCACAAAAACTGCAACAACGTCATCATGTATGAGTGGACCTAGTGCGGTTGGCAAAAAAAGAGGAAGCAACCATAGCATAGAGTTGCATCATTCACTTTATGCCTTTTGAAAAAACTTTGTCAGTGCTAATCTAACTGTACCTTGACTGAGGCCACTAATGGGACCAGAATAAATCCAACACATAGTAATGTTATCAGAAGTCTAGCATGTTTCAGTGTTGACCTACGCCTTGTTTTTGTGGGAAATCACCACTTTATAGACACTTTTAGAAACTTGGGCAACTGCCACAATCTCCCACAAACTCACTGCAAGATGTTTTACTCTGTAGAGGTGGCTGTAGTGATGGTGGCGGTGATAGAGCAGGATTAATTGCAGGGTTGATGGCTTGATATTCCCACATTAATACTCCCCAAAGAGGATCCCCTTTCATTTTGGAGTATAAATAAAATATAAATCTCAAGTCACAGTGCCTGATAGTGAATAATTTCTGGAAAGAACAAGAAATGAGTCATTGTGTTGCACAAAGAGTCTCTACTTTGTTTTTTAAATGAACCAAGCACTTTCAGTTCTCTGTTTAGTGCCAAAAATAGCAACATAAGTTGATACATGAGACGGGATTTCTTCACACTACTCTGTATTTTATTTTGTAGTCTCAAGTGTTCTTTGTTGTTTTGCAGCTCAGTTGTTGTGATCAGGACCAGTTGTTTAATGCTCTTTAACATCTCTTTGCTACAGGATAGACTCCAGCCATGAGCTATGAAGACCAGTTTCTGCTCTTTGAGGGCCTGTTCGATGACAATGACACAACCGACCCGAGCTATGTGGTCAGCAAAACTGTTAAGATCTGTTCGAAGCAGAGTGTCAACAACTTTGGGGCAACATTCATCCCAGTTTTCTACTATGTCAACTTCATCTTGAGTTACCTTGGCAACGGGCTTGTCCTCTTCATCATCTACAAGTATGAAAAACTTAGCACAGTGACAAACATCTTCCTCCTGAATTTGGTCCTTTCCAACATTCTCTTTGCCACCAGTCTCCCCTTCTGGGCGACATACCATCAGTCAGAGTGGATTTTTGGCACATTTCTGTGTAAGATGGTCAGCAGCGCCTACTTTATTGGCTTCTACAGCTCCATTCTCTTCCTCACACTCATGACATTTGACCGATACCTCGCAGTGGTGCATGCAGTGGCAGCTGCCAAGAGCAGGAAAAAGGCATATGCCATTATTGCTTCAGTAGTGGTTTGGTGTATCAGTGTTGTAGCAAGCGTGAAAGAGCTGGTTCTCCAGAATGTGTGGAAGAATGCGTTCAGTGGACTCATGTGTGAGGAGTCAGGATTCCCTGAAAGCACAATGGAGCGCTGGCGTCTGGTCAGTTATTATCAACAATTCCTGCTGTTTTTCCTCCTTCCTCTCTTCATGGTAATGTACTGCTACGTCAGCATCACCGTCCGTATCCTGTCTACCCGCATGAAGGAGAAGTGCCGTGCCATCAAGCTCATATTTGTTATCATTCTCACTTTCTTCGCTTGCTGGACACCCTACAACATCGTCATCCTCCTTCAAGCTATACAGATTTCCAGCCACGGAGAGGATGATGACTGTAGTGAATCTGAGAGTTTGGACTATGCCTTGTATGTCACCCGCAACATAGCATTTCTGTATAGTTGTATCAGTCCTGTGTTTTATACATTTGTGGGAAAGAAGTTCCAGAGCCACTTCAGAAAGTTAGTGGCAAAGAAGATCCCCTGTCTGAAGAGACATATCAGCCTCAGTAGCCAGAGCACCAGAACCACATCACAGCGGACACCACACTCTGCTTATGAATACTAGGAACACACACACCAAATTAATGTCAAATGTCAGTGTAATGGTATGCATTTCCTGGGGACTAAGTGCTTAGTGTAACCTTATTAGTGTAACCCTTACAACTATTAATCCAACCCTAAACATTATCCTTTTGTTAGCCTATGCCAAACATTACTCTAACCTTATGTGTTCTCCTTTAAATTGAAATATTTACCTTATGGGCACTTGTTTATCCTCCCCATAAGAAAAACAAGTCCCATTAATTTGATTGTCTATAAAGATGTAGCTCCTCACAACATGAGTAATACCTTGACAACACACACACATACTCAGGATACTGACGCAGGATACTGACTCCCCTGATGACTGTTTCAGCAGATGTTTATAGAAAAAGTGGAACATATGGTAGCACTGTATGAATGTGAATGTGAATGTGAATGCATGACTGTGGCTTGTATTGTAAAGTGAGTAAATATCACTCTTAAATAAAAATTATTAAATTTTCTTTTATCATTAAATGTATTAGATAATTTTGTCAATGATTGCATATTGTTTATTCTATTCAAATGTACCTCTTTTTGAAAGGGTTACATGAGGAAGACTTGCTTTGTGACTTTTTATGCATATCTTTAATTGTACAAACCAGAGCTGCAGAATGCTTCTGCCTTTGATCACATTTTATGTAGATAAACTATGAATTTGATAATGTCAGCCCAAAATGTTTTACCACATGTGCAGAGCTGGTAATTCATTGAGAATGAAAAGGCAAACATATTTAGTTCATGTCAACAAATTCAATGAAAAGATCATAACCAACATTGTAGTCCTCTCAATAATTTTGAGTCCCATATCCAAACATTGGCTCTCAGTACGTACATGTTTCAAAACAGCTCAGACATTGTTGTAAACTTTAGAAAGGTTTGAACCAACAGTGTGTAGATTACAATGATAGAGATAATGCTGCTCATAGACATGTGAGTGAATGGATGAATTCACCTTGTACTGTATACTATATTCTAATACAGTCCATTGGCCATTTACCATTATTTAAACTCCTGCACCCTACAGTGCAGTACAGTGTGTTTAGCAGCACAGTGGAGGACAGACAGGATTTTGTGGGACAGCATTGTTTTTAAGTCTTTAAATTGTCCTTATGATGATTTCATGCATATGCTCCAAACGTGGTCTGGAGTTCCAGTCTTTTTGATTCAGTGTATACTTGTAGAGGTTTGATTTATTTGACTCATCTTGTACCATTGCTTTGAAATTAATTCTGTATTACCTTTCCAATAAATATCACAATCACACTGTTCCCCGGTGACACCTGTCATGGAAACTGTTTTGTTCTAATTCTCAACAGTTTTATTTTTTTCGTTACCAATGATTCAATCATTTCCTCTTTTCTGACAGAACATCTGGAGCAGTTTCCTGTCAGCTAAGTAGATTTCTCTGCTGATTCATTGCTTTAATTTCTGGGAAAACAACATTAAATACGTATATGGACAGTAAAATGATGAAACACTGGAGAGAATAAAGGGGAATTTAATTTCGAAATCCCTCTTATTTCTTCTTTTTTGAAACCTCAACATGACTACTGTAGGTTCCTTAACAATGAAGCCATGAGCTTGACGCTCTCACCCTCGTTATCCAACTCGAACTCAAAGGAAAAACTCCACAAATCCTCTCGTTAGTTTTCTTAATTTACTTCAAAAAAAAAAATAAAGCAAGATACAACAGTCCAGCATGACGATACACAAAAATGAGTGAGAGAATGACAAATAAAAAGAGTGAACGAGTGAGGTCAAAACACTATATGGCTCCACTCCATGATGCCTGACGTGACTGCCCGCTCAGCTTAACCACGCACACAGATCAATCCGCATTAAAGGTGCTATAGGCAATTTTTAAACCTGCAAATATCCATACACATTTCAAGTCAAGTCAAATGAACTTATCAATATGAATGATCTAACTGTAAATAATGTAATGGCTAGATTTTTACCACAATCAACACAAATATATTTTAATACATGAACTTAAATTATTATTCAAACATTAATGAACTCAAATAGGACCTAGGCTCCTACAACTACTATCATGCCACATTGTTACAATGACGATAAAGATTTCTGATCATCCTCAACCCCGTTTTCTGCTTACCCAAGTCAGCCAACGATTTTGGATAATTTCTCCCCTATTTCCTGGTGCCCTTATCAGGTCAGGTGCCTTTTCCTGGAAAATTGGCAAATAATAGTGGTAGTGAAATATTAATTTTGTCTATTTCACCCAGCCCCAATATGATTAAATTATCGATCATTTTGTGTGCTCATTTATATTTAAAATCACTTCTTTTACCATAAGAATTTGATCATATCTTTACTACAGCCATTTTAATTTAGAATTGATCTTCTCTCGTGCTGTAAACTTAACCAGTGCAATGAGTGGTGGGATAAAGTTTGCTACATCCATACAAAATACATGTATTTTATTATTTTGTCTGTAGTTTTTATTAATCACAGCTTTTATTGTACTGTCAAGTGCTTTGAGTGGTCATCAAAAAAAGGTACTATATAAATACAGACAATTTACTGAGGGCCGTAGTTTGGACATCCCTGATTTAAACGTAAAGCGTGTAGAATTTAGTGACATCTAGTGGTGAATTTGTATGTTGCAGCTGAAAACCCACCTTACCCAACCCCTTCCAAACATGAAAGAGAACCTGTGGTAGCCTTCAAACTCAAAAGGTGTTTAGTTTGTCCAGTCTGGACTAATGTAAAAAAACATGGCGGCCTTGGTAGAGAGGGTCCCCTCGATGTAAATATAAAGTATTTAAATATAAAGGGGGTAAAGAAAACTACAATTCATACAATTTAGATGAAACTAACTGTGAAAACATCATGAGGATTATTCTACAGTAAATATCTGCCAATAGATCTTTTTCACCTAAATCTTACACACTGGACCTTTAATAATTTTGTTAATGCCACTTTTAATGACTGGAAGTAAATAATGTAAGATTTCTTCTATGCAAACAAAAGGCTCAGTTCTCTCAAATTTGTTCAGACATTTTTAAAATCAGTGTAAGTCAGCAACTCACCTTACCCAAGATAATCTGTTCACCAGACAGGTGTGATACAACAAAATATGCTCATTTTAAAGCATAATCATTGATGTGCCTTGGACTGGTCACAATAAAAGACCTCTCTAAAATGTGCAGTTAATTTTGAAGAAAGGCCTGTATTAGGCACTGAACTACAGTTTCCAGTATTTGGTATGACCACCATTTGCCTGAAGCAGTGCAACACATTTCCATTTCCTTTGCATATGAGTTGATCAGGTTATTGATTGTGACCTGTGGAATATTGGTTATTCCAGGATGAGATCCTTGCTGTCTGCAATCTGCGAGCGAATCATTCACTCTCCAGTTCCTCATGCCACCTTTTTGATCGGACAATAAACACCCTTGAACTTTCCATTCTGACTCGTGCTGTGTTCTGTCTCTGTGCTGGGGTCTAAACACATCTTGAACATAACAGAAAATAATCTAAATTTAAATTAAGAAAGTGTAAGTGACGCAAAATTACCAGAGAAAATGTATCTACTGCAGTGACTTTTATATTGTGGTCAACACAAGTCTGTTCATAATACCGGTAACAATAAATGTCATTGTGAATAAACTGATATATGTTTTAGCAAACTGTTTCAAATTCAGTTAAGTTTTGGAATTTAATGTGAGGAGAGTCAGGGAATTGAACCTGTAGTAGCCGTTTGTCAAAACAAATAAAAGTTTCAAATCAAACCTTTCAATTACAAAAATCAAAGGGCCACTGTTGCACCATGGGTTGTGGTGTATGCGGATGGGAAAAACAAATGTCCAAACAAGTATCCAATTTCAGTAGAAAACTGTAGTTTATTTGACCAGAAAAGTGAGCAAACAATAACAAAGAAAATTCCTCCGTGCCTCTCCCGCTCCGGTAGAAACCATATGCCCACCCCGGTGCATGCTGGTCCAATACCGTGATCCTAGATATAATCCTTAACGTGCACAAATGAAACAAAACACAAATAATAAACACCAAAAAACACCTAACCTAAACAAATAATAGAACAAAATACTAACAGAAATCTAATCACAATGAAATCAAATAAATTGCTTCAGAATAATCAAATCTAAATACTAACTAAACTAAATACTAAACGAACCAACACTAAATACTAACAATAAACAAATAGCTCCAACACTCCGGCCCCTAATTGTGCATTAAATCACAATTACTTTAATTTCTCAAAGGAGCTATTCCCTCAACCCTACCTATAACTAGACATGGCAAGTCATACATTAGCTTCAGTTCACTTTCTTCTTTGTGATGAACCTGCAACAACAATAAGAGAGAGGGAGGAAGTAAGAGAGAGAGAAAATAAGAGAGAAAGAGAGAAAATAAGAGAGAATAAGCTTCGTCACAGGCCTCTCCAAAATGCTGGTCCTGGTCCGAAGGCGCACAGAGCGCACCAGGCCCTTTGCGCCTGCTCTCACATCCAAGATTTTCCCCATCAGCCAAGATCCTCTTGGAGCTGCAGCATCTGCAATAAGGACCATGTCTCCAGGAATGAGACTTCTCCTTGGTCTTGTCCATTTCTGTCTCTCTTGCATCATTGGTAGGTATTCATAAATCCATCTCTTCCAAAAGAGTTCTGCCATGTATTGTATTTGCTTCCATCTTTTCCTGATGTACAGATCACTGTGATCAAACAGTCCTGGTGGCATGATTGGCTTGCCCTTTAACATCAGAATGTGATTAGGTGTGAGCGCCTCCAGGTCATCTGGATCATCAGAGACCTTTGTGATGGGTCTGTCATTCAATATGGCCTCAGCCTCACAGAAAACAGTTTGGAGCCCTTCATCATCCAGAATTTGCTGTTTGAGAACTGAAGATAGAACACTTTTCACTGAGTGAATCAGGCGCTCCCAAACACCACCATGATGGGAAGCTGCTGGTGTGTTAAAGTTCCATTTCATGCCATCCTGGACCAAAGCCGTTATCAGACCTGAGAGTGGAGACTGGGCCTCGTCTACAGATGAACCTCCGAACAGCATTTATACAGGAATCTGTATCAAGCGTATATGCCACCTCCAAATGCACAGCACGACTAGTGAGACAGGTGCAAAGCACTCCATACCTTTTTAGAAGACTTCTGCCTCTTTTAACATCGATGGGCCCTAAATAGTAAACTCCAACATTTGTAAAAGGGGCTTGTGGCATTCACAATCTTCTTTTGACCCATTGTTCTTAACAGAATACTTTTACCCCTCAAGTTCAGCTTTCTTGCCAAGTTCTCTGTACATAATGTTCCTGAACTCCCAGGATCCAAAAAAGCATATGTCTGCACAGTTTTGTTACTCCTCTGACTCTTGACTTTGACTGCAACAATAGAAAAAATAGAGGCATCTTTGTGACCGGCCCCAATATGGCCACAGCTCTGAAACACTGCAGGTAAAACATTTGAAGAGCTCACAGTCTGTTGATCAGAGGGTGTTCCTTTATCCTGCCTTTCTATATGAAGTACACTTGGGTGCTTTTGGTGACACACGTTGCAGTCCAAACAACTCCTGTAGTCTTTGCTTGTGTGGCCTACTTTCAGGCAACCAAAACAGAGTCCTTTTTCTTTGATCAAATTAATCTTGTCGCTGTGTACTTTCATTTTAAACAGTGAACATTGATCCATTGAATGATTACTTTGTGAACAGAACAGACAGTTGAGAGTGGAGGGCTTGGTCCTGTTTCCTGTATGTTGAGTTATGACTCCTTCCTGTACTGCAGTGACATTGGTGGCAAAGCTACTTCCCTTTTTCCTTTGTTTGAAGTGACTGGCAGTGGAAGCTTTGGAGTTGGTAAGCTCTTGAATGTTGCCAAAAACTGTATCTGAAGCAATCTTGTCTTTCAATAAAACCAACAAGATCAGCGGACATTGCTCTGTTACCCCTTCGTTCTTCCAGATCACAAGCAACATTTCTCCATTTTTCCCTTAATTTATAAGGATGTTTCAAAATGATTTTCCCCATGTTAGATGGTAAATCCAATTCTTTCATGTGCATCAGCTGCTCTTTTAAATTTGAGCAGCCACGAAGAAACAACGAGAATGATTGCAACCCTTGAATGTCCTTGCTTTTAACAGGTGTCCAGTTAAGTATTTTTTCCATGTATGCAGCTGCAATTTTGTGTTCATTTCCAAACTGTTCAAGAAAATGTAAACAATCACTCCAATTGTCTGTTTTCTCCTCCTTTTCAAAAGCTCTGATGAAAGGCCTGTATTGAAGAGGGTCTCCATCAAACACAGGGATATTTCTAGATGGCAGGACAGAGCACAGATTTTGTTGGACAAGCAAAGCACTGATGTCATTTTGTCTTTGCATAATGTTTACAATGTCATTTTGATAACTGTCAGTCAGAGTTTGGGTCTGATGGTGAGCATGTCCCATTTGAGTTCCATTTACAGTTTGCATCACATGAACTGGAGCATCAGTCATTAAAGTAATTTCATCCATTTGTTTCATCGGTCTTTGTTTAGGCTTGACAACTGGTGGTTCGGGTACAGGAGCAGACAAACCAAAAACATGATCTTTTTTATCCATTTTACTTTGAACAAAAACGTTGGCATGGGGATTTAAGTCACTCGCGCCACGAGATTTGTTCCTTTCAAAAGAGTTCATGCCGTTTGAACGTTTTGAGCCACACTGCGATGAACTGCTTTCCAAGACTTGAAGCTTTGCCTGTGTTGCTGCCATCTCCGTTTCAAGCTCAAGTTGCTCCTTTTCTCTCCTCAGTTTTTCCTGTTGCGCTTATATTTGATGTTTCCTTTTTTGTGCAGCGATGCGCTCCACAAGCGCTGCCTTATTGGCCTCAGCTTTAATGCGAGCAGATGATGTCGAGGAACTCCGTGATAGCCGGGAATGTGATTTTACAGAGCTTGTTTTTACACTTGAAACATTGGAGGCACTATCTTCAGGGTTTATTCCATCAGCAACACATTGATCATCAGGATCATCTTTAGTTGGCTCAACATGTGTATGACCGGCGTCACAGAGCCAGCTTTTTACCTTTTCAGTGAAACCACAGAACATTGTCATTTTGTCCGTGAAGTATTTACTTTCAGGTTCCCGTCTGCGAAAACATGGCCGACATTCCTTGTATTTTCAGATAAAAATGTCATTTTCCAACATAGTTTGGGCATTAAAATGACTTTTGGTAACATTTCTAGTGAGAAATGTGCCCTTTACTTTCACAATCTTCCACCAGTTCATGCTTATGGACTGTATCTTATTAGTTATCGTGGATATTTTTTCGGATCAGGCCAGAAAATTGTAGAACTGTAACGTTTTAATCGTCGCTATGGAGTTGCTATAGACTCTGCGATCCCGGAAATTACGTAACCACAGTCATGACGAGCCGGGCCCGATTGCGCATGCATGGGCGGATTTGACGCTTAATAAATACCGCCGCACCTGGACTGTCCGGTCCATTTAAGACAAAGCAATGTGATGAGCATGGGCCACTTGGAAGACGACGATGTCTTATTCCTTGCGGATGCACTTTTGGAAGAGTTTCAGGTAAGAAGTTTCTTCTGGGATTTTTTTATATTGTAATGTCTGTTTACAGTACGAATACCGAGAGAGCGCAAACGTGGAGATTCCGTCAATACAGCGAATTGAATGCTATTCATTTACTGATGTTTTATTTGTTTTGGCGCAGGCTACGGCCCACGATAGCCATTGTTACTTGGGTTGTGAATAAATGGTTGGTACCATAGACTGTATATAAAGGTGTTACATTGCAGCGTCCCCCAATGATGAGCTAAGCGACTGGACGCCTAGCTCATCATTGAGGGACGCTACAATATAAACAAATAATGCAATGGTACAAGAAAACTTACAAGAACCACAAATAGCTTTACAAGGTACTGTGTAGGGCCTGCGGGGAGGAAGGGGCCTCTGTAGGGTCTTCCCTATACACATACATTCTAGGTTATGAGAACTTCCCTATTTTTGGAGTGTATAATGAAGCTTGATTTCGTTTTCTAAAATTAAGGATGGTTTATGATTTAACTTACATGAATGAATGATATAGATTAACAATTTGGTTGAATTAGTAGTATGCAATATGACAATTATGTTTCGTAACAAGATGTATATTGTATGAAATGTTATGTTATGTTACATTCATTTCTAATGTACCAAAATAAATTCTTCTCGTTTAATTGCAGTGGGAAGATGTGGCCCTTGCAGTGGGTGGAAAAACAATACACCAGAAGCTGACATGTATACACACAACACACACAACACACACACACAAATGTACCAGAAAATGTTGAGTGTTATGTGTTAACTATAGGGTACTATTGTTCTAGAGCATCTGTTTTTGTGTTTCTTAATATTGCTTATCATTATATATATATATATATATATATATATATATATATATATATATATATATATAGCTAAAGAGCAGCTTCAGCCACAGGCTCATCCAACCCCGCTGCTCTAAGGAGCGATACAGGAAATCGTTCATTCCAACCGCAATAAGACTCTACAACTCATCTACCTCTGTCAGAGCCACCATCACAGAACTGCACTAATATACCTGTCACCCTTGCACCATGTACCCTGCACTACACTACGCCCCATATACTGGAACATTTACTTCTGTGATATGTGTTAATTAAACCATTTTGATATTACAGACCATTTTATACAATAATATTGTCTTTTGCACACCCAGTCTACATATTCTTACACTGATAGTATATTGTATAGTCAAGTACTTATATTTATACCCTACTATATACTATATATCATATCATATTATATCATACTCTGTATATTCTCTGTATATTCTTCGTATATATAGGTCTATATACACATATTTATACATGTGTACATGTTATTATTATTATATTATTACTACTACTATTACTATTATTATTATTATTATATATACTGTTGCTGCCATTATTACTATATACTGCTATTATATTGGTATAATTACTATCTATATAAATATATATTATGTTATATTGTATACTATATATATATATATATATATATATATATATATATATATATCTATACTGTACTACTATTCTTATATACAGTCTAACAATAAGATTACCATCATATCATCAGTACTATTACCATCATATTGCCACTGCACTACTTGTCTGCCTATTCATCTTGTGTTTCTGTTTTTGTTCTTTCTACCTCAATGTTTTGTTTTGTTCTATTGTATTGTGTTTTGTTGTGTTCTGATATACGAGCTGCTATGACGACTTAATTTCCCTCCGGGGATGAATAAAGTAATCTATCTATCTATCTATCTATCTATCTATATATATATAATGATAAGCAATATATATATACATATATATTAATAATATTATTTATATTTAAACTTGTTGTTAACTTTGTATTTTTGGAATGTTGCAATTTGTTCTGTATATATTATACATTAAAAATACATTAAAACCCCAAAGCCTTGTGTGATTGTGTGAAATGCTGAAACCTTTAATTTTATTTTTATAATATAATTTATTTACCCTTTAGCCCTTATACATACAGTTTGTGTTTTTGCCCAGTTATACAGTTATATTTTAGTACTATTTTTACTTGCCATGTACCATCATCCTATTTGTAAAGAATGTTTCACACATTTTTTTAATTCTTTACTCTTTATTTTTATTGTATAAAAACAACTTTAAGTAAGAATCAGATAGGGAGCTGATGTACACTTTCATTGTGCTTGTCAACTGTGATGTAGAAATACAAATACTTAAAAGTTATTGAAAAAGAGAAAAATGTAATATAAGAAAAATAATCCATGTTCATCATCATCAAATTTATCAGAAACACAATAGGCCTATAAACTAATAAAACACATAAGAGATGACATGGGCACAGGCCATTTTAATTCCCATTTAGTTTGTCCAAGTGCTCATTTAATCTATCATTAAATGGTAATCAAGTAACAGGAATAGCATTCATGCTCACTGAATGTCACAACGCAGGGACGATGATTCAAACAACACGCGACTACGCCGTTTACGGAATTGCAGAGTCCGTAGCAACTCCATAGCATCGATTAAAACGTTACAGTTCTACATTTTTCTGGCGTGATCTGAAAAATGACTTATTAGTTAGTAAGTAAACTAATAAGATACAGACCATAAGCATGAACTGGCGGAAGATTGTGAAAGGGCACTTTTCTCGCTAGAAATAATGTAATAAAACGTGTAATCTATCATCAAATAGTAATATCAGATAACAGGAATAGCATTCACGCTAACTGAACATCACAACGCAGGGACGATGATTCAAACAACACGCAACTACGCCGTTTCCAGGATCGCAGAGTCCGTAGCAACTCCATAGCGACGATTAAAACGTTACAGTTCTACAATTTTCTGGCATGATCCAAAAAAACATCCACGATAACTAATAAGATACAGTCCATAAGCATGAACTGGTGAAAGATTGTGAAAGTAAAGGGCACATTTCTACTATTTCAACTATGTTGGAAAATGACATTTTTACATGAAAATGCAAGGAATGTCGGCCATGTTTTCATTTTCGCAAACGGGAACCTGAGAGTCACATGACGTGAGCACAGGCCAATGCAAATCTATGGGAAGACAAAAAAAGTAGACATCTCACAATTTGACAGGCCAAATTGTGAGATGTCTACGTTTTTCCTAGTGGGCCAACGTAGCTATTACACGTTTTCAGATGAGACTGGGTTGTTCTATGACTGACACAGAAACTAGACAGATACCTTTTTTTCTTTTTTACCGTTAACTAACAAATGTCCTGAGTGTTTTTATGCACTTGGCAGATGTAACCTCAGAGTTCATGTCTTCCTTACTTGATGATGATCATCTTGTTGCCCATGATCTGTGTAGCTAGCAAACCTCTTCTTTCACATAGGGCAGACAGCTTCCTGTTTTAACCACAATGGCTTCAGTTTTCATGCTTTTACTTAGAAACGGTTACCTCTCTTCTCACTTTTGTTTCCTGTTTACCTGACTGTATCAAAATCTTCTTCTTTCACTATTCAAGGTGTTCCATTGTGAGCATTCATGCTGAGTGTGAAACCCTCTGCAGAGCTCTATTAAAGACCCAAAGATAACTCCGGTCTGAGTAACTCTTTAATTCACATCTCAAGATAAATTTCCAGCACACTGGGATTGAGGCATTAAACTTGGTGGCACTTCTCTAAGCACGCTGTTGGATAATAGCAAATCCATCATGCATGTGGGTTCCCTTATGCATGCCTGCTAAACTGATAGGCTTTCACAGGAAGTTCCCCCAGACCACAGATTACCAATGCAAGCCTGGAAACATATCTGCTGAATTGGTGGGATCTAAATATATTTTATTATTATATTAGCAGTTCAAAGGTAAAGGAAATGTGGACATAACAATCGATTGTATACCAGGTACCATTGGATTTAAATCACAATATCCTTTTTAAACCCTGTGATCGGGCCCAGTGGAAGGGTGCACAAATACATCTCTGAATTTGCACACTTGCCTTCTTGCTGCTGTGGAGCCCTACAACCAACACACATTGATTTTCATTTATGCTTCATGTAAATCGAATGTTTTTTTCCTATTCTTTAATTGAGATTTTCACAGGAAGCCTCTGTGAAAAAGAAATTCCGTTCTGAATCCACCCAGGTCTATTCCCTCATGGAGACATCTGCTGCGCTGAGAACACCGATCTTTGTCTTCATGTGGTTCTCACACCTTCCTTTGCCGTTCCCCTTCTGCCCAACCCCCCTCAGCCCCCTCCTCATTTCAGGGAGCCCTGCATTGTTGTACGTATCGGACCGTACCATCTTGCAGCAGAGATCGGGGGTGTATTGATGAGTCCGGCAGTTCAGCGCAGTAGCATCCCCCGTCTGTCTGTCTGTCTGTCTGACCATGCACCTGAGGTCCGGCCCGCAGCACACCCGCGTTCTGCTCACAGGCTGCTTCTGGAGGTTGTCGGTTGAACCCCGCTGGAGTGCCGCTGGGCAGGTTGAAAAGAGAGAGAAGAGAGGAGACAATACGCGCATGGCAGACATTGCTCTTTGCTTTGGCTGCTGATAAAGAAAGCAGCGTCTCGCCTGTGTGTGTCCAGGACAACAGACCGTCTCTGTCCGCCCCGTCGACCCTGAGCCTTTTCTCCGAAGATGTCTCTTGTGACCGCGCTGTGGCTGCTGCCTGTGTTGTGTAGCATCATCAACACCTCCAGTGCTACGTCCTCAGTGTCCCGTAAGTAGGCTAATAAACACACACACACACACACACACACACACACATAGAGAGAGAGAATAGCATACATAATATGTGTATACAGCTGTAATAGCATCTCCTTCATCATTACTCTGTGAATATATCCAGAAGCAGAAGAGGCCTCTTACTTTGTGAATGGTTGATAACACTGCAGTTCAGTTGTAGATGTGTGTTGATAACACATTCTACCTGGTAACACAGTGGTTGAACCAAATGGACCTTGAGTTGACAGGATTTTCTAAACACTATAGAATAAACATAATGAATAATGATAAATCGTGTGGCTGAAAATTAAATACTGTGGTTTCACCTCTAACAAACACGTATTTGAAGTAACAGCTTAAGGTTAGAAGGTTGACATCAGTTTCACTGCAGTGGACACACTCTGGATGTATTTACTGTAGCATAGCACAAAGATCACAAACTGTCCAACCACTGCACAGTTCTTTTTTATACCTCTGTATCTAACAGATGTACATTAGAAATAGAAAACACGGCTGTGTTTCAGTTAGTGTTGGAGTAGACAGCAGAAAATAGTGCCAACATGCAGCATTTTTCATTGCCTCACTGAGGTGTTTCCCCACCTATCTCTGTTCTATTCTGATGGTCTCTGATTATTTTATGTCAGAAAGACAACTTTGGAATAGTTGTAGGGCACGGTCTCTTCCTTGGTATGGTATCTTGCTATGTTCTTGTTTTCAGTTTTGTGCTTATAAAACTGTTAAAAAAAGACTTCAACATATGACTTTGGTGGAAAGGTTGGCATATTGATACAATTAAGTATAAAACATTTTGGTCAGAGGCAGCAAAGAAATTAAGTCACTTCCAAAACGTTGGAATTTATAAAAACATACTTGACAGGAGAATGTGCGCACTTCCATGCTAACTCTGACCCATGCATACAAACATTTTAGAGATGGGAAAATGATGATGCAGACGTGAGGTGGTGAACTGAAGCAGATTATTGATCCACTTTGTCATTAACATTAAAACCAACAGCGTTAGTTGTGCTCACGCAACATAACTGTTGTATACGAACCTTCAATTGAAAAAGATATAAAACAACTTACAGCAAATTATTTTCAGATTCCATTAAACAGCAGAGTTACAGAGCCGAGTCATATATAGTTTTTAATATTATCTTCTTACACGGTGCGTATATCATCATGTAGACGTGCAGTAGACATGACTGTGCTATGAGGCGCACAGAGCGCACTGAAGATCACTCACAACAATAAATAAAAACTATTCCCTTTCAAACTTCTATTTCACAGTAATATCCTCGAGTGGAGGTTAGACTGATGTGTGAAGTAATCGGTCTGATTGCTCTAAATCTATGAATACTGCAGTGACAATTGTGCGTAGGCTGCGTGATGGATGCACGCGAATGGATGCTAGACTGAGTCCAGTTTTACACAGATCGACTGACGGAACCAAACTATCCCAGTACAAACACAAGCATATACAAATAATTATGTTACATTTATGGATTGGGGACTTCACAGCTGTCTATGAATTAAATAATCCTGCAGTTTTGAATGATTAAAATAAATCCAGAATATAAAAAGTGTTCCCTCACATTCAGACAGTGTGAAGCCATTCTTTTTTTGCCTCCACCTTTAACTTTGATTTTTTTATCCTCACGCTCACTCACTGTATTAACAGCAGCAGCAGTGTATCAGTGTATTTTCTTTATTAGTGACATCACTGCTGTCCCATAAAATCTCTCTTCACCTCCACCTCACTCACAAACACCTTGATGTCAGTGTCAGAGAGTCTTGCTTCCTCTTCTCATCACTTGATGTCATGACTCTGTGGAAACCCATTGGTCAGCATGATCATTTAATATTCATGAGGTGCTTTGCATTGACCATTTATGGTTGAATGTGGGCGTGTAGAGGACGGAATATGAGGCAGATTCACTTAGGAACGTTTCCAGGTGGACTGTGATTTATAAAGTGAATATTTCATTCAGGTGAGTGTGCGCAGGGTTTTAAAAATCAGAATTTATTTTGCGTATGACATTTTCGGCTTTTGTGCTCACGTACACTTTTATTATGAATCCTACGCACTGTTTTATAAATGAGGCACCTGGTCTGTTTCTTTCACTTTGGAATTAATTATTTAATTCAGCTAGGTTTTTGAATACTATCATTCAGCCATTGCTGAATTGTTAAAGGGATAGAATCAGAATCAGAATCAGAATCGCTTTTATTGCTAGGTATGTGAACACACACGAGGAATTTGACTCCGGTTTTCCTTTGTTCTCTTAGTACGACAGTTTAAAAAAACAACAAACAAACATAGAGATGAACAAGGACAAAAGACAATAACAAAAGCTATATACATGTACAAAAAAGCTAAATAGTTGGTGCAAATGGTGCATAGTGCAAGGATGAAGTAATAAATATACATATACAGTGTGCACAGTATATTAGTATGTACAGATTTTACAGGTGATGTTACTGATATTTTAGTCCGGTTTTAGCTATTTGACACAGAGACAGCCTGAGGGGAAAAAAATGGGATGTTTTGGTGTATAGTGTTGTGTAGCGTCTACCGGAGGGGAGAAGTTTAAACAGTTTGTATCCAGGGTGTGATGGGTCTGCAGAGATGTTACGTGCCCGTTTCCTGACTCTGGTCAGGTACAGGTCCTGGATGGAGGGCAGGCTGACACCAATAATTTTCTCTGCAGTCCTTATTGTCCGTTGCAGTCTATTCTTTTCTGGTTTTGTGGCCGATCCAAACCAAACAGTGATTGAGGAGCAGAGAACAGACTGAATGATGCAGAGTAGAATTGTGACAGCAGCTCCTAAGGGAGGTTGAGGTCTTGAGCTGGCGCAGGAAGAACAACCTCTGCTGGGCCTTTTTGATGATGGTGACTGTGTTGGTCTCCCACTTCAGGTCCTGGGAGATTGTGGAGCCCAGAAACTTGAGGTTTTCAACAGCAGTCACAGAGTTGTTGGTAATGGTGATGGGCGGCAGAGTGGGGGGGCGTCTCCTAATGTCCACTGTCATCTCTACAGTTTTGAGGGTGTTCAGCTCCAGATTGTTCTGACCACACCAGCGGACCAGCCGTTCAACCTCCCGTCTGTAAGCAGACTCGTCACCGTCCTGGATGAGGCCGATGATCGTTGTGTCGTCTGCAAATTTCAGGAGTTTAACAGATGGGTCTTTAGAGGTGCAGTCGTTGGTGTAAAGGCAGGAGAGCAGTGGGGAGAGCACACACCCCAGGGGGGCGCCAGTGCTGATAGTCCGGGTGCTGGATATGATGCTCCCCATCCTCATCTGCTGCTTCCTGTCTGTCAGGAAGTTTGTAATCCACTGACAGGTGGAGGAGGGCACAGTGAGCTGGGTGAGCTTAGTGTGGAGAATGTCTGGAACAATGTTATTGAACGCCGAACTGAAGTCCACAGGATCCTGGCGTACGTCCCTGCAGAGTCGAGGTGTTGCAGGATGTAGTGCAGTCCCATGTTGACAGCATCATCCGCTGACCTGTTTGCCCAGTAGGCAAACTGCAGGGGGTCCAGCAGGGGTTCTGTGATGTCCTTCAGGTGCGACAATACCAGCCTCTTGAAGGACTTCATGACTAAAGACGTGAGGGCGACAGGCCTGAAGTCATTTAGTCCTGTGATGGTGGGTTCCTGGGGGATTGGGATTATTGTGGAGAGTCAGCCAGTTCATGGTTCACTGCAGTGTTGGGGGATGGTCTCCTGTAGTTTGTGATGTTCTGCAGGCCTCTCCACACTGACGTTGGATCGTTGTCTGATTCTGATCTTTCCAGCGTAGCTCCTCTTAGCTGCTTTCACCTCGGTCGTCAGCGTGTTTCTGGCCTGGTTGTACAGATATTTCATTGAAACAGGAAAATTCACTCATGGAGGGGTGGGTGAAGTGTTTGAGTCCACCTTTGGAGTTTCAGGGGTAAACAGTGTTGCAGCCAAATCAATACAATTGAAGTGACAGAATAGGTGACTGTAACAGAGGTCTCTGTTAGCCGTGGGTCACTCGTCAGTGACACACAGGATCGCCAGGTACCTTTCTTATCTTTATTTTTGTTTTTACAGACACACACATACATGCATGCTGGTCCTATGGTCAGCAGTTGTCTCACAGCCTTCTGAACTCCTGTTTCCCAGGCAGCAGGCTACTGCTGATAAAGAATTAACCCCAAGGAACATCTGTGCATAGTCAGACCCTTTTCCCTGGCACTGATCCCATAACCACATCCCCACTCTGTCCCTCCTGCAGCCGACGCTGATGATACCGCACTACCACATATCTCCACAGCCTGACTTAGGCCGGGGAGCCGTCTGGCATAACCTACTACTCCCCCATCTGAACTGGAGAGGAAGTCAGCCACAGCCATCTGTGCCCCCCGGCCTATGGCTCACCTTGAATTTGAAGGGCTGTAATGCCAAATACCAATATGCATTGGTATCTTTTATGTGGTGGAGCCACTGGTCTGAACAGAGGCTGAATGGGCGTCCCAGGAGGTAATAACGTAGAGTGTCGACCGCCCACCAGATTGCCAGGCACTCCTTTTCTACCGTGCTGTACTTGGCCTCCCTCTCGGACAATTTCTGGGTGATGTACAGTACCAGGTGGTCGACGCCCCTTACCTTAGTCTGCAAGATAAAAGGGAGAGAAAAGTTAGGTGTGTCAGGGTTTTCCGCAGCGCTTTATAGTTAAGGCGGCCGTCTTGACAACAACGGCCCCCCGCCTTGACTACGTCCCCCCGAAAATAAATAAATAAATAAATATTCCGCATCCCCGCATGCATAGACAGTAGGTTAAAATAAGGCTGCATCGCAATGAGGCGGAATAGCGGCATCTGTAGGTTAAATATGTTAAGCCATCTATCATCTGCTGTAACTGCGTGGCAAGGCCAACATTTCTTTTTTATCACCTTGACTGACTAATTTTCTGCGGGAAACACTGTGTGTGTGGAGACGTGGTTTCCACAGAGGACCTGTTTCAATCAATCGATCAAACAAATAATATTTGTATAGCCCATATTCACAAATCACAATTTGTCTCATAAGGCTTTTACAAGGGGCGACATCCTCTTCCCCTAACCCTCAACAAGAGTCAGGAAAAACTACCCAAAAAAAACTTTTAACAGGGAAAAAAGAACGTAGAAACCTCAGAGAGGTGTTTGGACCATCTCAAATGCCTGCTAGCACTGCTCTGACTGGATCTGAGGCACCTTTTCGGGTCAGATTGGTCAGTGAGCTGGTCAGGTCGGCAAACGCCGGCATAAACCACCCCGCCAGGCCCAAGAACCACCTCATCTCTTTTTTGGACCTGGACCGCTGGCAGGCTGTGATAGTCAGGTTTTATCCACATGAGGGCGCACCCTCCACGCAAGTGGTACCCCAGATACCGTTCGGGTTGGCTGTGATGCCAGCCTGCCTCAGTGACTCCAGCACCGCGGCCACCGGCTGCACATGCTCCGCCCAGGTGTCACTATGGATAATGATGTCATCCAGGTAGGCAGCAGCATCTGCAGCATGTGGATGCAGCACACAGCCCATGAGGCGGTGAAAAGTGGTGGGGGCCCTGAACAACCTGAACGGAAGTGTGACAAATTGGTACAACCTCCTTACTCCTTAGACTCTGGAGACAAGGGAATCTGCCAGTAGGCTTTGATTGAATCCAGCCTGGTAAAAAAAAAAGGTGCAGTGCCTACCTGATCCAGGAGCTTGACCCAGGGCATTGGATATGCGTCAAACTGCATTCACCTTACGGTAGTCCACGCAGAAAGATATAGATCCATTCTACTTGGTTACAAGAACAATGGGGCTACAACAAGCACTGTTGGTCTCTTCTATTACCCCCATCTCGAGCATAGCTGCCAATTCTTTCTGAGTTACTTTTTTTTTTTTTTCACCAAGTGTGTTTATTAATTTCAAAATATACAGTCACACTACAACAAATAATACAGGTGCAAAACAGAACTTTCACAGTAAGGATTATCTTCAATAAGGCACAAATAACAGAGCAGTAGCATGCTTTATTTTACACAGTCCAAATCATAAATCATCCTTCAGAGTCACTGGTGGTTATCCCTTAAAGAAAAGCATTTCAAATAAGACAAAGTAAGAACAAACAGACAGATATTAAATACCTGGCAATTTCATTTGTTGGTGGTTTACATACAGGGGGAACATGCCTCCAATGCTTTCCTCCCTTCTAAGAACACCATAAAAGATCTCCACATATTGTCAAAGATGAGGTATTTACCCTTTAACATGAAAGTGAGTTTTTCCAGTGCAAGAGAGTCTGACAGTCCTGCAAGCCAAACACTGATACTAGGTTTGATAGTGGATTTCCAAGCTTTGGCTATGGTATATTTGGCTTGTAGCATGCAAAGGGTAACCATAGATTTGTTTGCCTTGCTAAGGTTATGGTTTACTGGGAAAACACCAAAAGATACACAGTTTGGGATCTTTTGTAGCAGGTGTATAAATAAATATGAATTGAGTGGTAGAGGGGGTGACATTTTTCTTTCCATACTCATCCAGTACCGTGGCGTTTCTTGTGAGAACCAACAAGAGGCAATAGTGAGTTGGGCAGCCCAATAATACCACTGAAGGTTTGGGAGTTTCAACCCTCCTCTATCATAGGGGAGATAAAGCAAAGATAAGCGAATTCTAGCCCTTCGGTTGTCCCAAATGAAATTACAGAACATGCTTTTCATCTTTGAAAAAAAATGAGTAGGAGGACCAAGAGGAATGGAATGAAAGAGGTAAAGACATTTTGGAAGAACATTCATTTTAAGTATGTTAATCCACCCTATCATGGAAATTGGTAACATTGACCATCTATTAATAGATTCAGAAACTGACTCTATCACTGGATTATAATTTTTCTCTATTAAATCATCAATTTTAGGAGTAATTCTAATACCAAGATAAGTGAAGCTATCCCTAACTATTTTGAATGGTGAATGCTTAAGGAAAAGAATTAGCAGATTTTGATTCATTAATTTTGTAACTGGAGAGTTTGCTAAAAGAGCTACTGGTATTAAACAAATGATGTAGTGACTGTTCTAAATGGGGTAAAAAAATTAAAATATCATCCGCGAGCCAAGGGCTCAATTACCATCAGAAACAGAAGAGGTGAAAGGGGACAGCCTTGGCGTGTGCCTCTTGAAAGATTAAAAGGTTTGGATATAATATAATTTGTTAATACTGATGCAGCCAAGTTATTATATAAAACTTTAATCCAATCAGAGAAATAACGACCAAAGCCAAAACGTGCAAGAAGTTCATGGAGATATCGATGCTCAACACGATCAAACACTTTTTCCACGTCCAGTGACAGTACTGCTGTATCAGCTTTCTGAATGACTTTTAGTTTTTGTTCAGGGAGCAATACAAGTACTTATTCTCCTGGTGTTAATTGGCTCTGCCTAGCTCCTCTGTTGTATAGGCACTGTTGATTGGGCCTGGAGCGTATTTTCACGTGATAACTTTCCAACTGTGTGGAGTTTTGCTTGCAGGTCCAGGAAGTAGTGAATTTCATTCTTACTGGGGCTTGGACCCTCCAGTTTTTTCCAAGTAGGTCCAATTTGCCCCATGGTTTTCTGCCAAATAGTAGTTCATAGGGAGAAAATCCTGTGTACCGTGAAAAAATCCCAATATCCTCATGCACTCCTCGTGAAATGGCCTGATGAGGTCCATACCAATGCGCTCAAATGGACCTCCATTAATGGTAAAGGGATGGCGCTCTAGGGATAGTCGGTTGGTTCACCAGTTGACATTCATGGCAGGATGCGTACCAGTGGCGCACATACTTGCAAATGCCAGGACAATAAAATCGGATCGTTATCCGGCTTAGTGTTTTTTTCATAGCCCATGTGACCAGCCATTGGGTTATAATGCGCCTAGAAAACCATTTCCAGACGGTTTTTAGGCACGAGCAACTGGGTGTCACAACTCACTCTGTACAGCCTGCCACTGATCAGGGAAAAATATGGGCATGTCTGTGCCTCGCCGCCACATAAATTTTTATCACTTGTTTGAACGCAAAGCATAGAGTGTCATCATGAGAGTGCTCAAGTGGAAAATCTCCCATGGAGTGTAATTCGGGTACCAGCGGTGCCTCCAGGGCATGTTTGAAATGTGAAAAGTTGTTTTTTACATTTTTTTATTTACAGTCTATGGCTCCACTGTCAGAACCCTACATCCCCATTTTCTCTTTGCCACTCCTCATATTCCTGTTGCCTGAAACTTCACAGCTTGCTTGGTGCCTTGCACATCTGTTATTCTTATGTGGATTAAGGGCAGAATTATAAAATGGCCACCTTGCAATCAATGTTAATCAACACTTTAACTAGTAACAATACAGTGTTTGACTTTATGCTTTTAAACAGTTCGGAATTTTCAGTAGCTGTAGCTGTGTGCTCAACTTAAATGGGAACTTTGCCGATTTTGTAACAGTATTAATATGAAGATGAGCAATGCTTAAATTCCCACTGTGTTGCCTGGACCGAGATATACTTGATCTGTTGTTGTTTGTAGTCCGATGGCCATTTTTATGTCACTGGTGGACTTTTGCAAGCTCAATGTCTGTTCCAGAATTACATGTACTTCCACATATCTGTGTGCAGTTGGAATCAAAACATCCTGTTTGAAATCAACTAATAAGAACAATTACAAGACAATACTAATGGTTTATAAGACTTTCCATAACTGAGCTCTCTCCAGGTTATCAGCTGTCATTAGCCATTGCCTATCAGGATACTTTACTAGAAACCCATTTCATTCACCAACCATTCTTAAGAAGAAATTTCTTCTTAAAACCCACGTACGCAGTTTTTATGAAGATTCTAACATTCACCAATGTTTTCTTATCTGGGATTTTTTTTTGTTCTTATGTAAACAGAATCTAAGCATAGAGAAGAGCACTCTTGCGAAATATTGAAAAATGAAAGACTATAAAAGAATCAGTTATTGTGTTTTTTACTTTTAATTCTACAGTTGTATGATAAGATTTAAATTACCACAATAACATGTTGAAGAGGATATTTAGTCACAAAAATAGTCTCCCATCTTTAGGTTTTACACACTGGTGTTTACATTGACACAATGTGTCACATGTTCCATAGTTTTACAACTTTTAGCTAAAATGTTCCATCCAAGTGTAGCTGATAAATTCTGAAAACTGAGTATATTTCTGCTCTGAGAAGAGAGATGGCTCAGGAGATGCATCATGTTCCGATCTGGACATGATACTGAATAATATTCAAAACATATGAACCTGGCATGTCCAGTGCCAATGGTTCCTGTCAGGCTCAGGTTGAGTATCCACAGATGCTCAGCTGAGGGTTCATCTGCAGTGCTGTGTTTCCAATGATGAGCTGCTCCAGCTCAGATAACTCTGTGCACCTTCCTTTTCGTCTGTAATATATATTTTGACTTCAAATCTGAGATCAAACTGTTTTTTATACTTCAATCATACAACTTTCTCCTGATACAGTTTTCACTGAACCCATGTATTGTTTTATGTGGTATTTTATTTTTACTCTTGGCTTCTTAAATATTCTTTTCAGTTTCTGTGATTGTGTGTGCACACAACAATGCAGTCTCATGCCCTTTTATGGGCACTGACAAGGCATTTACCTGTTAATCAGAAAAAAAAACTGACACATTCTTTCAACTTACCAACACATGGTATATACTGTATCAATATAAGAACACAAATGTGAACGATTCTGCAGTTTAAGAATGTGTCATTTATCTGACTTAGAGTTTTCTTAGAAAACGTCTTCAGATCAAATTTAAGAAAGTTCTTTGGAAGTTATTGGTGAATGAGGCTCAATGGCACACAAGAATCAAACTGTAAAAAATATTTATAGCATCAGCCGCGGATACAAAAGAACAACAAAAAACTGTCGGATACAGTTACTCTCAGTGAAAGCTGTATGAGACAGTCACACAGTTGAAGGAAAAAAAAAATTTGATCTCAATCTCTATTGTCAAACACTGAAGAGAGAGAAGGAGGTGGGGGTCATCTGAGCCGGACAAGAGCATCACTGATAACACTACTGCATGTTTTAAAAAATATTCTGGTTCAGGTCAGTCACATTGGCTGGTCTGTTTTTTTTACACTGCTCATTTCTGTAATCTGGGAAAACAAACAAAAACCATTTATGTTAGGGACAGATTAAAACACACTCAGTGCCGCATTAACTGTTTCGGGCTCAGGTCAGGTTCAGACAGGTTCAGGTCTGACCTCGGTGCGCACACAGGCATTTCCCGTCTCAGAGTCAGACAGTCAGCTTGTTTTTCAGAATTAACATGCTACAATTAGACAGAACATTTTAACTAAAGGCTGGAAAACTATTGAACTGTTAAATGTGTCACATGCATTTAACACCAGTGTGTCAAACAGGGTGTTTTTGCAAATAAGTGTTATCTTTTTCAACATTTTCATGTATTTCAAATTACTGACACACTTAAAAAGATATTATATCATATATATACAAAATAGCTCAAAAAGAGGTGCAAGAGGAGGTAGTTGTGGTTTGATTGTAAGTGGGTTTAAAGAACACATTTCCTCTTAAGAATGGTTGGTGAATGAGGCCCAATGAGAGTAGAATTCAAACGTAATCATAACATAGTACTGCATGGATAGCTTGTATGTCCTTCAATGCACACTTCTATCATAAAGGACATTACTCACTGGAGACTGGGTAAAAACTGAAAAGACTGCTCTCATAACATTTAATTTAATCAGATGTGTGTTTCTTCCTGTATAGACTGGGGAGCTACTAAAAACTTATGTTCATGTCCTCTTGCTGCATTGTTCTGATTTTGTACAGTTCATCTTACAGTAAACAAGCCCTTCCTTTGGGCTGTTTGTATTGTAACAGTTTACTGTTATTACCATTACTATTGAAAATAGTAGTGGCAGATCGATTAAGGCGCCATGTCACTAATTGTGATTAAAACCAAACAGTTACAAGACTAGTGAACAAGTAGGTGGCACATTAACTCATTGCATGCCTCTGCCAGAAGAATCTCCTTGTCTGTTGCTATAATTGATTGGTAATTCGGGCTGATTGCTGATCAGCTGATATAGATTCTATAGATCTTGATCTTGGATCTTTGTGCTGAACTGAGTCCAGTTTTACACAGACTGACCCGACAGAACCTAACCATCCCAGTGCAAACACAAGTACTCACCATTCTGTGTTGAAGCCCCATTTGGAAGCTTCAGCACTTGAGCTCTGCTGATGTCTTGCTATTTATATGGATAGTAACATTCGTCATTTCCCTAAGATGACATTCTTATAACACTCTGTACAATCTCATTCTTGGTTGTTTTTTTTATGTAATTTCCATTTCCCCTCTTGTCTGGCTCTGGCACACACAGATGACACTCATCCTTAATGCCACCTACAAAACTGCTTGTTTGGTATGCAGTTGGTGCAAGCAGCCAGTGAGTACACCAGCAGCTGGTTCTGAGACAAAAAATGAGCATGGGGTAAATAAGCAGAAAAAAGGCATACATAGAACACATAAAATACACCCGAGCGGATAGACATTCAATAACTAAGCTGGATTACTACACTGGTGAATGGATGATCTGGCAACGACAGGAGAGATGAGCTGGGGTTTTGTAGACTGAGGAGAGGTGGAGTAGATGAGGAGATGAAGCTCAGCTGTGCAGGTAGTAAACAGGAGGCCCCACGCAGCTCCTAACACCCTGCCAGTTCAATGTTTTGCATATTGTTGACTCGTGAACAGAGATGCTATCCTCTTCCAATGATTCTTTCAAGACTTTAGTTGTAACTTTAGGGTCCTTCTGTATGTAATTGAGGATTCTGTGTCTTTGGAGTCACCTTGGCTGGGTGCCCACATAGGGAGACTTGCCAAAGTAGCAAATAGTCTTTATTTATTTACTGAAAATTTCTCTAACTTTAGACTGATGGATGGATGAAAGAAGTCTTTGAGATGATTTTGTAACCCTTTCCAACATTGTGCAAATCAACTACTCTTGATTGTGGGCCTTGGTTCACATCAGCAGATACTTCTTGTGAGTAGCGAACTCAAAATGTTTGAGTGGTCAAAGTTACTCTAACCCATACCTCCATATTTGTTTCATTTATGGGACTCCAGAACTTCTGACACCAATAAGCTTTTGCTTAAGTTGATCTATGAGTTCAGATTCTTTTTACCAAGCTACGCTATGAATGTTTGAATAATGCATTCAATATGGACAAGAACAATGCAATTATTTGTGTTATTTGTTAAAATAAATTGTGAACTGTTGCTTTTTGTCATTTAGATAGGATCAGCATGACCAGACCATGCTTTATAAAAAAGATATACATAAAGGCTTGTAATCCCAAAGGGTTCACATAATGTTTCCTGCCATTGTAGGTCACTTCATATCCAGATAACGTTACATCACAAAAAAAACACATTTCTGATATAAAATGACAATATGGAAAAGCCCATTTCTTCTTACTTTCTCATATTTTATAATATACTGTACACAAATAACAGGTACATATTTGATTATTGTCCTATTTTTATTTAGACTCTTTTGTGCAAAATATTAGTGTATTAAATATGTAAAGATAGATGGAAAAAAAACAAAGACCTGTTTAAGTACAAGCTACTCATTGTGTCTTGGCTGGTTTGCGACATTTTCTGAATTGTCTGTATCATGTTGACTAGGCTACATGCTTGTGTTGCATTCACACACATTTCCTGCCTATATCTGTGCTGTGTGGAAGAGGGCAAAGCACTTTCCAAGTAACAAAAAATATTGCTGCAAAGACATATTTGTTACACAATTAAATAAATGATAGAGATTCTTGTGCATGTTCACTCAATATATGTCATCATACAGTATATCACACAGCCCTAGCTAATACTAACATAAGAATGTGCAGGAGAGACAATAGTATTAAAATTAATATCACAGAAATGAAGAACACATATTCTCCTCAAAGAGATGTTGTTGGGATGTTGAGGTTGTTTTCCAGGTTCTTTGTGGGGCAGATTATCACCTTCTTGTTTTTTAAAATTGCTTAATACATGCTTGGCTTGTTGTTTTGTAATGCATATGAGGAAGCTCATTACCATACCCTGCACCTGTCACACACACACACACACACACACACACACACACACACACACACACACACACACACACACACACACACACACACACACAAACACACACAGAGCTCTGATCCCTCCCCCCATCCAAGACTCCATGTCAGGAACAAAGACTTAAAAACCTACACACACACACACACACACACACACACACACACACACACACACACACACACACACACACACACACACACACACACACACACACACACACACACATTTTGATTTCTGGACCAGTCAGGACATGAGCATCAGTACTGAAGCAGTGTGTTAAGGTTATTTTAAAGAATATTTTCATGGTATTTAGCCTTTTTCTGCTTGCCATTTCAAAATTTGGATTAGCTCCCTAGTATAAGGTCTGCAGAAAGTCAGGACAATCTGATATGTGCACAGCTGCATAGAATTACTGTAAAAGCAAACATGAATTGGAATTACAAGGACTATAAATCTAGACACAAAGACACTCTTCTAGTTCTTGGGCACATTATGTTTTTTTTGATATTTAAAGATGAAAGACAAAAGAATCTTGAGAACTCAGATCCACAGTCTTTTAGTTTTAATATTATCATATATAATAAACCGTTTAGTTCACCATTCACCAAAAATATGAGCATGTTCAATGAATGGTACTCTTTTAGTGCATTCATACACAGCACTGAGCATTTTCATAAATCTCCCAATATCAGTGCTAACATGGAGATGTTTACAAGTGTGCTGTAATGTTCACAATGTTGACCATCTGAGATAAGTGACTTCATGCATTCGCTAACATTTGCTCTTCAGCACTTAAAAAGATACAACTGTTGGATTGTCTTTGGTTTATATTTATAAAACCTTCATTGCTTATGATAAGCTAATCACGTGGTCTGTTTTCTCTGTTTCAGGGAAGTGTGAGGACAGTTTGGCCACTCCCCTTCCTTACAGCTCCTTCACCAGTTCATCTGTATATGCCAAAGGATATGGAGCTGGTTATGCCAAACTCAATCGAAAACAAGGTATGCCTGTGCAAGTATTGTCCCTACTATTGTGAATGTACATTGTAAAAGTTCATGGTTGATATTCGGATGATGCACTTTAAAAGGTCTTAGAACACCCCTATTTTTCCAGTGTGTTATTTATTAAAATCTTTGCAGTTCAAGCCTGTAGTGAATAAATGTAGATGAGCTGAAAAGTGTCCAAGGTAAAGATAAAAGCTCACCTCACCAATAACTGACAAACCATAAAGTAATGCAAACTATTCATTCAGCAGCCTCCACCTTAGTTTATGACTTACAAACCCTCTGTACAAAGGCAGTGTTGGAACAAGCTGTTCCTATGTCCTTTATTAAAAAAAGATGTTTGTACATATATCATGTCAAAATGAAAACTGTTGCACGGAATGGTGAATCATGAAAGAGAGATATATCTTCAGTGTAAGATATGTGCTTCAGCTCCTGTTCTTTTGAGCTTGTCCTTCAGCATTCATTAATTTATCAAGTACTGTGTCCCCAATTTAATTATTTTCTGGAGTAGTAAACAGTCCTGTAAAGTGTAATCCGATGTTAATTCTCTTTTCATTAATACATACTGTCTATAAAAATTTGAAGAATTATTTATGTAACTATGGTAATAAAATGAAGGCAAAGGAACATGCTTTGTTGAACCACGATAATTTGCCACCCTATGCTCCTTGCACGAATTGACAGACAGATAAGGAGGTAGGTTAATCCAAGGATGCCTCTGGGCTTGACACAAACTTTTTGAAACCACACAAAGACTCTATGATATGTCCAATTAGACATCTAGTAAATGTATCATATGGCAAGCTTCCCTTGTACCATCGTCTTGGAAGGTGGCCATGGTTAGCCCAATTTCTAAATCTGCGGAAACAGACCCCAAGGCTCCATTCTTGGTTATACAATATAACATTTTTACAATAACTGGCTTCCTGAATCAAATCTCTTATTGAAGAAGAAGAAGAAGAAGAATTACTTTTATTGTCATGTTAACACTTTTACATGCATACATGAAATTGTTCTCCGCATTTAACCCTTCAAGTTGGCACCTGTTAAAAACACACATTGACAGATGCCATGTACACACATATACTGGAGCGGTGGGCTGCTGTTGCTGGCACCCGGGGAGCAGATGTTGTGGGGGGGGGGGGTTATTGGACAACCTGCTCTACCGCTGAACACCAACTGTATTATGTTTACAAAACAATCAGTAATGCAAACTTGTTCAAATGTGTTTCTGAAGAAATTTAAATTGCAGATGAGTTCAAGTATCTTGGGTCAGATTAGACTCCACATAACCTTCCTTGTTTGGCTCACCTCCTTTAAATAGTGAAATGACCTACCACTTGCAGTAAGGGATTGCTCTCCCTACCTATTTTAAGATCCATCTTAAATGATGAATTAAGGCAAACCAAAACTGTGATAACTTCTAATTGTATACATTGGAGGCTGTGTTTTGTCCTCTTTTACCTATGCAATGTTTATATATTTGTTTCTGTATGTTGTGCTTATGATGCATTTGTCTTTGTTTGTTACCTGCCTAGGGACTACAGGTTAGCATTCTTACTGGAATCTGGCATGTTCACATGTGGTGTTTTTAAAAAAGATGTTCATTAACATGCTATGTCCCTATCAAATAGATAAAAAATAAAAAAAACTCATCCCCTGGATCACCATTCTAAAAATATGAGAAGCACATTGTGGAATTGTTTTCAATTCTTCATTGTAAATAGAAAAAATTTAAACAAAGATAAAATACCAACAATCTGTACATCAATTACTAATCTGAGGAAAATGCTTATCAGTTAGAATTTGTTTGAACATGATTAATTGAAAAGTTACAGACATAGTAGATACACAGATCTGAAAAAAGGACAGACGATCCTTTAAACCACCCCAATGCAGGAGTAACTCAGAGACTTCATCACTTAAATGTCTAAGAGATAACTTTGTCCCATCTTGGTTAGTGATCTCGATTTCAACTATTTGTACTTTTCGATTTCAATGAAGAAACAGTTTTATGATGTAATCTCATTGCATTTGACCATTGTGGACAAATTTGTGCTGCGTAAACCCAGAAGGTAATTTCAATACCTTCAGTTTTTATGGTTATGGATAAGTACAAGTGCTGAGCTGTAGAATACAGTCCAGAATCCAGATACTCTGGTGCACAGGGTCACTCTTCATTATTTGGTAGTGATTGTCCACATCTGTGGCAGCAGCTCTCAGGCCCAGCATGCTGCTATGTCTAATAGAGTAACAGTTGTGCTAATCAACTCACCCAGTGCTGATCCCCTTAGCCCCCTCCATACGTCTCTCCTGCAGCTGGATGCCACCATGCCCACCCTCACAAATGGGATCTCATTATGCAAAATGTTTGGTTTGAAAGATGCGCTTTCTGATCTTTGTAAGGCCACTCTTCTCTATGACAGGTTCAGTAAACAGACTATCCTCTGGAATTTTCTTTTGGTCTCTGAGGCACTTAAAATCATTTGCATAGACTGCCAACTGAAGAAGTAGAGCTGGCTTTTGTAATCCCTTGATACCTGGACTAGATTAATCTTGAAACGGTGAGAGCAATATATAAAATATTTGCAATGGTTTAGTAGAGGGACCTTTAATAAGATAAGTGCTCAAGAGCTCTCAAGTTTTAGGATAAGGTATAATTTTCTTTACCAAGGATGAAGCCTGTGGGTTTGGTGTTAGATAGAGCACCTCTTTCCTCTTGTAGAGATACAATGGTGAAGATACATTTAATGTATCCATGTGACGACATTACCATCAGTTCCAAATGACACCCTTTTTCTGCTCTTCTTCCTTTTAATGTTCTCTCATCTTTCACCTAGGTGCTGGAGGCTGGTCACCCCTGGATACAGACCATTACCAGTGGTTACAAGTGGACCTGGGTTCTAGGAAGCAGGTGGTTGCCATAGGGACTCAGGGTCGCTACAGTAGCTCCGATTGGACCAGCAAGTATCGGCTGCTTTACAGTGACAGTCAGAAAAACTGGAGGCCTTATTTACAGGATGGTAACATCTGGGTAAGGACAAATCTTATTGATGTTGTGTAGTATTAAGTCATCTCATCTAATCTAAACTTCACTAGAACCCTTTGAAAACCATTATTTACAATTTCTGTCAAATTAAATCATTGCAGCAACATCCTACTATTGACACTGGCAGTTTCTTGGGGATACATTACCATAAATACGATTTTTAACTTTCCTAACAGTCGCCAAATTGTTGCAGCGACTGCATCTGCAAGGTCTTTGTACAAATATTCACTAGTTTATTGTTGGATGATCCAAGGGTGCATCTCATATGTTTCCCTCAAGGTATTGTAACATTACATTACATGTCATTTGGTGGACACTTTTATCCAAAGCAACTTACAATTTGTGCATTCAACATATTTTAGGGGCCATTAAGGGGTTCAGTATCTTTACCACTCTACCACTCAGCCACAGCATATATGTCTCTCCCATTGTACAAATATTCTTTTTCACTTCTACTGAACTGACCCAACATCTACTAAACAGAGCTGTTCTACCATTGTAGCTTAGCAAACAATACTGAATATGAAACTCCTGGAAATAAAAAAAACAGAATAGTTAATTGTTCATGGTCATGTAATTGCTTGTCTTGTATCTGTAGAGCAGAATGTATTTACCATTTAATGCCAGATTGAGCTGGACCAAAACTGAAACTCAGAGGCACAGAAACCCACAAAAGGTGGAGTAAAGTGCACTATTTATGCTTTGATTCTAAATTATTTTAAAATTCTTAATCTTTTCAAACTCAAAAAGCATGGCATTTGAAGAAAATGATTGCATCCCAGTGGAAGCCACCTCATTCTCTTAATGTTAAAACTTGGCTCCTAAAAACACTATGTAGGGTCAGTGTATTGCTCCTAACTTTCTGTAATCTGAGTCACAGCATGTTTCATAGCAGAAACACGTCTGCAAATGTCAATGAAAGAAAAAGAAAAATTGGATTCTGTATCTTTAAACAAAAAGGTTGAGGTCTTTTATAAGTACATACTTTTTATATGCAGTATATATAGCATAAGTCAGACATGGCCAGGGTGCAGGGAAAATCCAAAAACAAGTAACAAACCATCAGAGCAATCTAGCAAAGTACTAGGGAAATGGAATAGACTGACGGGGGAAACCAGGAATAGGTGTGGTAGGTGAGGGCTACAAGTATTTCACATTAAGAAAAGAACCAAGATAAGAAATCATTTTAAAAGGATGTCAGGAAGTTTCCTTTGCAAGCAGCCACAAATGTGTGAAAGTGACCAAGATGGGCAGTCTCATTGTCCAGTCTGATACATGTTGGCTTTTCTTGCAACCCAAATATATTATTTGCTTTACAATTTTCAATCCAAGTATTTAATCCAGTTTTTCAAATGTTTGTTATTATTTATCTTTTCAATATAAATTTGAACTGATAAGTCATTACAAGTTTAATTACTAAGTATTACATGTACCTGCCAGTATATCGCATTGTATTTGTTTTCTGTGTGTTTCAGACATTTGAGGGAAATGTCAATATTGAGGGCGTGGTTCACCATGAACTGCAGCACACCATTCTGGCTCGCTACATTCGCTTCATCCCAGTGGACTGGAGCAAAGAGGGACGCATTGGCGTACGTCTGGAGCTCTACGGCTGCTCATACTGTGAGTACAAGAGGATAAACTGCTCCACCAACAGTCTACTCTGTGCCACAGTATATGTCACTCTAGATGTTTATGAATTAGATTTGATTTTACCAACAAATTATTTTCCACCAGATGTATGAAGAACTAAACTGTTGCAGTATCTATACATTTTATTTTAACAAACCCCCAAAATACAATAAAACATTTTCTAGCCCTAAATATACTAATTAAAAAGCTCCTCCACTGCACTGCTGTCACATGGTTGGCTGATAATTGTATAAACATTCTCTTTTAGTTATTAATGAAAGACTATCAGCATATAAACAAGGACTTTCATAAAAGTAAACCTGTTTAAGTACACATTAACAAATGTGTTGTCTAGCTCATTTTGCTAAATATAGGAAATCTGTGAATGATAAGTACAAGAGGACAGTGGCTGTTACAACCCATGGCCATACCAGGAGTTTTGAATAATGAAGTTTTGTTCTTTGTTTTTGTCTGTGAAATGTTTTATGTTTATCTGTGAACAGCCTTTTTGTACAGTCTTTTTGTAGTGTCAGATCCACTACAACTTGAAAACAAGATGATGCTTGCCACATGTTTATCATGACTTAAATGTAGCAAAATGCTTTTGCAGGATTATAACATTGATGATGGAAATTGGAGGGTGACAGTTTTATGCTCTTCTTGCAACTGTGACACACAAGAAAAAAGTGTATCATGGTTCAGCCAGCAGACATTTTGGATCCCAGCTTTGTTCCATTGGTAGAATACAGAATTTCCTTTTTGTCATCCAGGGGCAGATGTGATCAGTTTTGATGGCCAAGGTGTCATCTCTTACCGCTTCAGGAGTAAGAAGATGAAGATTCTGAAGGATGTCATCTCACTGAAGTTTCGAACCACAGCTAGGGACGGTGTCTTGCTCCATGGAGAAGGACAGCAGGGAGACTACCTTTCCCTCGAGCTCCGCAGGGCTCGACTGCAGCTCAGCATCAACTTAGGTAGCATTTCTGTAAAATATGTGTAATTTAAAGCACAGCATTACGTATGTCTGGTGATGGCCACACAGCCAGTTCTGTTCTATCCAACTCTTTGAATTGTATTATCAAGCGCTGTCAAACATCATTAACGCAACCTGTTCGTGTGTTTGATTTGCAGGCAGTAACCAGTATGGTTCCATCAAGGGTCACACCTCTGTGATCAGTGGGAGCTTACTGGATGATGACCACTGGCATTCGGTTGTCATAGAGCGTTACCGGAGGAATGTCAACTTCACTCTGGACCATCACACTCAGCAGTTCAGGACCAATGGAGACTTTGACCACCTTGACCTGGACTATGAGGTAAAGACTCCATATGGCTCATGCTTTCGGCCATTTTCATCAAGCAGTGTTGTTACAGATTTTTTCACAATTTTACATACATTTATATCTCCTTGCATAGAGGCTCCCTGGTGGTTCATGAGCTTTGGTTGCCACTTGCCAACCATGAACCCATAGTCCCAACTTTGTATATGGCAAAGAGATATTTATTTATAATATAATATTTTGCCATTTTTCATTGTAGTCACTGAAATATACAGTAGAACTAAGCAAAGTTGTCATTAGTTCTTGGAAAGATCTGCATCCACACTAAACCACCTGGTTAAGTCTTCCATTGCTTTATGTACAATTTGTTTTGTCCTGTACACACTACACACACTGCAAGCTTTTTCAAATTGATCCACTCTGGACATGTTTTGTTATCAGTTAAAATTTTTGGGGGAGAAAAACTTAGACAAAATACAGAAACAAAGATGCGTTTTAATATTTATTGCTTTTACTTACTTAACTTATCTAGCTCTGCATGGACATACTCTTACTGTCAGGCCTTGATTTGCAATAAAAGAGTTCAGTTCAGTTGAGGTCATGTTAATCATGTAGCAAACTCTTATAATAGCTAATCAATACTGTTGATAATGTGTGTGAAGAAGATGATGGAGACACTCTGTCGCTGTGTTCATGGCTATCTTAGCTACTACTGTTTGTCTTACCAATGAACTTCCGTCAGCCCAGGCAGAACGTTCCTATGGTTTTAAGGAAATAAAAAATAAAATTACATCAATTTCACATTAGACTGAGTCTCCCTCATCAGCAACCAGGTGACCTTTACTAAATGTTGATTTATATTTATGCAGGGACAATATCCTAGTAGATTTATTTATTTTCTTATTAAGCTTCGGTTTAATTTTGTTTTGAAGGCTGTGTCAAAGTTTACAGTCTTGAATCATATCTCTGACTGGTGTCACACAGTTTTATCAGTTTAATTTTACCTTCACTGTTTAAATTCTTTTAAACGTTTTATATTGTTTTATGGAATTCTGAATTGTTGTTAGGTTTGTCAATAGTGTAACCTTCGGGCATACAAGAGATATTCACCATCTTGTCCTATGTTCTAAAAAATGATTACATAATTACAAATAGCTGACCAGTTGGACTTTGTATATGACTTAAGCACATAAAAAGGGATATACAAATAATACAACATAAAAGACAGAAACACAATGCTTTAAAGTGGGCAAAGCAATTTTTTCAGTTACCTAAAATTGAATTATCTGATTTTATATGGAGTGTGTGTACGGGTCACAGTGAAGATCACAGAGGATCACAGGATCTATATCCCATAGTCCATGTTGTCTATGTTGCTTTGCCTTCAGATCAGCTTTGGAGGTGTGGCTGTGTCAGCAAAGCCAAGCTCAGGAGGCAGAGAGAACTTTGTGGGCTGCATGGAGGGAATCACCTACAACGGAGACAACATCACCAGCCTTGTCCGCAGGAAGAAGGTGGACACGTCCAGCTTCGTAAGACAACTCCCTCTGACTCAGTGTGTGTTATTGTGTGCATGTGTGTGT
The DNA here is from genome assembly GCF_024713975.1 of Paralichthys olivaceus. Classification (NCBI taxonomy): domain Eukaryota; kingdom Metazoa; phylum Chordata; class Actinopteri; order Pleuronectiformes; family Paralichthyidae; genus Paralichthys; species Paralichthys olivaceus. Next base: position 22,640,185 of record NC_091108.1, on the reverse strand, counting down.
GTGAATAAAATGACACTTTTACCAACTCTGCACACTTTTGCCATTCAATGACATTTCTGAGGATTTCATACTTTTTTAAAGCTAGTTTCTTATTGCACTAAACTGTTTCTCATCTTGGTGGTAACTTTTTCTTGAAGGAGAATATTTCACAACACATGTAATAGCTCTGTAACAAAAGGGTTGGAGGGTTAGGGTTAGTCAGAGCTTGGAGACCAGGATGATGAAATTGGATGTTTAAGCTCAGCCAAAAACAAGTAAGGGTAAAAAAAGGCAGGCAGAGAGAGACAAGCTTCTTCAAGTGCAGATCAGGGCACCAAGAAGCATGCAAAATGTTGCAACACACAGATGCTGTCAGGAGAGGAATATGGCCAGAAAGGAAGGAAGGTTAGACATTGGGAATCTTAGGAATACTAAAGTAGGAGTGGCTGTATCTGACATGACATGACAGTTGCAAAGTGCATCGCAGAAAAAAAGGAAGACAAGACTAATGTGACGTATTTCAGCTCAATGGCTCAAACCTGCTCCTCAGCTTGTCCAGGTTTTTTAATTAAATGGTGCAGTTGTGTGGATCTAAAACCCTGTCATTACTTTTCCAACATATTTTATCATGCATATTAATGTAATTTATGTGTGGTGAGGTCATTACTATTTTGCTGAAAGACTTTCCAGCATTCCTGTATTTTTAATAAATAAATACAACAAAAATGAAACCTGACTAAGGAGCAGTCTGTAGTTTAGTCAATCCATGACTATAATTCCATAATTCCTCTCTCCCACTTTAGCGTAACCTGACTTTTTCGTGCGCCGAGTCCAACTCCTTCCCTGTCTTCTTCAACTCGACCTCCTTCCTGCGGCTGCCCGGTCAGAGTGACAGTGACACTCTGTCAGTAAGTCTGTCTTTCAGGACATGGAACCCCAATGGGCTGCTAATGTTTACGGCGCTGGCTGATGGCTGGGTGGAGGTGGGGCTGACGGAGGGCAAGGTCACCGTCTACATGAATGTGACACAGAGGAAGAACACGCGCATTGACATCTCATCAGGTGAGCTGAACTCATTGGTCACCAGAACGGAAGTTCAGGAACCTTCAGTTAGTTGAATTAGTTGTCACCTTTGTTTTGTTGCCTGCTTCAATTTGGCTGTTCTCCTGACTGAAGTGTGTTTTTCTTCTCAGGCTCAGGTCTGAATGATGGCCAGTGGCACAGTGTCCATCTGAATGCCTTGGAGAACTATGCAATGCTGACTGTGGATGGAGATGAAGCATCTACAGTCAGAACAGCCATCCCCATTCAAATCCAGACTGTAGGAGCCTACTACTTTGGAGGTAGCTAAATATTGATTTTAAGTTTGTGGTGGTGGCAGTGCAAGTGATATTGTCACACAGTGAACTACACAGTTACTTTAGTTTCTTTTAGTCAAATTAGAATTGTTTAAATTAAGTCTGTTACCACAACACAGTGCCACTTTATATTTCAATTAGATTTAATCTGTATTGCACCAAAATCATCAACACATATTATCTCAAGGCACTTTAAACAGTACAGTCCAGACCTCACCATGTTATAGAGGAACTGAACAATTCCCACAACTAGCAGTACTGCTGACTGTGGAAAGAAAATATTAAAAATATATATTTTAACAGGAAGAAACCTTTAGAATCAGACTTCAACTGGTTATGGTGACCATCTGCCTCAACAGGTTGGGGTGAGCAGAGGAAAATGGTGGACTGACAAGAGGGGAGAGAAGAGAGAGATGGAGAAAGAGGAGAGAGAAAAACTGTGAAACTTGTAACATATTGTATAATGAAGCAGGATTGATGGGAGTGTAAAATAGGGAGTTTAAGAAGAACAACAACTATAGTTGGGCATTACAGGGAGGTCTGCAGCTTTATCCAAACTAACACATTTTAGCTAAACAAATCACTTTTGCTTCATTGTCTGGCCTCTACACTTCTCCAGCCCAGATATTTGTAAATGCTGCTGGTCCCATTTTAGTTTGAAGAATCTGGGATTGTGTTTTAGTCTTGATGGATAGACATTTGGAAACTACTAAGTGGGTGCACAAGTTCTATTCCTGTTTTTATCAGTCATGACTCAACTTGTCTGGAGGGGATCTGTTTTTTTAAAATATCATTTTAACACAAAAATCTATTAGTGTGGATATAGCCTGTGTGTGAATGTTGAAATGTTTTATTTCAATCAATCTATCAATCAAAATGTATTTGTATAGCCCATATTCACAAATCACAATATGTCTCATATGGCTATTTGACTGATTGCACATTGCAATATGAGTCAGAGTCAAACCTGAGTCTGTGTTTTTTTCCAATGTATTTAAATGGCGTTCCTCATAAATTCTAGAGTGAATCAAACAAACAAAGCAGACAGTCTGACATAGACTGTATCAGGGACACTTTGGTAATGTCTTCCTTTTTTGAGAATGAGAAAAATGGTGGGATTTTGGGACTCTAGTTTAAACCTGGTGAGTGCTTTGGAGATATTTTGATGGCTGATTCCAGTTTTTACTACTGATTAGCAATAAAAAGTACTAATCAGTAGATTTAAATAACTTTCAGGCCAAAAAATCTAAATAAAGGTTAGGTCATTTCCTCATCTGTATTCTATTTCTGACATTGTGTGTGTGGAGAAAGTTTGAAACAGTATTTGGAACTTTTTGTTGGAAAATGTATCCCCCTCAGATAACTGAAGAACTTAAGGGTAAAAATAAGTGTTTCTGGTGTGGTGATTAAGACAGACTGATTATTTCAATCAGTCTTCTTCCACTAGTTGTAACAATGACTTTTTACCCCCTCTCTTTGTGTCCAGGCTACTTCATGCACACTAATACCAGATCAGCGCAGCGCTCCTTCCAGGGCTGCATGCAGATGATCCACATAGACGACCATTTAGCTGACCTCAGGGCTGTGGAGCAAGGCCACATTGGGACTTTTGAAAATGTTAGCCTGGATATGTGTGCCATTATTGACAGGTATACAACTATACAATTATAAACTGGATGTAATGAAATAAGAGGAAGTACGAGTTAGTTGCTCAGTGGCTAGTTCTGCTGTCTTACAGCTAATGTGGGTTGTCAATGACAAACTTGCGGCTGGGAGAACTGGGACTTTTTCCCCCAATAGGCTGTAACACAAATTGGTTCCCCTGCCTCAATTCATGAAAGAACAAAACAGCTCCACCCACACACTTACCATTTGTGTGTTTGTATCTATATTATTGAGTCAAACAGGCAACTTGTTCACTTGAATTAAGTTTTGATTAAAAAAATTGCCTAATAGGGCTTAACAAGTTGTAATATTCTCTGCCCCTAACCCTCGACAATTTAATTACTCTGGGAAAAAGTTTGGATTTTAATTTTTCACTTTGTCACTCTGTGACCTGTTATTACAAAATATATAGTAGTTCTTTATTCCGTGCAGACCTGGTATTAACATCCATCCTGAGATCCGATCACAAGTGCTCAGTGTTAACCACAGGTGTGAACGTACCCAAATGTGTCCTGAGATCTGATCACTAAAACCACATTTGGAGGTGCTCTGGATCCCATCTGGCCACATTATTTTTGCTGTGTGAACGCAAATGCATCCTGCACCACTGGCACAATATCAACACAAACAAACCAACATATTATGATTGATGCTTTTGTCAAATGGGTAAAATCTTTCTTCACAGCAAAGCTGCACAAGATCCATTTGGCCCTTGACCTGACCTCTCTCTCTCTCCCTATCTCTCTCACTCACTCACTCATGCAGACACACACACGGGACACACACACACACAGTGACATTGGACAAATCTTTGAACTCAGACTGGGTAATAACAACATAATTTGGTCTTCGCGATTACAGATGACATGTATGTTTATTTGTATACGGAACAAAAAAGTGGTCACAAGAGATGCATTTTAATACCAGGATGTGAACATCTGTGCTTAGAGTCTACTGTTTAGCACATGATTTTTGCAACGCTTAGCACAAACAGTATGTGATAGCCTCCAGAGGGGATCTGGTGGTGTATTCACAGTCTAAAGTTGGAATGATTTTTTACACCCACTCCATCCCCCCATTTATCTGTTTCATAAAAGGTGTGTTCCCAACCACTGTGAGCATGACGGTCGCTGTTCTCAGACGTGGGACACATTCAGCTGCAATTGTAGTGGCACTGGATACACTGGAGCTACCTGCCATACCTGTAGGTGGACACACGCACACGCACACGCACACGCACACACACACACACACACACACACACACACTCGCACGCACACACACACACACACACTGTATGATGTATGCATACCATCTAGAGTTGTGTGTCTCCTCTGTAGCGATGTATCAGCAGTCCTGCGAGGAGTATAAGCACCTGGGGAAGAGCTCAGGGAGCTACTGGATCGACCCAGACGGCAGTGGCTCTATTGCCCCCTTCAGAGTCAGCTGTGACATGACAGGTGAGATGTTCAATTATCTCTATCTCGGTTTCTCTTGTTACTGCTTGTGGCACAAACATGAGTTCCACCATCAACATCAATCTTCAGCAGCTGCACAGCAGCAAACAAACTGCATAGTGCAAGTTGATCTTTCCTGAGGAAGGTGTGGAGGCATTGATGGCTTGTTTTCTTGTCTTTTAGAGGAAAAGGTCTGGACCATACTAAAGAACAACCTGTCTCCTCAGACTTCAGTCACCAGTCCAGACCAGGAAGGGAAAGCAGTGCTGCAGATAACTTACAATGTGACCAATGAACAGGTACACAATAACCACACACTTACCTTGACCTACTTCACCTACTGCATATGTGTCTGTGGTGGTTCAGCCCATTGAAAAGCATAATAATCTATAGATTACTTTTTATTATCATCTAAAAATATAAATATAATTAAAAATCAACTGCCACCTCGAGGAAGGAAGAGCCCTAGGACCAATAAGAAACACAGGTTCTTTTTAAATGGGGTTAGCAAAGTTAATGAACATAAGGTCACTTATTAACAATCAATGAAAACATGAGGAATGGCACTAAATTATCTGATAAAATGAATTACTGAGTGCCCCAGTCCACCATTGTGCCAAGCAGGTGAGACCTTGGCCTTAGGAAATAGTCAGCTGTGTTGTCCACAGCACCCCACTTCTTCTCCACACAGGTCACTCCTGGATCATCGCCCACTCCCCTGATCTACCAAACTGTCTGAGGGAACAAATGTTAACTGCCAGTATCCCCTGGATACACCAACCCAGTTTCCCCACCCATTGCTTGGCTCTGCTATGATGTCCACTACATTAGGGAATGAAAATTACTCAGATTTCTTGGGCGGTAATGACCACGTCCAAGACTGGAGTATTCGCTCACTGCTTGGCTCACTTACCATGGTTCACTTACATGGCTGCATGCCCGCCTTTGGTCCCCTCAGTCTCTCTCTGGTTCCATGGTCAGATTCAGGGAACTGGTCACAATTTCAAAAGACACCAATATTATAAAACACACAAAAATGCAGCAACTTAAAAATATGTTAAGACCCCTATAACACGCGACTCTGTCATATACTTTGCTTTATTGTGGTGGGGCAGTTGTAGTTGTTGTAATACAGATGGTAACCATGGAGGGATACCTCAGCATTAAGCACAGGAGACAGAGCATTGATTTCAGCAATTTTATGGCAGTATTCACAAAAAGTCCATGCCACCGTTACTTATAGTGATAGGATACAACCACACAAGAGGAAGTGTAAATACATGTAAGCTATCCATTCTAACCAATTTTTGTGGGGACCTGAGGCATTACCAGGCCAAATGAGAAATACAGTATATTGTTTCCAGTGGATTCTACCATGGGGTCTTCTACCAGTTGAATGACAGGAAACTTCCAATAGAACACACCCAAGATACATCTTGCTTGGATGCCCTTTTGAAATGACCTCTTCTCCGAGCTCCGGATTCTGTCTATAAGGATGAGTTCATTCAACATAAAGGAGGAAACTCATTTTGCGTGATTCGGCTGACTCTCATTCCAGCTGCTTCACATAATCACAGAATCGCTGTATTGTGATATTGTCGTAATCGTGGGCTATTTATCGAGTATCATATTGCATTGTTACCCTGCGATTGCCACCACTTATTAACACTCAAACTTTACACTGCTGGGGGAGACAGACTGATGACGCCAACAGAATCTCTTTGTCTGCAAAAAAGCACTGAGTCGAATCTCCCATCCTTGAAGATCACACATAGCATTTAAGACAATGTACACCCATGTTTGACTTCCTCCCAGGAATATGAATACAACTCTCACTTATGTTCCAGAGTTGATGGTTCATCGTAGCGAATTGTATCGTTACGCTATACTCTCACTGTGCCCACAAACATTACCTGAATGACACAGTTGTAAGTCATAATACACATGTAGATTGGATGAGCAAATTCCCATGACCCCCTCTAGTAAATAAATCATGTTTAGTATGACTGGGTAAAAATTATGATAATGTATAGTGTTTCCAGATAATGTTTCTTAATGAAAGCATATATATATATCATTAATTAAATTGCATTTTATTGTATATTTAAAGTTGATTTGTTATTTATACAAGAAATGTTTATTCCACAGCACAATTTAATATTTATGTAAAGAACACATAAAGATTTTTTGTCTCTGTTGCTTTTCGGTGTGTGTGTCCAGGTGTTGTCAGTCACTGGCAATGCAAAGTACTGTGAACAGTATGTAGCGTACGCCTGCCGAATGTCCCGTCTGCTCAACACTCCAGGTAAAATTATCCATCAACAGCTTCATCTGTTTTTCTGTGCATCAATGTACTATTAATAATACAGTACAACAATTTAAAAGCCTTTCATAGAAGCAGGATATTTTGAAAATTAACATGTAGTCTGAAAAATCAGTCCAGTAAAAGCGAAAGTAAACTAACTCTGTGTTACATGTTTGACCCACAGATGGCACCCCGTTTACCTGGTGGGTAGGAAGAGCCAATGAGAGGCATTCCTACTGGGGGGGTTCTGGACCAGGGATACAGAAGTGTTCCTGTGGTATCGAACACAACTGTACTGACCCCAAATACTATTGTAACTGTGATGCTGACCTGCGCTCCTGGTAAGTGAGCTGTGATAGTGAAGTTCCCAGAGTGTGTATGTTCACTTTACCTTCATTAAAGTAGCTTTACAGTTGCTAAGAGCCAGCAGCAGTCATCTTATTAATGCTTTACTATGGATTCTGTCTCTTTTCTAATCTATGTTGATTGTTAGCAGTTCGCTATATTTTTATTTCACGGTGTACAAAGGGTTATTTGGAAGAAATAACTAAGGCAAATATCAAAATGATATCTGTCCATTTAAACCTGATTCACATATTTTGCACTTGCAGCTTGGACTCGTTATTATTTATCTGTTTTATTTTTATTTTACAAACATACATCCCACACATTTGAAATTATTTGCAGCATGCATATTCTGATAAGTCAAAAATATATGTACCTTTTTACTGTGAATATGTGCAGGAGGGAGGATGCAGGCCTGTTGGTGTATAAAGATCATTTGCCAGTCAGTCAGGTTGTGGTTGGTGATAGGAGCAGAGCTGGATCTGAGGCCAAACTGACAATCGGGCCACTCAAATGCCATGGGGACCGTGAGTGTCTTTCACACACACACACTCCTTAATTTCCCTCCGGGGATGAATAAAGTACTCTATCTATCTATCACACACACACACACACACACACACACACACACACACACACACACACACACACACACACACAGTATAGTAGTAGTAGAAATCTATAGTTATTTGGACACCTATTGGCTGATTGATGCATTATGTAGCCAAATACATTTTTGAACTAAAATTGGTCCTCATAGCTATAGAAAAACGTACATTTATTCATTTTTCAGCAGAGACAATGAGCTATTATCTTCGATCAGTATTTAAGCAATATTGTGTCCTGCTGCTGCTTTTTAAAGGAAACTACTGGAACGCTGCATCCTTCACCAGCCCTGCCTCCTTTCTTCATTTCCCGTCCTTCAGAGGGGAAACTAGCACTGACATCTCCTTCTACTTTAAGACTTCCTCCAGTCATGGAGTCTTTCTGGAGAACCTCGGAACCACCGACTTCTTGCACATTGAACTAAAAGGTATGTCTGTGTGCACAAATTGTAGAAGCTTTTTAAATTTAAAAAACTCAATCAGATTAATATGTGCTCCCTGCAGTGATTGCAATAGTGTGTTTTATTAAATACTAACAATGGGAGTAAATATTAGAAATGTCTAAAAACAACACATTCAGTTTCAGGTGCACATCAGTGACAAGTACATCGTTTTACTTAAGCAGGCAAGAAGGTGAAAAAGATAACATAATTTCACTGCATGACTACAACTATAACCAGGTTAGCTCCCTTAGAATAGTGTTTATCTGGTCAGGGTTTTTAATATATAGTCTAGGGGCCAGGCTGTTGAAGGGATTGGTGCTAACTGATAAAAAAAGAGATGTAAGTGCATGAAAGAAATGTGTTTTCAATAGTTTTTAGAAACAATAACAAGATGAATAATGAGATATGACAGGGAAGTACTAAGCAACAAGACAACACAGTAAGATAAATATTGCTATTGTCTGCTTTTTACTCTGGTGCGGTCAGGAGCCTACTTGGTCTTCTTCTCTTTTGACGTGGGTAGTGAGCGAGTGGAGCTTAGTGTGCGCTCACCGGTGCCTCTCAACGATGACCAATGGCATCGTGTGGAGGCTGAGAAGAACATCAAGGAAGCGGCACTGCAACTTAACGGACAGTACAGAGAGGTCAGACCCACCCCCTCCCAGGGTCACAAGAAACTGAAGTACTACAGCGAGCTATATGTTGGTGAGAGACACACAAACACACACACATATACAGGGCGGGGGGGCCGAGCAGACAGAGCCGGACCATGATCAGCGGGGCTGGATGCTGGAGTGCTCAGACCAACAAGTTGGAAAACTGTTCATTCATTGTATTTTGTGTTTTATAAGGTCATATAGACAACATATATAACTTACTAGATATTTAAAGCACTGAACTCTATAAAGCTAATATAGCTGTCATTGTACGTACTGTGCAACTGAACCATATGTAAGTCCATATGACTAGCGTATACCCCATGACTCCACAATTCCATTCAGCTCATGTAGGACTCTGCAGTTTTAAATAATGATACTGTAATATGCTATATCTGTATTGGATGGCAGCTGACAGTAGTATTACAAGTGAACATTGTTGGCAGAACTGCATCAACAGTGACAGGAATAAATGTCCAAACTGTTCCACCGCATGAACATGATTTATGCAAGAGTTGACCCTTTGACTTCATCGCTCTAACTGAACTAATATGTTTTCTATCTTATTTTGCAGGTGCCTCAAGTGGTCAGAGGGGTTTCTTGGGCTGCATGCGGGCTCTGAAGATAAATGGTATGACTATTGACCTGGAAGAGAGGGCAAAAGGGACCCCAGGAGTGAGTCCAGGCTGCCAGGGCCACTGTAACAGCTATGGGATGCACTGCAGGAATGGAGGGAAGTGTGTGGAGCAGTACAACAGTTACTCCTGTGACTGCTCACTCACTGCATACGATGGACCCTTCTGCACTGATGGTACAGCCTCCAACAATGAACTAGATTACATTGGATCAGATTAGATTACTTCATTGATTAGATTTGACCCAACAGTTTTACAGTGTTTGAATTAACCTTCTTGCTTCTGCTGGTGTGTGTGTGTGTTGTATGTGTGTGTGCCTGCATGCATGCTCTTTAGATGTAGGTGGCTACTTTGAAACCGGGACCTTGGTGCGTTATGACTTCTTGCCGGAAGTGGGACCTTTTGCAGTAAGAGAAGGGAAGAGCCTATCTGGTGATAGTGTTCCTAGTGTGGCCAACCTGACACAGGAGGAGCTGGTGTTCAGCTTCAGTACCACCAGCACTCCCAGCATCCTGGTCTACATCAGTTCCAGGACTCAAGACTACCTGGCTGTGGTGCTAAGGCACAATGGTGGGTTTATCAACATCATATTTCATTTATTTCTTCATTAAATAATCTAAAAATAAAAATATAATGAAATGCTGTTTCACTCATCCTATTAAAACATTATTTTCAGGGACTCTCCAGATCCGCTACAGTCTTGGGGGGCTAAATGAACCTCATACCATTGATGTTGACCATCGTAACATGGCCAATGGACAGCCACACTCTGTCAACATAACCAGGAACTTAAGAGAAATACGACTCCGGGTTAGTACTACCTGCCACTGCAGCAGTACGTTACCGTGGTATCTGTATCATGTATGGTGCAGATTTGGGCAAACCGGGGTATTGGTTTCCTGATGAATATCAGTCTCATGTTGATATGTCCAGTACAGAGCTGGAACAAGGTGTGTTAGCTACCAGTGTTAGCTTAGCCAATGAAAACTCTAAATCTCGCTGATCAGCATCATGTGCAACAGTTCTCCATGTTAAGATGAAGGTTACAGTATTTCTTATGTCAGTAAATGTTGTGATGAGCGGTTTTTGGTGTCACTGGTCCAATCCTCTTTCAATATTCAACAGCTGGACCACTACCCAGTTTACACATACACTCTGCCAGTGGCCTCGGACACCCAGTTCAACTTGGTAAAAAGTATCTTTCTCGGAAAAGTCTTTGGTAAGTGTGTAAATGATTAGAAAAATCACCTCAAGGGTCACATGGGAATGACATATGGCTGATGACATGCTTTTTTTATTTAACTACCACTTAATGGGTGGCTGTTGCTCAGGATTGGGGAGTGGGACATCCTCTAACCAGAGGGTCAAACCCAGTCCACCCCATTCTGCATGCCATTCTCATTGGAAAAAAGTGCAGTTGCACTGTATGAATGGGCGAATGGCCAAAAACTGTACTGTAATGCGCTTCGTGTGATCATCAAGTCCTGAAAAGCGCTGTGTAAATACAGACTATTTATCAATTATAACAAAGTATTACCTGCCATCACCCTATTTTGGGAACCACTGCCATAAAGATTAAAGTCTGATGTGTCAGCATGTGCACACACAGTAAGGACAGTACAAGGTCTAACCCAGAAGTGTCCTTCACAGGGATTCTGAATGAATCCCATGTTAATCATGATTCTGTATCATATATATTGTGTGCTTTGGGCATCCTCTCCTGGCATAGAGATGAATGTCTTCCCTTTTAAAATAGATTCATTTCAGTGCATGAAACAATGCACTATGTGAAACAGTTGTATGTATTGTAAGTATTGAGAACATTCAATCTGCTCCTGAAAACTTTCTGAAATTTCACTCATTGTGTGATCTGCTGTCTTTCTTGTAGAAACTGGACAGATTGACCCTGTCCTAATCGAGCGCTACAACACGCCAGGTTTTGTGGGCTGTCTTTCAAGAGTTCAGTTTAACAGTGTGGCACCTTTGAAAGCTGCGTTACGCTTGGGCCTGGCAGCACCTGTCAGCACCCATGGGATTTTGGTCCCATCCAATTGTGGAGCCTCACCCCTGACCATCTCCCCCATGGCCTCAGCTAGCGACCCTTGGCACATAGAAGCAGGTTGAGACACAGACAGATAATACATTTTCAAGCAAAATGAGGACATTCTAAATTTAAAGTCCAATAGAAAAGGGGTTTGTGTAAGAATTCTAACAGATAACAAATAACTGTTTGTCTGCAGCTGGAGCTGTTTTCCCTTTCAATGAGGACAAAGCCAGTGGTGATGGAGTGGATCGCAACTTTGTCATAATTGGAGGTAAACCTGACACAACATCTTTGTCTCCAGCAGAGGACGATGACTAGTGCCCTCTGTTATCAGTAAAGTCATTTTGCACTTCAGTGCATTCACAAAGTTTTCAGACTTTTCACTTTTTACATTCACACTCAATACCTCATTATAGAAATAATGTTACTGAATGTTAAAGAATAAAACAAACACTTTGCTATGATACTTAAAATTTAGCTCAGGTATTTCTCTTGATCATCTCTGAGATGTTTCTACACATCGGTTGAAGTTCATTTGTTAATCAAGTCCAATTAATTGGACATGGTTTGGAAAGACACATACCATCTGTACTGTCTTTATGAGGTCTCACAGCTCACACAGCCATGAGATTGATGGAACTGCCTGAAACAGGTGTGTTGAGGCACAAATACGCTGGATTGAAGATTCCTAAAAGGCACAGTGGCCTCCATAATTCTTAAAGGAAGAAGTCTGGAACAAACTGGACTCAAATAGAGGAGAGGGTTCTGGATAACAAGTGAACAAGAACTGGACAGTACCTCTGGCTGGTCTATTCAAACAGTTTATTATTTGTTTTTTACAATATTATGCACCATCGATTTGGGGGATTTCAAATAGGGTTGAAACTGTTGGACTTTGTAATGTCCTTCACTACATTTCCTCTCGGACATATTCTGTGAACTGTGATTTGACACAACTCATAATACTTCATCAACTGCAAAAAAAACAAAACCACTCTTAAATCACTTTGTATCTTGAGATCACATATATAAGAAAATCAGATTTGTAGCGTTAACTTCCAGATCTACTGTGATTAATTGCTTGATTGCTTTTTTTTCAGGCATCATCTCCATGGTGATCTTCATTGTCCTTTGCATCATGGTGTTTATGATCCGCCATCTGTTCCGTCATAAAGGCTCCTACCACACTAATGAGGCCAAGGGAGCGGAGTCAGCAGACTGTGCTGATGCAGCGATCATCGTCAATGACCCGGCCTTTACCGAAACCATCGATGAGAGCAAGAAGGAGTGGTTCATCTGAACCCCTCCCCGTAACATGGACACATGACGTTAGGATGTATGTAGTTTTCTAAGCATAGGCAGTTGTAGTGAGGGGACCACCTGTGGAACCTTGAGGATGTGCCGAACGGTTTATTTAAAAACTTTATGGACAATGGCATTATAACATGGGTATGAAAGCACAGGGGGATGCACTGCCTGGCAGAGCCAATGTTGAAATGTGGAGCAGTTTATTTAAACTTTATTTACAATGGACAGGATGACAGCCTTCATATGGTGTAGAGGACAGTGCCATTAAATTACAGGGCATGGATGAGTGAATGTGTTTTCCTTTATTTCTTTATTTATTATAATTTAATTTCAATTGATCTTTTGTAATTTATTCATATCTAAGTGATATATTTTTTCATTAATTTATTTCTAAAGATTGATATCTGTATGCCTTTGTGCAGTGTGCTAAAATATCAGATTAGAAGATGGTGGCATTAACGGTAATCATAAAACTTATACATCGAACAATGCCAATAACCCTTCATATCTGTAGCAATGCTTATTATGTGCAGGGGGCGTTTACGTTATGTTTCATCATTATTTAAGTTTAAGTTGAGCCTTAAGACTGAAACAGTTTGTGTGTGTGTGTGTGTGCGTGTGTGTGTGTACTTGCATGAGTGCACACTGACTGGATTCCTTGCCTTGTAGAGGAGATATAGCCGTGACAAATGACTGCATCTTTTAGGCTAAGACCCAAGGGAAAAAAGGAAATGCCACGCTTCTATTTATTTTTGCATCTACATAAATTACAGTGTCTCTTAATGACTTTTGATCATAGATTGTTGACATTATTACTGATGCATCTTTTATTTGACTTTAACTATGTTTGGTGCCAAATGAGTTCAGTGGTGTATGCAGCTTTGAACAACGACCTATGTCCTGTCAGTCAAACGAGAGGTCAACTCGCTGTTTTGGTTTAGTCAGACAAGATATTATTATTATAATCATATGTTCGTACATCAAGACTGGTGTGGAATACTTTTAGCTTAATGCTAACTGCTAGCCTAATTCCATCACAAGTAATCGTTTCCAACAACTTCAAATTTTCTTATTGTCTGTTTTTTGTAAGCAACCTGGTACTGGAAGAGAGTTGATGAAATTAGACTGTCCACCTCAAACAACTGACTAGAGAAGAGAAGTTCATCAGTGTTCATTATATTGATTTTATAGTTTTCTTAAGTCTCTCTGAGTTTCAGGCTTACTGACTTTGGGGCTAGGGTAGTACGACATGTGAATTAGGCCAGCTTGTTTGTGATGGAGAGCAGCTACATGAAGCCTTGGCCGAGTCAGTTCAGGATACTTCTACTATCTGTCTTTTAAAAACCTGAGCTATGTATCTGATTTTGAAGTAGTAAGATGAGGTTTCTTAAAAAGAATGTTTGTTACACACATATAAAACTATGGCTTACATCCTGACATTTGATTGTATTGCATCTGTATACTTTTGACTGCACTGCTGTGTAATGGCATGTTGTTTGACACTGAATGACTCACATTTCTGATTTGATATGCCACTCTAGAAACACATTGCTTTTTCTTCATGTTATATGTATAAAACTTTGCCTAACTGTTCTTCTTTTTATAGCTGTTTTCTCATTCGTTGTGCTTTTCTCATTGTCTTGGAATTTCTCCTAGAAAGATCAGTAAAACATACAATACAAATCTTACACTGGCTGATATAACCTTTTTGACCTTGCACAACTGAATCCAGTTGACTGACATCTGGAAGAGATGTTAGAGTTGGAGTTTGGGGTTGTCAGTCTGCGAAGAGGAGTTATCAAAGTAAAATGTAATTTTAACCTTAATTGTTTTATATGTCCATATTTCAAGCTTGGGACCCTTAATTAACCAATAAAGATTAGTTTTTTTGATTTAGCGCTTGTTAGTCATCACAATTTGGATGCAACTTGAGACACAGGGTCATTGTTCTTCATCCCATATGTTTTGTGTATGATAGAAAGGAATCTTTTTAATCCTTTAAAATATTGTCTTGGCTGCATCTCTTTAGCACACTCAAATGCTATCATATTTAAATTTCAGGCAAACGCTTATTCAATAGCCAACTATTGGTTTTGATTGATTTCTAATCAAGGCAACTTTCTGTTTAACTCTGTGTTTTCAGTATTTCAAAGCTAACGGAGGTAAGTCAACAGGCCATTCTAACCTGCTCTGGAGGATGTTCAGCAATCCTAGACAGTATTTCTGCTTGACTCATTCTATCTCCACAGCTCAGAACAACTAGGTTCCACTTTAATTTTTCTTTTCTTAGATTTTTAATAAAAAGAGGGACACAGAGTAAGACAATGGGCTTTTCCATCGAATGACAGAACTTCTAAGCCTACATACTGCAATGCAACACTTCAAACCCAAACTGCTCTTCCATGGTTCTACGTTCATTGAAGGGTAAGCTACTTTACAATTGTGTTCTGCAGAATTACAGACATTTACCATCGAATCTGGAGCATTTTGGTCTATAGCTTGTCCAAAAAAGTGATCACCTCCTTCTGTACTTGCTTCACTACATTGTCTTCCTGTTAGATTAAGTATTTTTTATTCTACTCACCTACAAAGCTGTGATGATATAGCACCATCAAACCTCATAGAGCTCTAGTATCACCGTAACAGAGCAATGCGCTTCCAGAATTCAGGCTTACTTATCATCCTTCAAGTCTCCAAAAGTAGAACGATCCTTCAGCTATTAAGCTCCTCTATTGTGGAATCACCTCCCAGTTTCAGTTTGGGAGGCAGACACACGCTAGTTCAAGAGAAGGCCTAAAACCTTACTATACTATATTTGTTACTATAGGTGTAGATTTTCCAGGGACACATGACACAAGTAAATTCTCTTTCCTCCTCTCCTTCTTCATCACATTAATGTCTCATCAATACATGTTACTGGCTTGATATCTTCCCTGGACTTTTTGCTTTTTATTGTTGCAGATCCAGTATCACAGCTGCAGCCACATCGCTGATCGTGGGGGCAGCTCATTGTAGATTATGATTACATGAAGTATAGATTGCTTAGATATACAATATGCCTATACTCGTATATTTGACAATTACTGGCAGGACCACTGTTATTAAGATTGTAATTGCTGCTCCCTTCAACATACATTAATAGACCTCTTCATTTATAATAGACACTGTCTAACGCACAATGAATATGTGAACATTGTTGTTTTGTTGATGTGCTCTGCTATATGTTGTATCTTTGGAATTTCTGTCAGTCCTGGGAGAGGAATCCCTCACATGCGGCTCTCCCTGAGGTTCCTGGGTTTCTTTCCTGTTAAGTTATTTTTGGCAGTTCCTCCTCACTCTTGCTGAGGATTAAAGTCTGAGGATGTTGAACTTTATTAAACCGGATGGCAAATTGTGATTTCTTAAAAAGGACTATGCTAATATTTGATTGATAGATAATAATAATCAATTCTATACCTCTTTTGCATGAGTTACGGAAAATAATGTGTTCTGTGGTCAAAGTGACCTTGACCTTTGACCTCCCCCCAAAATCTAATCAGTTCATCATTGAATCAACAAGAACAGCAGGGTTTTTTTTATGGTTCTTACCCAGAGACAGTATGCTGTTTTACCAGAGTTACTGTCTATAAGACACTGTCAGGGTATATATACACTGGTCTAGCTATAACATGGTACTGATAGAATTTGAATGAGAATAATAATTTCTTTCTTTTTAAACAATCAAACCACTTGTGGTTACTGTACTTGGTGTGAGGTTGTTTGTTGTTGAAGTGGCAACAAAGTTTTGAATCCTGAATCACAATTTTATTTGATCAATTTAATCCAGATTGATCATAACTCTTGAGGCTATACAGGACTTTTAAGGTATCGCCATGTGATTCAGTGTGACCTCTTTATTATCTGTTTTAACCTGAACTAAAACCAGTGCAATGACATGTTGTCTTAAATAACAACGAAGATGAGAACAAACATTATAAAAAATGTTTTATTGTTTATAACATACAATAAAAATTATAAAATTGAAATTGAATAAAACTGTTTGCTCTTTACACAAGTCAAACTGATGAGTGAATAAAAGGTGGAAGGCCCGAGTAGAAAGAGAGATCTATAGTGGGAACAGATTTTGGTTTGTTGTAGGAGGAAATGCTTACAGGGTCACTGGCTGTCTGATGTGATCAAGCTACCAAAGTAAGCAGTCACTGTCTTAAGCTTGTTGTTGAGATAGTTCTGCTCCACCTCCACCTTTCCTCCTGGACCAGCCAGAGAGGCTATCTGTGGAGACAGGGACACAGAGGTCATGCATTACCACACCTGTGAGTATTGTGTTGTGATTGAGGATCTGTTCAATCACTTCAGTAATGCACTGAATCTAAATTTGTTTTATCTGGTACAGGGAACAAGAATCTGAGGATTAGAACACGATTGTCTTTACTCGCATTAAAGGCTTTAAAAACAAAATGTTTAGAACCTGACTGTCAATCATCTGTATTTATAATCTGATGGTTGGGACTTAAATGATCCTTCCTCATTTCTCTAACAATCCTACCACATGCCCACATTTGATACAGCCATTCTAAATCAAAATGCTACAGATCCAACATCCCACATTTTGTGCAAATCTATCAGTGTGGTACATTGTGAAGGCCTGTAAGTTACCGATGAGTTTTGTTTCCCCTCAGGTCTATCACCAGTACGATCCATGCTTTGGTATCAAACCAAACAGACTCATCCAGCACTCACTTCAGGTGAAAATAAAGTTATAACATATATGTGAAATTGTCAACATCAAATGGGTTAAATATCAGATAACGTATTATAAACATACACTGATGTACTCAATTTGCTAAAATAATGTCCTACGATGTGAGAGAACAGATGCCTCCTGAATTACCCTGCTTCCATTGTACCTCAGTGTACCTATTGGCAGGTCTAGCTCAGACTTAATTTACACTAAATCATTTAAAAATACTTTTCATAATGTGCTCTGTGACCTTCTCTAGCAAGCACGTATATGTGACAGACAAAGCCAGTATTCTTTTGGCATAATCGACATACAGACCTGGTCCATATCAGCATTGCGAGGCAGGAAGTACACTATGTTGTCTGATATCAGTTTGGCCAGGCGGAAAATCTCAAATGTGGCTAGAGTTAAGGATGAAAACCAAATTTGTACATGAACATAGACATTATTTAAAACATTTGACTGATATTTTGTCCCTAGAAGTGTCCAAAACAAAAAGAATCACCCTCAATAATATAATCTGTTCTTCACACTTTGATATTTTGTGTATAACGGAATTTTGTCCAGATGAAGTTTCAATAGGAAAGTTGAGGGCTTCCGACAAACATTAGATTCATACTTACATCATATTTCAACCTGGCTTTAAACCAGATATTAGACCAACACACCAGGCAAAAAAAGATCCATAAAACAGCCATACCTACAGTAAAGCATTTTCAGTACATGTGCATGAGAGGTTGGGCCTTTGGACACAACATGAATGATCTTCAGTTTGAGCTGAGTGGGTTTGAAATAAATGCAGAGAAAACCCAGCAGCTTATCTTACCCAGAAATACACTTGATAATGTGTGAAATTTAAATGAGCGGCGACAATTGACTGACATGTGATTGATAATCACCTTAACTCCACAGATAATACTGACAGCCTTTAGAGTCAGTTAAACACAGCGGAAATGATTTCTTAACACTGTCATACACTATGGACAGTCTGCTGTGAATAGTGGTGTAAGTTGGTAAAATTATAGAAAAGACATGACCAAGCAAGGATTGTGAATCTATATCTTCGACTCCAGAGCTGCAGGATCCAGATTTGACCTTTTTTATAATAAACAATAATAATCATCATCATCATAATAAATATATATTATGATGATGATAATCATGGGTTATGATATAGATAAAGTAAATATAATATAATTTGCAGCTTAAAGCTAGAGGCACGTAAATCCTAACGTAAATGGCGTGCCACTAAATTGGAAGAATCTCGTTTAGTCTGGCTAGACAATCTTAAAACATACAGGAAGGCTCTCCGTAATGCCAGAGCAGCCTATTACTCATCATTGATAGTGGGAAATAAGAACAACCCCAGGTTTCTCTTCAGCACTGTAGCCAGGCTAACAGAGAGCCACAGCTCTATTGAGCCATCTATTCCGTTCGGTCTAAGTAGTAATGACTTCATGAGCTTCTTTAATGATAAAATTATAACTATTCGAGACAAAATTCATCACCTCCTGCCCTCAACAGGCACTGATCTGCACTCGTACACAGCAAATTTGAAAACAGCTGTAAAACCTGATATATTTTTAGACTGTTTTTCCCCCATCGGCCTTGATCAAATAACTTCATTAATTTCTTCATCAAAGCCGTCGACCTGTCTCTTAGACCCCATCCCAACCAGGCTGCTCAAAGATGTTCTACCTCTAGTTAGCCCTTCTTTATTGGACATGATTAATCTGTCTTTATTATCAGGATTTGTACCACAGTCCTTTAAAGTAGCTGTAATTCAACCTCTACTTAAAAAGCCCACTCT
The DNA here is from genome assembly GCF_024713975.1 of Paralichthys olivaceus. Classification (NCBI taxonomy): domain Eukaryota; kingdom Metazoa; phylum Chordata; class Actinopteri; order Pleuronectiformes; family Paralichthyidae; genus Paralichthys; species Paralichthys olivaceus. Next base: position 22,620,834 of record NC_091108.1, on the reverse strand, counting down.
AGATCCAGAGGTATTAGCCAATTACAGACCAATATCAAATCTTCCCTTTCTCTCTAAGATCCTTGAGAAAGCTGTAGCCAATCAGCTGCGTGACTTTCTCCATAAGAACAGTTTATTTGAGGATTTTCAGTCAGGATTTAGAGTGCATCATAGCACAGAGACTGCACTAGTCAAAGTTACAAATGACCTCCTAATGGCTTCAGACAAAGGACTCATCTCTGTACTTGTCTTGTTAGATCTCAGTGCTGCATTCAACACCATTGACCATCAAATTCTTTCAGGTTCTGTGTTAGGACCACTTCTATTCAGTTTATATATGATTCCTGTAGGGAACATTATTAGGAATCACACCATTAATTTTCATTTTTATGCTGATGACACCCAATTATACTTATCGATCAAGCCTGATAAAGCCAATCAGTTAATTAAACTTCAAGAATGTCTTAAGGATATAAAAAGTTGGATGACCTACAATTTTCTGATGCTAAATCCAGACAAGACTGAAGTTCTTGTAATTGGACCCAAAAACCTCAGAAACTCTCTTTCTAGAGAATTAGTTACTTTAGACGGGATCACCCTGGCTTCCAGCTCCACCGTTAAGAATCTCGGAGTTGTTTTTGGATCTGTCCTTTAATGTCCATATAAAACAAATTTCAAAGACTGCTTTCTTCCACTTACGTAACATCGCCAAAATTAGATGCATTGTTTCTCAAGCGGATGCAGAGAAACTAGTCCATGCATTTGTTACTTCTAGGCTGGACTATTGCAACTCTTTGTTATCAGGTTGCTCCAATAAGTCTCTTAGGACTTTGCAGCTAATTCAGAATGCTGCTGCACGTGTTCTAACAGGAACCAAGATCAGAGATAACATCTCTCCCATTTTGGCTTCTTTACATTGGCTACCTGTTAAATCCAGAATAGAATTTAAAATTATCCTCCTCACATGCAAAGCTCTTCATGAGTAGGCACCATCATATCTCAAAGAGCTCATAGTACCCCTCCAGAACACTACGCTCTCAGAATGCTGGGTTCCTTGTGGTTCCCATAGTCTCCAAAAGTAGATTGGGAGCCAGAGCTTTCAGTGATCAAGCTCTTCTTCTCTGGAACAAACTACCATTTTTGGTTCGCCAGGCAGACAGTCAACACTTTTAAGAGTAGACTTAAGACTTTCCTCTTTGATAGAGCTTATAGTTAGGGCTGGCTCAGGTCAGCCCTTAGTTATGCTGCTATAGGATTAGACTGCCGTCTATTATCATCCCCATCTCTAAACATACATGTCTCATTAATACATGTTACTAACTAAACTTCTTCCCTGGAGTTTCTGTGCTCTCTCGTCCAGAAGGTTCTCATGGATCATGGCTGCTCCCTGTATTGGATCGTGGTTGCCACTGCCACTAAGAGTGGATTTCATGGCCCTGCCTGACATCCACTCTTGTTATTACTATTAGTCATAATTGCATGACATTAATATTAACTTGTTTATTATTGTAGCATTGTTACATATTACCACCACCACTGCTGCTAACCACTGCTACTGTAATCATTGCCTTTATTGTAATTGTACAATATGTTTCTGTTGCTTTGGGTTTTTTTGTGGGCAAGTTTTTCCTCACTCGAACCGAGGGTCTGAGAACAGATTGTAAAAGCCCTCTGAGGCAAAATGTGTTTTGTGAATTTGGGCTATACAAATAAAATTTGATTTGATTTGATGATAATCATAGGTTATGATATAGATAAATTAAATATAATATAATTTGCTGATTAATGAGATTTTGACATGTATTGTTCCATAATATTAAATTAATGGTAAATGGTTTGTATTTCTATAGCAGTTTTCTAGTCTTGATGACCACTCATAGCTTTACAGTACAGTCTGCCATTCAACCATTCACACACACAATCATATAGTGCATCTATTAGTAGCACTTTTTTGTTCTATGAGGGGCATTTCTGGGTTCAGCATCTTGCCCAAGGTCACTTCGGCATGCAGATGGGGAAGACTGGGGAACTGCCAATCTTCTGGTTGGAGGACCACCACTCTACCCCTCAGCCGCCTAATATAACATATTCTGTGATTATGACATCCCTATTTCAAGTCAAAGGATATCCATCAGGCTGCATCATGGTCTTGATGTCAAACACCTCAGCAGTTAGGTAGTCTGGTCCTCCCCATGGTGGTGACAGGAAGACCACATCGCCGCGTAGCTGGGATGCCAGCTGGAGGAAGTCCCCTTGCAGGAAGTCAATTTGGTTGTCCACGCCGTAAACTGTAGCATTGTGGCGTGCCAAGCTTAAGCGCACTGGGTCAATATCTACAGCCAGAACTGAAAAAAAGAGAGAGCAGAAAGGTTGTTTACTCCTGAAACTCCAAAAGTGTTTTGTGGACTCAAACACCCACCCATCGATTGGCATAGTGGTGAGTAGACATGAGCACATTTTCATTTTTCGCTGATCTATCCCTTTAAGACACATCTTTATTTGTTTTATTGTCCACATCATTATTATCATTATTCTGATCCAGTAAAGGCCTAGTTCTTTATAAGCAAAGATGGGCCGAGGATTGCCAGTTTGCCAACAAATTATTTAAATGTTAAAAAAACAGTGTTGCTCAAATAAATATAGGAAGGGATTTGGATATTTCATCCTCTACAGTGCATAACAAGATTAAAACAACAAATCTGGAGGAATTTCAGTGCATAAAAGTCAAGGGCGCAAGTCTAAGCTGACTAATTGTGCTCTCTGATCCCTCAGACGACACTGCATCAAGAACCATCATTCATCCATAAGAGATATAACCACATGGGCTAAGGATTACTTTGGCAAACATTTGTCAAGTTACATCCACAAATGCCAGTTAAAACTTTACTGTGCCAAAACGAAGCCTTATGTTAACCGTGTCCAGAAGCAACGCCAACTTCTCTGGACTTGAAGGCATCTGGAATGAACCATAACATCTGTGATGGCACCATTACTTCTGAAAAGTACAGAGAGATTTTGGAGCAGCATCTGCTGCCTTCAAGACGTCATCTTTTCCAGAGAAATCCATGTATATTTCAACAAGACAATGCAAAACCACATTCTGCACACATTACAAAGGCATGGCTGCAGAAGAAGAAGGTGGGGGTGCTTAACTGGCCACAATAGAGAATGTGTGGCGCATTATGAACCGCAAAATGCGACAATGGAGACCCTGTACTGTTGCACACATTAAGACTGATAAGAATGGGACAAAATGAAATGCTTCATCACTGGGTGTCTTGAGTCCCTAATTGTCTTTCAAGTGTTGTGAAAAGGAATAGCAACATTACAAAGTGGTAAATGCTTTACTGTCCCACCTTTTATTGAAATATGTTGCAAGAGTTAAAATTGAAAGAAGTGTTTATTTTGAAAAAAAAACCAATCAAATTCATGATGTCAAACATCAAATATTGCTTTTGTATTGTTTTTACTGTAATACAGGTCAAAGATCATTTATAAATCACTGTTCTCTGTTTTAATTTTAAATGTAACATACCGTCCCAACTTTTTCTGATAAGGGGTTGTAATTATAACAAAGAGAAAGCTGTTATTGGAGGTGGAAGGTGGTGGTGTGTGGGTTTACCTCTCTTTCCAGTGAGAGCAAATTGAATGGCGTTTCCTCCCACACCACAGAAGGCATCTATAATCAGCTCAGAGTCACAAAAGCTCTGCTGTACCCTGAGGGCGATATGTTCAGCGATCCTCTCTGGTGTCACAGAGAACCAGCCCTCTGCAACACACAACAATGTAAGCATTTTAGTATGTTAGTGTGTGTGTGTTCACTTGAACAAATGACCAAACACTGTTAAGATGAAAAGTGCATGTTCTTAAGACACAAGCATTAAAGGTAACTTCTCTGCACTGTCCTTACATTATCCAAAAAGAACAATTTAATTTAAGATCTTGGTGGTTCTGATTGATTGATTGATGATTTGAATGTATGTTGTCAGATATCTGTACCTCGGCTGCAAATGTGTTAGACGAACATATTTCTGTTGAGAAACAGTGTGTGTCGGTTTACCAAAACATATTAAGTGAAAATTTCATGTTTCCAAATAATGGTGATGAAATGGATTCTGTTAGATTAAAGATGCACACAGACTCACCTCTGTCCAGTCTGATCCCTTCATCAAAGCGAGAGAAGAGTCTGTAGCGTTGAGCCCAGTATTTAGCCAGCTCCGGTTCGGTTACCATGTCTGCTGGGACCTGCTGCTTCTTCCTTCGCTTACTCTTCTTCTTCTTCTTCTGTTTCTTTCCTTCTTTCACACTCAACTCTACACACACATGCACATGAGTTATCATTAGACTGAACCAGTTTTCACATTGTCTACAAACTATTACTGTATGTGTTTCACCAGAATCAACTGACACAGACTCCTACCCCGGTCATCTTTAGGCGCCTCAGAAAGGAGAAAGTCTGGGACTTCTGGATAAACTAACTGTCTACCAGGCTCCTCCTCCTCCTCACTATCCACCGTGTCCTTCCTCTTGTCTGCATCTGAACTGGACAGAGAACAAGAACTATGCTCTTCCAGCACCTCCTTATTTTCTTCCTCAGCACTCTTCATCTCCTTTATCTCTTTCTTCTCCTCTTCTCCCAGAGATGGACGATTGTCCTCAGGGTCTTGTGAACTTCCTTCTCCTGTCTCACTCTTCTCACATGGTCTCATCTGTGTCTCTCTCTGGTGTTTAAGGAAGTTTTGGACCTGTCAAGTAAATTATTATAATTAGTCTTCCATGATGATAAATCTACAGTCCAGTCTCCTACTTTACTTATTATTTTTACTTATGTATTCTGTCATTGCTGATCTGTAACAGTTGTTCAATCTATTCCCACCTGCCAGCAGCTTGCATCAGATGCAAACTCCACTGCTGAAAGCTTCAGTGTGTAGACTTTTGTGGTGAATTTGCATGTTGCAGCTGAACACCCCTCACCTTACCCTCCCCTTCCAAACATAAAAAAACAGTGGTAGCCTTCAATTGTTATGAAAACTCAAAAGGTGTTGAGTTTGTCTCGTCTGGACTACTGTTGAAAACATGGTGGCCTCTGAGGAGAGGAGCCCCTCCTGATTTAAATATAAATGGGCAATTGTCAGGTAAAGGAACAACAATTTGTACAATTTAGATGAAACACACTGAGAACAGTGAGAACATTGCTAGGTTTAATTTATGTACAATTTCTTACAGTAGATTCCTTTCTTACACACTGGACCTTTAAATGTGGCAATGCAATCAACACATATGTACATTTCTTGTTCTTATTTCAAAGAGTGTTAACCACTTTGTAGCTTAACTAGGACTAAAAAGGATTGACAGAATTAACATTGTAAGGCATTTCAAGAATAGAACCCTGGTAAACTAGGCAAAAAACTGACTGAACTCTGCAGATCATTTATCAAGTGTCCTGCTGTCTTCATATGGCTGTATGGATTTAATGGTGTGAAGAGGAAGCCTTTCATCCAGTAAAAACAACTAGGGACAACAGCTGTTGTCAGAATCAGTCTTATTATTGAATAGATTAATGCTGACTACTACTACTGCTTTAAACAAATTTGAAAACGTCTTATTCACCCAAAAAGTGACCAAAAACGAAGTAAAACTCGTCCTCTGCTGAGCCATGGGATCTCTGTGTGTAGCAGCAGGCCACCATATTCAGCTGACATCTCCAATAGCACCTTGAATATCCTGCGCTGTTTCGCTTTGGAGCGGATGCTGTTTATGATTTTCACAACGGGAGTCATCACGTGCCCAAAGCCGATCACTTTAGCACATAAGGCCTGCTGGTGAATGATGCAGTGGTAATGCAGACCTTTTTGAGAAGTCTGGGACACACAGATGAAACCTGTATGTCGGCCGATCACGGCAGGAGCTCCGTCTGTAGTCACCGCAACCAGCTTTTCCGATGCAACCTTTTTCTGCACGGAAAAACTCCTTCGCCGCGGTATAAATTGTCAGCTCCCCTCGTAATTGTCTTTAGGGGCAGTAGTGTCAGGAGTTTCCTTTTGTGGAGAAATCATCGAACACTTTCCGGATAAAGACCAACCGCTGCGCTGGATGCTAAACTACCTGCACTTCGCCAGAAGTGGTCCAGCTGATCGGCCAAGTTAACGGATATGGCCGACACTCGTCTAGCCATCGTAGATGCCCCCGGTTGCACATCGGAGAGGGTGGAGATTAGATCGGTCTTTAGGTACTGTGTTAGCAATAATCATCATTGCTTCTTTGAAAACTTCTCCGTCTGAAAATTCCTTCTTCTTCTTTATCAGAAAATGTGTCGCGCTAAACGATGCTTCGGTTGGTTTATGGGAGTTTTTCGCCGGTCCCGTGAAAAAACGCTGCTGCTCACCCAAAGCTGACTTTAGCTAAAGGGCTTTCTCTGCCCGTGGGTGGTTAGCGTGGTAGCTTTGGTGACGCGTAGTGAAGTGTCTCTCCACATTGTGCCGCTTTGCCGTCGCCACAGTCGCCCCGCAAATGAAACACACGCAGCTCTCTTTCTCAGTAGTAAAACAGAACTCTTCCTCCAGCTCACTGTGAAAACGACATGTTTTCGGGCTAAGAAACCGCATTCAGCCGCCCACCCCGTCTTCACTGCGCCCGCTAGCTTACTCTCCGAGAATGTTGAAATGTCGTCATGCTCACAATACTGACCTTTGAACTATACCTTTCCAACTTCAATATGAGAATACAAATTTGACAGTATAAAAAATAAATAATTCAAATTATTTAGAAACGCATATGAAAGTTTAGACGCAGCTCACTGGTGAGTTATGACCTGGTGCCCGTGTCGGTGACCCCTGCTTTATTCATTACACTCTTGAAAACAGAAAAATCGGGGATTGATTAAATGGCAACTCATATGGATCTACTACCAACCATCAGTCCACTGCAGTTTAATCATCAACAATGTGTCCCAGGTCTTACCTTGTAGAGGGACGAGCAGATTGGTGGCCCTGTGCTGTCCCTTCCTGTTTCTGAGAACTTGGTGTGTTTGTTGACACTGCGGACCTGTCTCTTAGTCCACCTCTGACGCTTCTGACCAGCACCGCCTTTAAAGCTTAACACACTGCTGAACCTGGGCAGGCACAAACACAATCACTCACAGAGACATTCACTGTGCGAACACTGCCACAAAAACACTTATTTGTTATAAATACACACAGACAAATAGCACTTTTCTCGTCTTGATAACCCCTAAAGCACTGGGATCGAACTGCCAACCCTCTGGTTAGAGGATGACCACTGTAACCCCTGAGCCTCTGATGTAGGCTACAGTCGCTTGTTTCACTGATTAATAAAAAAATCGATATCATTGTTTTTTTTTAGCAGAATATAAACCTTATCTCTTCCATTTGAACTTGTCAGTCTTACTTTTAAAACAAAGCTGCCATTAGGGCTACAATAATAAAACAAATACAGTCCAGTTATCCTTAAGCTGGAACCCCCCACCCCCCCTTTCTGGTTCTTATGCTCAGTTTATTTTAAGTGTTTTGGAGAGGTGTTCATTTTATTGCTCAGCTGTGGTGTGTGCTGCTGTTGGACAAGCAGAATGGTTGACCAGATCAGACTTACTCGGGCTCTGGATTGTTTTTGAGTCCTAGTTTACGCCAAGCTTCCTCTGGTGTCAGGTCAGGATTCTCCTCAACATCCAGCTCATGACTGTGGGGAAAAACAAAATACTGTGTCAAAACTATATTTTAACATTTATTTTCACACTTACGTCTACTTCTTTTTTAGTAGCTGAAGCCCACGGGAAAACTACATTTTATATTTTCTCATATAACTTAACAAGCTCATAGAATCCTACACAGTGCACTTCAAACTTTACTTCTGTGTCAGAAAAGGTTTAAGCTAAGGATCTGGTGGAAATGTGGAATCAAACCAGAAACATGAAGGTGCTACAAATACTCCACTTCAATATTTGATGTCCATTTAAAGCCATGAATGTCATGTTTTTATGAAATTCAGTGTGATTATTACTAAGACAAGGAAGCATGTTTGCAATCAAGTTGTACAATCGATAACTATGACATCTGAAAATTTCAAGCAGCTTTATTGGACATGGATGGATTAGCACTAAACCTGGCTAAAACTGATTATTACCAATCAATTTCAATTATTATGTTATTATTGATATGTAGTGTGTGAGTCTGGCTCTATCAGACAGACACTGCATGAGCTGTGAAAAAATGAGAGAGGAAGTTTTTACATAACAGGACCTTTTTCAGAATATAATTAAGTCTATAACAAATCAACTGCAACAAATAACAATTAGGACAAGCTTAGCTTTGCGGAGAAGGAACAGACAGTTTTCAATTACTGTTCATTGCACATGGGATACATCATAATAAAGGCTTTACGACACATGATTTATTGATGCTCCATACACACACAATAAAAAAAAACAAAAAAACCCACCTGCGTTTAACTTTGACATGTCCTCCTCCAGGGGGTTTGTCGCCATCGTCGTCATCTTCTCTATTTGACATCTTATTCCTTGAGCCGTACTGTTGGTCAGTGCTGCCCATAACTTGCTGGGAATCTGAGCCAAAACACTGAAGATATTTATCAGCAAACTCACACTGTACACTCATTAAATAAATGTGCATTATCCCAAATGTAATAATACAACCGTAGTATGCTATGTCAAAAATATCAAACTTGTATAGCTATATAATGATACATTTTGGGAATCAAGGTTCAACAAAGATGCAATTTTGCATATGAATTTGCTAAACTGATGTGAATTAGCTGACAGGGATCTAGAGTGCAACCATTTTGGTCGCGTGTGTACTGGCAGTAAAGTCCTGGTCCTTCATCCTGAGGAAGGGAGGAACGGTCGGCCAGCACAGCGTCTCATTGGAAGGTGTTCAGATTCTATACTTGGCGAAGAACCCACATAAGAGCCTTCACAAAACATTTGATAAAACCTTGAATTCCACTGCAGCAATCCAAGCAACCATTGAGCAACTACAGATCCTGCTGAGCAGGATTAATGTCTTGCTGAGAGCTACATGCTTGTTGCATGAACGGGCACCATGAAAGCAATATCTACAGAGTTAATGCCGAATCCTATCTGCCTGGAAATGTTATAAATGTTTCAAATGGTCACAAACATGGGCAGGCTTTCTCCAAGTGCTGCCAATCGTCAGTGTGATGATGACAAAGGGGCAAATAGTGTGTATAAAACTGAGAAAAAGACAGCGAGCTATGACGAAGACTGCAAAAAGCTCTACAATGAAAAAGATTGATATGGGAACATTTTATATACTGCATAAAATATCTATCATTATGAAACTGTGGTGGGACAAATAAAGAATATAGTGTATATTGTGTGTAGTACTGTAATGAATGATGATGCGTGATGTGGCCAAGTGATGGCAGCTGTGGGAAGGTGTAAGTTACGAGTAACAGAGTAGTATTGAAAGGAGCACTTGTTTATCAGAGCAATTCAGATGGTGGATGTGATGCGCTATGAATTTTTAAGGAAGAGTGCCACTACTAGGACACACGCACACACACACACGCACGTACGTACGTACCTGTCTGTTTGGCTGTGTCCTGCTGAGAGGATGCAGCAGATCTTTTACGATGATTCCCACCATCAGAAGGATCGTCAGAGCCACAGAGCTGATCCTCAGAATGCTCGCTGATATCAGCCACATTCATACAGTCTCTGTGTATCTCTGAGGGAGTCACTGAGCTCCCACAAGTCTCTAATGTGCACTTCTGTCCAAGCAGATCTTTCAAAACCTCCACATCATCATGAAGGGCTTTCACGTCTCTCCGTTGGCTCTCCTCTCCAGTCTGTCCATCCTTCCACTCCGCTGAAGGTATCTCTATGCCTTTGTCCATCACCCCTGCCACTCCACCAGTGTTCCCATTACAGATGGATTGGTCAGTGGTCCAGCCCTGCCCCGCCCAGTAAGAATACTGCTCCCAGTACGAGTAGTAGGTGTCTGCAGCATGTTTGTCCCAAACAGCTTTTGTTTCTGGGTCGTCCCAAGGAGTGGTCACTGTTCCTTGATCTTCTGCAGAAAGCAGCTCACTCTCTGGATGTTTCTCTAGCCAGCTGCTCCACAGCAGAGCTTCACCCTGTTGAGCTTCAAGGGGTATGGAGGAGGTGGAGAAAATAAAGAAGCAGTATTGAATATTGGCCGCATTATGACATTTGAGCCAACTATGTCTGCTGATGAAGATGCTCACCATCATTGAAACATCAACACATCTATGTGTTTTATGTGCTTCAGTGAGAGACACATTTCATTAGGTTCAGTGGACAGCTACACAATAGTTGACTTTGCAGTAATCTTCATGTTATCCTGCTTACCCCAGTAGGTTTCCCAGCCAGCATCTTGGATCTCTCCCGCTCCTTGCTCCAGTGAATCATTCACTTGCCTCTCATCAACTGGGCCATTAAAGAGAGCAAAGGACGTGATTTCAATGGAGCTTCTCTTTTGTCTCTGGCAGTAACTTTGTTAACAGGTGCACAAAACCCTGTGTAATGTTTTCACTGTACAATTTCATAATCTATTTAGGAGGAATCAGATTAAGCCACTTGCTCTAACATCCTATCACATTTGGAAAATGCTTCTGTCCTATCCGTATGTGTAAATAGTAATAATAAATGAATGGGATTACCTTTGTTGTCAACATGTAGCTCTACTTCATCTCCCTCCTCTTCAGCTTGTTCTCCCAGGTATGTGGCAGGCTTCCTGTCAGACCTCCTCCCCTGTCACATGATCGTAAACAGGGACATTCAGCAGCAGCCCAAAACATTGAGCTCAATTCATTAGTTAATGAAAGTGACAAGGAGCTAGCCAGACTGTCTAGCAGTGTATCTCACTTACTGCTCTCCTCTGGTCAGAGGAGCTGATGAAGGCCAGAGGCAGACCCATGCTTGCCATTAACTGCGCCTCTTCATCCAGCACTTCCTCTTCCTCCTCCTCTTCTTCTTCTTCTTCCTGCTCATCATCACCTGCCTCTGTGAGCATTTCAAACACAATCGTCTTTTCAACTTCTTGATCTTACCCTCCCTGTTAGATGCATTCTTCATTTCCACTCAGTCAGAACTTCAACAACACCCTGCAATGATTCTGAAGTCAGGTAACAGACAGAGACTGTGAGATGCTGTCGCACACACCTTGTACTGCAGTCTCCGCTAGTTCAGAGCTCAGCAGTCTGTTATCAGAGCGGTAAAGCTCTCGGTCCCTGCACAGAGAAGGACACACAGACAGACAAAGCTGAAGACCAACAACAGTTCCGTGTACACCACACCGTGGAGTGGCCGTGGACAGAGGAGAGACTCACTGTACGAAGGCTCTGGAACACAGACAGTGGATCGTCTCCTCCTCAGGCCGATGTCTCCTGCTAAAGAAGACATCTGCCACCACGGTCACCAGGCTGCTCCTCTCCAGCATCATGACAACGAGCTCACCGACTCTGACCCCGTGTGAGCCGGAACTAGCATGGCGACACTTCAGCAACATCAGCCGCGACTTCCGCCCGCATCCTTTCACAATAAGGTCTCAGTTTCCCCATAGTACTCTGTTGGTTCATTGAAACGATTGAAACCCTTAAAACCCAGTCATACTGCCATACAGTCTTAAAATGAGATGTCAGTTTTGTGTTCAGCTCTGCTGCATTGCATTTGAATGTAGATATTGTCCTGTGCAGCATCTTGCTGCTAGAGGGTGCTGTTCATAAAGGAGATAAATAATGTTAAGATGCGAGGTACTTTTTTTCTGACAAATATGAGTACTTGATTTTTTTTTACATGGCACTGCCACGCATTTCATTAAGATGTGATACCACAATGATATTTTAAAATTCAACTGCGTTTCTTTTAACATGGCACTGCCTCACATTTAAAAGATGTAACCTCTAACACATCATGTCGACATATATCATCTCTGTCTTCTATCTGTGAGGACAACTTCTTCTGAGAGGCAGGTTCTTTTCAATGTCAATATGCTTCTCTGCATTATCAGTGAGCCTGTTTCTGTATGTACAGGTCTTCCAAAAATGCTGCCATTTTAAATGCATTTATGTCGAATGTTATCCTAATGATCAGTTGAAAACGTTTGTTTCCAATCATTATACAAATATCTATTTAAAAAAACCGTCTGAAACTTTTCGATCACTTATTGTTTGCCACTTCACATTTTAAAGTCACCCCCCATAAAGGTCTTAATTATTTCTTAAGGTGTTTATCGCTACCATCTTTTGCGCTTTTATTTTGACGACTGTACAGCTTCACGGTCTGTGTTCTTTTGTGGATATTGTATGAATGCTGTGCGGATGTCTCTGGTAAGTGGAACCTTTCTCTACACAGAGTTGCCGCGGACACTAAAACACCCTAACTCTTGAGTGTGTCACATTTATAGTGTTCCGGTGGTTTGTTGTTTTAGCTTGTTGACAGAGTGACTCTGTGACTGTTGTCTTCCTGGTCCGTTCATTCAGCCGCACTCATCGCTCCTGTTCTCGGTGTTATCGCTCCCAGTTTCCTGGTCAGTCCAGACTCCGAAGCTACTTTCTATGAAACCACAAGCAGCAGATCTGTCACTTGGCTGAACGGAACACACAGGGTTGGATGGCGTGACCCGTGAGTGCCACTTAAATTCAACTTCCATGAGCTGTTCTACAAAACATCGTTAATGACCAAAGTGCATGACAGTAACACCTCTAAATACTGAGTGGAGTTTTCCTCTCCCTGTCCATGGCAGCAGGTGCTCTCTCCTGAGGCTGACAACAGTGCAGGATGTCAGACAGTGGGAACCAGTCCTGTCTGATGGGAGCAGAGGACACCGTCTCCTTCCTGGTATGAACTCTGTTCCTCTACTCCTGAAAGTTACCACCTGGCAGGAGGCGCTTGATATTATTGTGTATTTGATCACATGTGGCTGCAGTCTTGTTATGAGGCCATGTGTGTACCTGTTGGGGGCTGGTCTTTGTTGAAGGTTGTTGGTATCCACATGATTGAGAAAGACACTGAACCCTAAACTGCATCTTTTTATGTGTCAAACTGGAGAATATCCTCTGTCAAATGAAAATAATACTTTCTAGCTTTTCAAAAGGAGAAATACACCAGGCTTATTGATTCATACAAAACAAAGTGGTTCAAGGAGTATACTTTGCAGGAGGCATCTGCTGGGAGGGGGAAACAGAATTAAAAGAAAAAGAATCATCATTGACGGCCACTTTTTTATGCCCATATTAGGTTTGGCATGGTTCATGATTTGCAGTCTTTGCTTAGACTATAGGATGCATATTGCATCTCTGTCCTTCCAGCCAGCTTTGTGATTCCATGGATGAGTTGTAAATGGTAAAATGCTCTGTATTGATAAAGTCTTTGATGACCACTACGGTACAGGTTTGCCATTCAACAATTCACACAAATTCAGAAAGTGCAATACTTTCTCTATTGTATATCACTCATGCACTGTCGGCACAGCTGTCAGGGCCAATTTGGGGTTCAGTGTCTTACTGTAGGACACTACAGAATGGAGAAGCCTGGAATCCAACTACCGACCTTCTGATTAGTGGACAAACCACTCTACCTGAAGAGCCGCAGCTGCCCAGTGAGTCCTCTAGCACCGATTCATATATGTACACTGGACCATGGGATAGTTCACTCAGAAATGCATCCCAAGTTTTGTATGAACCTGGTAACACTTGTTTGTGAACCGTTTCTCATGTTTTAACATCTGTTGCAACAGCATCTCTGTGTGTGTTTTATGAAGGTGTGTAGGCTCACACTACCACTACCCTCACCCCTTTTTAAATTGACCCTAGAAATAATACTACATTTTGGGCAATGCATCAAAAATATAGTTTTTACATGTTGAGGTTTTTAGATATTCACCTCTTGTTTACTTGTTCTGCTCAAGTAATATGTCAACAGGACTAACTGATACAGCTGCATTTACAGTTCTAAGCATGTCACACGGCTGGCTGTTCTATACGAAAAGCCAGTGGTCCACCAAAGCGGATCAAGCATGAATATCTGTGCATAACAATCCAGCCAGTAGATGTGGATATGTTTTTCATGCGGTGATGTCTTGGTTCGCAGGTGTGTGTGTTCCATGTGTGGGAGGAATGGGCTGGTCTTGGTCAGATGGAGGACTACCTGAGCGTTTTGCAGTACCTGCTGTGGGTCTTCACCCCTCTGGCTATCGTCTTCATCGTGCCCTTCCTCATCGTCATTCTCCTCTACCTGTCTATACTCTTCCTTCATGTCTATAAGGTACGCAGACACTTTCTGGCACTGCATGAACAGTGAACCACACTTTTGATTTTACAACCACTCAAAATGCCATCTAGTAACTGTAGGTACATATAATCATTTCAAGTAATAGCCTGCCTGCTTGAGTTGACTGACAGCTTCACATGTTGATCTACTGTGGTACTTGGATGAAGTCAGACCTGTTACATTTCTGCAACATGGCACAAGACAAGAGAAGAATGCTGCTAGTATGCAACAGCTTGGTGTTTAACACACAGAGATTAAAACTGCATCAGCTAATCGTGGATAGTTGTCGTTGATTGTGATCATGGTTGAAGCTGATCATGGATCGTGATGGTAGATGTTTTCTTACTTTTAGACAGTTGGTGAGTAGGCAGCAGAAGTCCTTATTCTTTCTGAGAGAGAAATTGTTAAGAATGTTTATGATGATTGGTCAAACTATGAGAATACGGCTTCAGCAGCAAGGATAAAAAACCATCAACACATGATGTCATCAGCAGTCATTATCTGTTGTACCTCCAAGTTAAGATTAAAGAGTTCTCTTCTCTTGAAAGTTGGCAATGAATTCATTATTACAAATAAAGGTCTAATTCATCTAGTTCATCTATTTGGATATGCATTTTCAAGAATTCTATCAGAAGGGAACTAAGGGTGATGCAAGTGACTTAACTAGTTTCAGACCAACAGAGACAACCTGTGGTTCATGAGATAGAGAGGGTTGTCCACTGATTCCTCCAGTCTGCATGAATCCCAAATTATATACACTGCTCAATTAAGCGCTGTATGTGTGTGAATGACTGAATGCATGAATTTCTTAAAGGTTCAGTGTGTAAGATTTAGGTGAAAGGGATCTATTGGCAGAAATTGAATATAAAATAATCCTCATGTTTTCACAAGTGTGTTTCATCTAAATTGTACAAATTCTTGTTTTCTTTTCCCTAGAATGAACCATATATATAAATACTTTATATTTAAATTGGGAGGGGGTCCTCTCTACGGCAGCCACCATGTTTTTTTTTCACTATCCCAGACTGGACTAACACCGTTTGAGTATTTATGATGACTGAAGGATGCCACAGGTTCTCTTTGATGTTTGGAAGGGGAGGGTGAGGTGAGGGGTGTTCAGCTGCAACATTCAACTTCACCTCTAGATATCTGGGAAAGTGCTGTAAAGTCCATTTACCATTTACAATTGTCCTGTTCCCGTCCAGTGCAGTGTCCACATTGTTTAAATATTTGTGTCCATCTGAGCACCCATGGGTTTATTGGTCTTAAAATGAGGTCAGTTTTGTGTGCAACTCTGCTGCATTGCATTTGCATGTAGATATTGAACCCCCTTTACTCACACACAGTGAATCCTGCAAAGAATATAGGCTGCGCCACAGTTTGTGCAGACTTTATACTTGGGGGTCAGGTGGAGAAAGGTGGAGAGGCTCTCACTTGAACATTTGCATTCACACATGCAGCCCCTGCTGAAACACTTCAGGTGATCTTCAGACTCACATGTAAGTGCATGTCTGAAAGCAGCCTTATTAATACTAAGACTAAGCCTCACCCTTTTTCTGTGTTTAACCTGACTGAAAGACATCAGAACTGTTGTTTTGTGTTAAGAAGTTGTCGAGCTGTTGGAACTGCTTTTTCAGTTATCTCACTCAAAAATCTGGGATTTGATATGTTTGCTGATGTGTTTAGAGTGTTTGTTTTTAAGAGAGGCTTGATACCGGCAGTTTTCAGGGCCTGTGAGAACACACCTGAGAGAGGGGACATAATGGCTATTTGCAGAATAACTGAGGCTATGCATTTGGAAACATTTTGAAGAAGCCTGTTTGTAGAATATCAAAGCAGCAGGAAGAGAATTTCAGATGTATTATGTCCTCCTAGTTTTTAGTATCAAATTTGAGTGGACACAGGAGCAATGCCTCCTGCACCTGACTGTTTTATTTTTAAAAAAAAATTCACGGAACAAGGGTGCAAAATCATAACAGGCACTGGTGGATTGAAGTTAAGACGCATCTGAGAAAGGAGGGTTAGTTAGCCTGTCAGGGGTAGCAAACAAGGCACATACACTATTAATGTTATTGGTGATGATGTTAGAGAAGCCTCCCTTTCATTTTTAATCTCCATATTATAAATGTGAGGTCTGTCTCATAATGTACCTTTTGTTTTGTTTTGTCTATCCTGACCAGCAAGGCATTTCTCCATGGAGATCTTTTCTTAACAGAGAGCGTCTTTTTAGGAGAAATGGCATTAGTAACACTTCTCATTTTAGGATTGAGGTGATCAAAAAGTTCATTGGCTGAGCCACAAGAGAGGGCAGGTGTGAGGGAAAGCCTGAATAAAAATTTCTATGTGATTTCTATGATGTATAATTTTGTGATGACAATGCATAGTGAAATTGTTTTTGTTCCTGCTACCAGAATAGTGTTAAAAAGGTTATTTTTGCCCTAATGCTATAAAGTGACCAGTGAATAATAATAATAGATATTAAATATTGACATGTGAAATTTACAGTATTGAATATAAACATGTTAAATTTACAATATTGCAGTATATACAGTATTACAGTGCAGGTGATTGAAATAGTCCAGTTCAATGCTCACTGTTGAGCAGACGGATGGCCTGTGGAAATGTCCTGCAGGTCGGGTAAAGTTGTTCTGAGTTGTTCAAATAGAATTTGAGAGAAAATGGAAGTAGGGCAGGGTCCCAGCAGTAACCAGCTTTTTCATGTGAGGGGAAGGTAGCGTCCTCTCTCTCTTTGCTCAGATGTTTCTCACGATTGAAGCTCACTTCTTATTGGGTGTTAGGGGGCTGTCCTTCAGGGTATCTGCTGCGTTATGGTTTCCTCCTATTTTGATTTATTTTGTATCTTGTCATTGGTAGAGGGAACAGATGTGTTACACAGGAAGATGTTATGGATGTATGTCATTTTGTCCTGCCTTATCGATATTAAGACCTTCAGACTTAAAAGGCTTTAAGGGGGAGGCCAGTTCACCTCCTGGGCACTGAACCGCCTAATTGCTCCCCGGGCGCCTTCATGGCTGCCCACTGTTCCGTGTGTGGTCACTGTGTGGATTGTGTTCCGTGTGTTCCGTGTGTGCTCCATTCACACGGATGGGTTAAATACGGGGTCAAATTTCCCCATGTTTGCATGTTGCATGCTGTGTGTGGGACCATAAAGAGGAATCTTAATCTTAAATCCCAGAACATTTTTACTTGTCAGTCAGGTGCACTGAATGGACAGAACATGCAGTTTTAAGATATGTGTTCGTGGCCTGGCCTACATTTTCCTGAATCTCTTAGCTCCTCTTCTGATGGTGGTAGAGGGCAACTAACAAATACCTCAGTATTCAGACACCTCACTGTGTTCAACAGTTAAATAAAGTCTTATTTCAGAATTAGTAATGCTTTTTTACACTGGGTTTATGTCAAAAACATAGTATTTTGGTATTATTACTGCGCTTGTTTCTCATGTTTTTCACACCAAAGTCACCCACAATCAAATTTTGAGGCCAACTGATTAGTATCCCTGTATCCTATACTTTCTGATGTACTCTCAGTTATTACGCTTATATGTGAGTGAGAGGTTATGCAGGTCATTAGCTCTCAACTTCTGTTTTCTGCTTTGTACAGGAGTTAAGGGATGAAAAAGCAGGTTAGCCAGTCCTATAACAGATCTCAGGGTGCTGGTTCCTCCCTGTGTCTCGTCCCCCCATCTTCCAGGGAAATAATTTAATGCACTCAGTTCCAGGGGGATGCCACTTTTAGATTTCGTATCTGTTACATAGCCCTCCTTTTTTTTGGGAGTCTTGTTGGTGCTAGTGAGCTGTGTGTTAGCAAGTAGTGGCATTTCCACAAAATCCATTTACTTCCACATTCATTTCTAACTGGTGAATTTTGGTTTCTAGCACTGACATTTTCTGTAAAAGTTTAAGGTAGTCACCTGCAGGGGAAAGGTGCATCTTGCTGCTAATTAGCTTTGGCTAAGTACAATGTATCTGGTCACTGCAGTGCAAGCTTGTGCCACACTCACGCAATACCAAAGAGGTTATTAAAAAAGCATTACTGACTGCCTATTTAGGTTTCCACTGCCTGTAATGAACTATGTAAGACTTTGGAGTCAGTTGAAAAGGCACTGATAGACAACACTGCAGTCTCTAAGGCAGACCTCCAAGCCGAAGCCACTTCGGCCCTGTGCTTATCAAACTCTATGCAACTCTGTGGAAAAATCCAAAAACCCTAGTCAAAACAGAAGACTGTTCATCTTCTGGCAATTGTGGCAACTGTATTTTAGAGACACTTGCTGCCTTGTTAAACCACAGTCACTGCAGAAAAGAAAGACATCAAAGCATGGTCTGCACAAAACAATGTCTAAAAGAAGATGACATACGCTCTTCATTTTCAAACTCACCTTCTGTAACTACATCTGCATCAACTTCATCTTCATCCCCTTCTCTTTCCTCTTTCACCCTCCTGTCTCCCAATCAGGTTCTTACCCTGTTAACCTCCGCCTGCCCAACCACCTGTCCCCTTGACCCCATCCCCTCTCACATTCTCCAATCTATTGCTCCAGACCTTCCTTTTCTTGCTCATCTCATTAACACTTCCCTGCTAACTGGCTGTTTCCCTAACTCTCTTAAGGAGGCAAGAGTTAAGCCTCCCCTGAAGAAACCCACCCTCAACTCGTCTGAAGTAAACAACTACAGACAAAAGTGTCAGCTAAATGAAATGTAATGTAATGCAAAGGAACTGTACTGGTTCAATACAAGGCAGACCCTGGAAGTAAACCTGTAGCAAACTTCAAACCATAGATGTAACCCCTGCTCCTGAAAAAGTGGGTGCTGTGAGAGAGAGTGAAAGAGCAGGGCAAATAAAAACAACAAGTGTAAAACCAACATATTTTCAACCCTGTCACCAAGTGCAGGACAGGAAGCCATGGAAAGTCAAGAATGGATAACTAAAGCTTACAGTACCAAGGACTCACTTACCTGCTGAATGATAGCTAAGAGCTATTAGCAGTGCTAAAAGACAATATAAGAACAAAGTGGAGTCTGACTACAAGGGCTCCAACG
This sequence comes from Paralichthys olivaceus, assembly GCF_024713975.1. Classification (NCBI taxonomy): domain Eukaryota; kingdom Metazoa; phylum Chordata; class Actinopteri; order Pleuronectiformes; family Paralichthyidae; genus Paralichthys; species Paralichthys olivaceus. Next base: position 22,601,505 of record NC_091108.1, on the reverse strand, counting down.
CTAGAAACATTAGGTCTGGACTAGAAACTATAACAGACTATAAAAGAACAACAAGTGGTGCCAAGGAAGTGTGTGCATCTCTCCCAGATGAACTGAACACATTTTATGCATGCTTTGAGAGACCCCCGGCTGTGGAGGTACAGAAGGCTCAGGATCCCTGCCCCTGCCCCCTGGTTCTAACCAGTGCAGATGTGTGCAGATCCCTAAAAAAGATCAACACACATAGGGCTCCTGGGCCTGACGGCATCCCTGGCCGTGCTCTCAAGGTGTGTGCAGTTCAGCTGGCAGAGGTGTTCACAGACATCTTCAATAAGTCACTGCTCCAGTCTATAGTCCCCACTTGTTTCAAAGAGTCCACCATCATTCCAGTCCCTAAAAAGACAAAGACCATCTGCCTCAACGACTACCGCCCAGTTGCACTCACCCCCATCATCATGAAGTGCTTTGAGCGGTTAGTCAAACAGTTCATCACCTCCTCCCTCCCCGACTCACTGGACCCCCTGCAGTTTGCTTACAGGGAGAACAGGTCCACAACCGACGCCATCACCCTCACCCTCCACACTGCCCTCTCCCACCTGGACCAGAGGAACACGTATGTGAGGATGCTGTTCATTGACTACAGTTCAGCATTCAACACTATTGTGCCCTCCAAGCTCGTCATCAAGCTCAGGGACCTCGGGCTCAACAGCGCCCTCTGTAACTGGATCCTGAACGTCCTGATGGGCAGACGCCAGGCAGTGCGGATGGGGAACATCACATCCTCCAGCCGGACCCTCAACACCGGAGCCCCCCAGGGTTGCGTGCTCAGCCCTCTCCTCTACTCCCTGTTCATGCACGACTGCGTGGCCACATACAGCTCCAACACCATCATCAAGTTTGCTGACGACACCACCGTCATCAGCCTGATCACAGACAGCGACGAGACGGCCTACAGAGAGGAGGTCAGAGCCCTGACATCTTGGTGCCAGGACAACAACCTCCATCTCAACGTCTGCAAAACCAAGGAGCTGATTGTGGATTACAGGAAGAAGCAGAGAGATGGACATGCCCCCATCACCATCGATGGGACTCCTGTGGAGAGAGTCAGCAGCTTCAGGTTCCTCGGGGTTCACATCACTGAGGACCTGACAGGGACCCATCACACCAGGGTTATTACAGAGACAGCTTGTCAGCGGCTCTTCTTCCTCCGCAGGCTGCGGAGGTTCAACATGGACTCCAGGATACTCTGCAACTTCTACAGGTGCACCATCGAGAGTATCCTGACCGGCTGCATCACGGCCTGATACGGCAGTTGCACCGCCCTCAACCGTAAGACTCTACAGAGGGTGGTGAAAACTGCTCAGCACATCACCAGGACGGAGCTACCATCCATGGAGGACCTCTACACCCAGCGTTGTAGGAAGAAGGCTTACAGGATATTAAAAGACCCCCATCACCCCAGCAACAAACTCTTCTGTCTGCTCCCATCTGGCAGACGGTACCGCAGCATCCGGACCAGGACCACAAGACTCAGGGACAGTTTTATCCCACAGGCTGTAAGACTGCTGAACTCCTGAGCTCTGTGAAAGTCACTACATCTGTTTAAAACAACATATTTATTTACACATTATAATATTCATAAGCAAAAATTTATATTTATTTATTTAGTTTACAATAATTCTCATTCTCTCATTATCATTTCTATTCATCATATTTCCAACCTATATAAAAATATAATGAGTGCAATAATTAATTTCTGTCCATACCTCCCCATAACTGCTGCTAAATCCTGACATGTATATATCTCACTTTAGCACCTTATAATGTTTTATTATTTTATTATAATGTTTTATTTTATTTTTGTTTTTGTTTAATTTTTTGCACTAGTACTGACATTTGAACTTATTGTTTCATTTGCACTAGTGTATGTTATTTGTATTTTTAGTTACTCTTATTTTATGACACTTGCATGTTGAGCTGCTTGAGGTGCCTGGGATTTAAGATGTATCTGTTGTGCAGATGACAAATAAAACCTTTGATTGGCAGTTCTGGAATGCCTCACATATCTATGCACTAGCACAGTTAAAATTTCAAATCAAATTTTATTTGTATAGGTCATATTCACAAATCCTATTTTAAATGGTGTCTGTCTGCGGGAGGGGGCGCATTGTTAAGGGGCTATAAGTAATGTTAAGATGCAAGGGAAACTACAGTTGTGTAAAAAGAAGAGGAGAATAAACATGGAGGCCCCCTATTACAATGCATTTATGTTGGTGGTCATTAGGAAGCACGAACATAACATTCAGGTGCTACTACATCATTCCATCTGACTATTATAGGGAATGGGACATGACACTCTGGTTTGTTTATTTCATGTCACTAATTATTAATGAAGAAACTAAGTACTACTTTTTTTAACCTTGTTTCAAGTGCAGCAATCTACTGTTAGATCAATTTGGACATGTTGATGAGTGAGATGAGATTGAGATTTAGACCATGATCTTAGATCATAAGAATTGTAATCTGCTGCTGATTCAACCTGTCCTGATGTTTTCTTCTAACAGAGGAAGAATCAGCTGAGGGAAGCTTACTCCAACAACCTGTGGGATGGAGCCAGGAAGACTCTGGCTACTCTGTGGGACGGACACGGAGCCATATGGCATGGTAATACACCAAGGGCTTTATCCATCACATTCTCCTTTTAAAATGCTATCCATACAAACATCATGAATAAAAGAAAAAGGAAAAGGATACATTTTGTTCCTTCTGCCAGTGCTGATAGTGGCCAGTTAGTGTGCAATATTGACAAAACTAGAAATAACATCTAAGCTCCCTCAAAGCAGATAGGGTGTGTCTTCTCATGGTTCATTCCCTCGCACCTGACTCACGACTTCCCAGTTCATATCATGAGCCGCTGTATGGAAAATTGGTTATGGACATGAGTTTGTCTTTCATATACTGTTTATTGAACACAGTAGGAGATTGTCTGTATCAGCTGCATATACAACAAGGAACATTTCCAGAACATTCTGGCAAGTGTTGGCACCTGAGAACAGCATGCAGGAGGAAGGACATGACATCGAAATTTCAGCACAGCACCTAGAATTACAATCAAAAGCTATTGTTGTCTTTCCTCGTTGACATCGTCATTGGCGTGTATGGTACCTCTTTTTCATCCTATGAGTGACATATTTGTAATAAACACAAACGATCCCGTGGCTCATTTAGGGCGTCGCGAAAATTCGCATTGCGTTGCTTTGGACACACCTTTAGAACACACATGATCATATATAAATATATATATATATATATATATATGTATATATATATCAACAGAAATATATATACGTGTATATAGATAAAAAATAAATAAAAGGTAACTGTTTTTAATGTTGTGGCTGGTGTATCCAACTAATAAACAAGAAACATACACATCAGCCTAAATGTAAAGGCTACAGGGAAGAATTGGCTGTATTTCTTTAGCCTCTGCCCCATTTCATATATTTCTTATAAAAGTTAAAGGAAACTTAGAGCGATACTGATTGTCTCACTGTTTTTGACCCCACATCCCACTATTAACAAATAAAGCACAATGCATGGTGGTATAGACCAAAAGTGTCATGGAAGTAGTAATAACGCATTTCTATAATTAATACCAAATTGTTTCATAAAAGCATGCATTAGTCAATGTCTTTATAAATAAATGTATTGATCAAAAAATAAATTCAATTCAATACACATTTACTTTCATAGGGTCAATCACATCATAGATTATCTCAATATACTTTACGTGGTAAGGTTGAGACTCTATTTGAGCAGCCATCTGCCTCGATTTATAAATAGTATAATATGTATAGATAAAAACACATTACACTGCAAATTTATGATTTTAGATTTTAATGAATAAAAAAAAGAGAAATTATAATATAATTTACAAATGAAATAATAATGCATTAATAAATAGTTGAAATTTACTAAAACAAATACATTAAAGAATAAAAAATTAGATAGTAGAATTTAAAAAATCTATTCTATTTCATCAGGCAATTTTAAAAGGCAAATTCTTTTCCAATTGCATTACCTTGTCCTTTTTTTTCTCCGTTATCTAGTTATTGAGCTTCTATTTTGCCTGTCCCCAGTTTTGGCCTTATTCTTTTAATATTAGTTAAAACAATGAAAAAAGGGATGACAACTTATTATATTCCATTTACTTATTCACTTATTAAGTTGTAAACAAATTAATAAATGCTTACTTTTATTTCAATTAAACATTAAATATTTATATGCTGGGGTGCAAAGCAAGGTGATTGGAATCCTGACCAGGGTCTTTCTGAATTTGCATGTTTTCTCAGGGTACTCTGAGTCTCCCCACAGTTACATTAATTGGACACTCTAAACTGACTGTAGGTTTGAATTTGAGTGTGTATGTTTGTTTGTCTCTATATTCTGGTGACCTCTCTAGGGGGAACTCCGCCGATTGCCGAACGTCAGCTGGTATTGGCTCCAGCTCCCTCTGCAGCCCTCAAAGTATAAGTGGTATAGATAATGGATGGATGGAAAATGTTCACGCTTTGTTGCTATTTCTGTGTATTTCCGTTGCCCTGTACTGCACTGCAACTTCAGAGTACTCTAAAATACCTAAATACTTAAAATGACCTCATAGACAAAAGTATGAGTATAAATAATAGTCTTTAGTTCTTATAATAAAAAAAGTAAAGTTGCAAGACCAAATTATTATCACCAGCAATCATCATCATCCCAATTTCCTTTTCAAACCCCAAAACACTGCTCCTTCTGCCCTCCTAGCCACTTCAAATTCTGACTCTGAAAAGTTGATCTTTTTTGAGGGAAAAAGTCATTGACACCAGAACTAATAGATCTTCCTGCCTGTCCTTTGCTCCTTAATCATTTTCAGCAAGTGTCTCATTCTGAGCTTGTCGACGCTGTGTCTCATCTCACCTTCCAGCCCTCTTGACATCCTCCCAACCTCACTCCTAAAAGAAGTATTTGGTGCTATTGGCCGGAGCCTTCTCAAAATGATTAACTGCTCTCTGTCTTCCGGCTGTTTCCCTGATTATTTTAAGAAAGCCAACATTCAGCCTTTACTGAAAAAGCTATTGTGTATTTCAAATACGTATTTTAAATACGTATCTAAGATACATGAATCATAAATACTGCTAATTTCTGCATACTGTGACCTGTGTATCAGGCTATGAGATCCATGGGCTGGAGAAAATTCCTGACAAAGGACCAGCACTGATCGTGTACTATCATGGAGCGATTCCTATCGACTACTACTACTTCCTGGCCAATGTTATAATCCAGAAAGGACGGACCTGTCACTCTGTAGCTGACCACTTCCTCTTCAAGATTCCAGGTACTCGCACTGTATCATCATGACCACATATGGATACACTATGCTCACTTCATGATAAATGCAGTGTGTTGTTTTTAGGTTCTGTCACATGCGTGAGGGGTTAGATGAATCTCAAGCATCTGCTTGGACTTTAAGATTATATTCAACAATGTAAAGTATTTTATGTTCTTAATAATGGAAGGACAGTATATAGGAAACAACCATCAATCTCTACCAAACACAAAAACAAGATGAGCTGTGTTACTGTATTAATATGGTGTAGAGTTTAAAGTTCAGACCCTAACTAAACAAAACACTGAAAATAACTGAAATAAAGAAAAATTCTTACGCTAAGATGAGGAGGAAAAGTTGGTGTATTGATAAAATCCTCCTGAGTCAAAACTCCCTGCCTCATACTGGAGCTGGAGGTCCACTATGGCCCTGGCTCAGGACATATTTGTGGGACAGTCTGAAGTCTGTGGTGGCAGAGGAGCAGACCAGGATCCGACCAGCATCTGACCTCTGTCTGAACTACTATATTCTACCCTGATTGGTTGATGCATTTTTTCACTCTTTGAAAGTATGGAAAAATCTGCCTCCTTCGAAAAGATTGGCCCTTTTTCATCTAAGAATGTTCACCTTCACTATTCTCCGCGAAAGTTGACATGACCAAACCACAGTTTGAAAAATTATATTAACATTCAAATTAGTTGCACTAAAACAACATCACCTCAGTGTGTAAAGACCTCAAGTGAATAAATTATATTTATTAGTTTCACTCAAACATCACGCTCTGATAAATCACCCTGTGTAACCTGCAAAGTAGACAAGCTACATCAAGAGTTAATCATTGTATGATGAGCACCTACTTTAGATGTATTTATGTAGGTAATATTTCCAAATTGTTTTGATACCTGTTTAATCCTATTTCTCATCTTTGTCTGAACCCATCTCCACCCTGTTCCTCCAGGTTTCAAATTACTGTTGGAAGTGTTCAGTGTGATCCATGGCCCTCAGGAGGAGTGTGTGCGAGCTCTGAAGAATGGTCACCTGTTGGGTATTTCCCCAGGAGGAGTGCGGGAGGCTCTGCTCAGTGATGAGACCTACCCTCTTCTCTGGGGCAAACGCAAAGGCTTTGCCCAAGTTGCCATCGACTCTCAAGTGGTGCGTTGTTGTCCCTGAAAACAACCGACCTCTGATTGTTCTTCCTTTAAGCCTATAGTAAACAGCACAGGTGTCATAATGTCCCTGTGCAGCATCTTTATTCTCTGTTCTACAGAGTAGAAGATCTTTCTCTCTAATCGTCTCTTTCTTCTGCTCTTTGTTTTTCAGCCAGTGATTCCAATGTTTACTCAGAATGTGCGAGAGGGCTTCAGGTCTTTGGGAACTCTCAGTAAGTGTAGAAGGAAGTTAAATCGCAGAAATAGGATCACCAAGATGATGAACAGCCACCCTGAACTTCACACAGATCTCTCTCTCTCTAGCTCACTCTCACTCACACAAAAACACAGACACACACACACAGAGGGAAACATAGTACAGGTCACACCATGCAGGTGTTTTGACATTGTTGCCATGCAGAATGTTGAATGTTGAAATTGCATGTTGCAGCTGAACACCCCTCACCTCACCCTCTCCTTCCAAACATGAAAAAGAACCTGTGGTAACTTCAGTTGTCATAAAAACTCAAAAGGTGTTTAGTTTGTCCAGTCTGGACTACTGTAAAAAACATGGCGGCCTCTGTAGAGAGGGTCCCCTCGATGTAAATATAAAGTATTTAAATATAAAGGAACTTTTCTGGGGTAAAGAAAACTACAATTCATACAATTTAGATGAAATGAACTAGTGAAAACATCATGTGGATTATTCTACATTATATTTCTGCCAATAGATCCCTTTCACCTAAATCTTGGACCTTTAAGTAACATGGATTTAAAGTATTACTAGCCACAGGGCAGTAAATGAGTATGTTCAGTTCTGTGGACAGAGGAACAAGATCTATCAGGCCTTGATACAATAGCAAACATTCACTGTTGATTTGAATGTGGAGTAGATATGAATAGTAAAGTATAGCCTGTTCATTTATTAACGTCTGCGGTCTTATTTCCTCTCTGTATGGGACACCAAGTATGACCCCCTGTCTCTCACTCTGTCCAGGATTTTTCCGCTGGGTGTATGAGAGATTCCGTCTACCTGCAGCACCTGTTTATGGTGGATTTCCTGTGAAATTCCGAACCTTCCTTGGGGATCCCATCCAGTATGACCCCAACATAAATGCTGCAGAACTGGCGGAGAAAGTAAGAGCTGAGAGCTGCATTTCTCTTTAATTTCCTCTCTTGTGTTTGGCAGACCTCCAGGTGGCAACAGCCAGTGGCCGAGGTCAAAGATCTGGGTCACTTTGACCTCCCAAAGCAAATATTTTGCTTTGCTTTTTTGTAAAATCTCCTGAACACCTTGAGGAAATCCATTCATATTTTGCGTAAACATTCACTTTTATGTGAATCAATCAAGTTTATGTTTTTCTTATCGGACCACAATTGTTATGCCCTAAGTACACATTGTGCCATTTAATTTTATGATGGATTTACCAGACCTGAGATTGATTGTGTAATTAGTCCATGTCACTGCCCTCTAACCTATTACAGGCTTCGCTCCAGTGATGTCAAAGAAAAGCAGGGCTGTCCAATGGACATCAGCTGTGTAACCAAGTCACATAGGCCTCTAACAGGGGGGCAAGACTAAGAAAGGTCAAGAATACTACAACCTCGCAAAATACATTTTGGCCCAGTGAACAAAATTTCCCATGAACACCTTGAGGAAATCTCTTCAAATATGGTGGCAATATTCACATCGACTCTAGGATGACCATAGCATCTGGCATTGCCAATCCTACAAACCCACCAAGCAATCACAGTCCAGACTTCCTCGATGGTGGATTGAACAGCCAAATGTTATTAGAGCACGAGCGTCCCTTTCAACCTTACAAAACCTCTTGAAGATTCTTTATCTCATCCCCTAAACTTTGTCTTTTGAACGAATTTTGCATGCTCCCACTGTATTGAAGCTTTAGTGTGGTACACAAATTGTAAGTCGCTTTGGATTAAAGCATCTGACAAAATGAGTAAATGTAAATGCTGCATTCATTCTGTTATAAAGTACTGCTGTTAGAATAAACAAGTATAGTTAGTATAACAGTTGCAGGCACAAACTGAACATAAAATTCACTGCTCTGAATTTGAGTTTTCCAGCTGAATGTTTGCAGAAATATGAGCTTTTCCACAAAACATCACTCGCTCATATCTGCTGCTAACCAGTCTTTTTGCTCTGCAGGTGCAGCAGGCTGTCCAGTCTCTGATAGACCAGCATCAACAGATCCCAGGGAACATCCTGAGAGCCTTGTTAGAGAGATTCCACACTAAACACAAAGATCATTAACATCAGCAGTACAACACAACACAACACAAACTCAAGTCTCGTTGACTCAGATTCCCTTTTGCATCTGATTATTCCAATAATAAACGAGTCTATGGTTTAGACTTCCATAAGTTTTGATATTGGACATGACAATAACTGTATTCTGTGTGACATTGCAGAGTTAGTAGTGTCTCACCAGACAGAGCAAACAGTTGAACATGCTGTCTTAGGTTGCCCCTATTTAAAATACTTTTTTGTTATATTTTTTGCCTTTTTACCTTCATTCAGACAATGTTAAGGAACCATGGTAGGAGAGACAAACTTTCTCCTGCTTGATGATTCTTTGGACATGTGTTAGCATGTCTGTCTAACTTTGTTAGGGTATAGGATTATAGGAACAAGTGTCATTTATTTTTGGGACTATTTTCAGGAGCTTCTCCCAGTTCTATTTCTAATTGAGCATATCTTTAGTTCAGGCAAGTCATGAAGTGAAGTTCAGCCACAATCTAGTATGTCAGCTGAAAGCAGTAGATGTCTATGCCAGCCCACATCAGCTGATGGCTCAGCTGATCCCTTCCTAGGCATTTAATTGGTTGAGCTTATATTGCACACTCTATTAAAGCTACTTTACTCTGCCTACTGCCGACTGCTTACAAGCTACTTTACAACCCCAGCACCTCCTTTTCATTCTGAATCCTACCTAATCAAAGTCATGTGTTGTCATTGATGCCTGCTCTGTTCTGTGCTGGGATCTTTCAGCTTCTGCTCTCCTTGTCTCACTTTCCATGAAGACTCATGTAAGGAGGTGTGCCCTCCTAATGTATGCTTTCCACACATGCATGTGGAAGGACAGAGAGGTCTCAATGAAGATTTTTCTGTATTGTCCAGGTAAAGCTTAAATCCAGTAGTAAAATACCCTTGTCCTATCAAGGGCCATTTCAATGTTTGTAACAGCCTTCATGATTAAACTGGCGAAGTGACTGATGGTATTGATATGAAGCTAAAACTGTCTGTTGTTTCATCGCAGACTAGGGAGAAACAGAATCATTTATCTGCACTGTTCTTTGAGAAAAACTGACCTGTTGGAAAAAATGTACTTTGTCTAGTTAAAGCGGCTCTGCAGCATTAACAAGGCTCCTTCATACATTCTTCCTCTGAATGAGATTTCAGCTTTTCAGTTGTCACTCGTTCACCACATATCACTTTTCTTGGCAAGAAGATCGCACCACCCTAAAGGACACATTTTAAGTTACTTTCTTTTATTGCAGAAAAAGATACTTGCTCTCCAGAGATTTGTTTTCGTATTTATTGTTGCTTTCGTGTATTTACAAATGATTTTGTGGGCTGTATAGGTGGGCCTGGAGCAATAAGGTTCTCCACCCCAAGTCTACAGTCTATAACTCTGACTTCCTTTGTTGTCGGAATTAGAAAATCTCATGATGCTTATTTCCATTTATATTTGATAATTAATATTTAGAGTTTGTATTTTCACTGTTGCTCTGAGACGATTAGTACATCAACACAAATCAAATGCAGTAACCATGAGGCTATGCTACCTCATCATATTAAAATTGTTCTGCAGATGAAGTTGGTTCCAGTTATTCATGCCTCTTAATGTAGGTTATGAGCTGAAGGTCAAACCAAAAGTGTTGTGTGTGGGGATGGGCTTGCGCGCGTGTGCGATAACGCAAGATAACCTCTCATAAAACCATAAGTGTCCCTTCACAAAATGTAAGTATGCTCTCTGTAATATTTATCATATCAGTACAAATATGGATCTGTGACTTAATTTGCAAACTTTGCATGTGTACATTAATATTGATGTAATTTGAAGTTTATGTTTCATTCCCAGACCTTCAGAGCTTCATAAGAAATGCTGTAAACTAAACATTTACATGTGCAGTGTAATATTGTTGAAATATATTTGCATGTATGAGCACATATTATGTTTCAGAGATTTTGCACATATTGTCTTCAAAGTGTTGCTGCCAACTGCCATTTTTTAAAGGCGCCTTTGTGTCTGTTTATGAGAGATGATTAACTGGTTGCTTTACTTCTGTCAACTTGCATTTTTCCATATTTATGTTGTTCGTTTTGAGATGATCTAATTTGTGTTTTTAAATAATGTCAATGTAATATTTAAATGTCGCACTTTTGAATATTGCAATTCAGATCAACCTGTAAATAAATCTATTTTATTAATTTGTTTAATGTGAACTCCTTTCTGCTGGTAATTCTCTTGTTATTTTTTGTTATATCTTAATTCCTCTTTTGGTTGATCATGATCATTTTGTTGCATCAGGTCAAGCTGTTAGACTATAAATAGTTGGGGGTGATTCAGAAAGGTGGGTACTGAATGTGCATTTCCCATCCAATTTGCCAGGTGTGAAATATCCATCACATCCCATTCATCTATCCAGTGACACCAGATGTCACATTGTCAGTTTGATTTCATATATACACTGCTTAAAAAAATCAAGGAGACACTTAATCACCAGAGTATAACACCAAGTCATTTAAATTTCAGTTATATCATTCTGTCCATTTAAGAAGCACAAGTGATTGTGAATCAGTTTCACCAGCTTTGGTGCAAATGAAAGTGACAACAGGTGCAATGGAGGCAAAAGCAAGACAACCCCCAAAAAGGGAATGGTTTTACAGACAGCTGCTCTCTTCTTATCCTTCCCGACGGATTCTTCCTTAGTCTTGTGTTCTGCTTGTGTCCTTGTCACTACTGGTAGCATGAGGCGGTACCTGAAGCCCAATCAAGAATATGGAGTAGATACCAGGAGACCAGCAGTTACACAAGGAGAGCTGGACAGGGCCGTAGAAGGGCATCAACCCAGCTCAGGACCGGTGTCTGTTCCTTTGCGTGAGGAGGAGCAAGGAGGAGCACTGTCAGGGTCCTACAAAATGACCTCCAGCAGGCTACTGGTGTGCATGTTTCTGAACAAGCTGTCAGAAACAGACTCCATGAGGGTGACGAATGTCAAAGTCTGGAGATTCATTAAAATTCTATTTATATAGCTCCAAATCATAATATACATTATCTCAAAGCACTTTACATAGAAGGTCAAGACCTTAAGAGAGATAGAGAAGCTGCGGTGAACATTATGCTGCCTGTAACATCATCCAGCATGACCGGTTTGGCGGTGGGTCAGTGATGGTCGGGGGAGGCAGGACTGTGCAGGACTGTGCAGGAGCTCACTGATGCCCTGATCTAGGTCTGGGAGGAGATTTCCCAGGACACCATCTGCAAAATCATCAGGAGCATGCCCAGGTGTTGTTGGGCAATTCTTTTGAGCAGTGTATTTAATATAACTAATTTCAATCAATGTCATAATATTTATAGAAGCTTTTTTATACAGAACAAAGTATGTTTCAGACTGAAAACTGAAACAGACTGACATTCATTACAGACTTTTCAATATCTCAGCATGCAAGGCCACCAAACCTGAGATTTTGTTTGGTTCAATTTGTTGTTCAAAACGTGTTTATTCAATCCCATAGAACCCTGAACTGGAGAATCTGCTGTCATTTGCCGTATTTATGAATCGTATTTATTGCAGTAAACGCCCTGTTGTTGTGATCAACAACATCACTAGAGTTGATAAGTTGGTCAGTTTGGCCTCCAGCTCAACTGTGAGGAACCTTGGAGTTATGTTCGACCAGGACATGTCATTTGACCAACACATAAAACAAGTCTCTAGGACAGCTTTCTTCCACCTGCGCAATATTATTAGAAACATCCTGTCTCAGAAGGATGCTGAGAAACTAGTCCACTACTCCTGTCTTAGCTTCTCTACATAATAGAATTCAAGATCCTGCACCTCACATATAAAGCCCTTAACAATCAAGCCCCTTCATACATCAGAGACCTGATAACACCGTATTATCCAAATAGATCACTTCATTCATAAAACACAGGCTCTCTTGTGGTTCCAAGAGTCTGTAAGAGTAGAACAGGAGGTAGAGCATTCAGCTACCAGGCTCCTCTCCTGTGGAACCAGCTCCCACTCTGGGTTCAGGAGGCAGACACCATCTCTGCATTTAAAGTTAAACTTAAAATATTCCTTTTTGATAAAGCCTATAGTTAGTTCCGGATCAGGTGAGTCCTGAACCATCCCTTAGTTATGCTGCTATAGGTCTAGACTGCAGGGGGAACTCCCCATCATGCACTGAGCACTTCTAGACTTCTCTGTCTCTCTGCCCCCCCACACTCTTTTATTTATTTTAATACCTGTCAGTGACTATGTTTCTTTTTTCTTCCATAGTCCCTCTTTCTCTCTCTTTCTCTCATTGCAGTTATCTCTGACTCCAGAACTGCAGGACAACAACTATTATTCTTCTTCTTTTCGTTTCACTGGAGCGTGATACTTATATGGCAGTTTCCCATTTCTTTACACAGTCCTTTGCGTTTTTGTTGAACACTGCAAGGTCTTTTGGGCTGCAAGGGTTGGGTAGTAAAGGGCAGACAAGACAGTGTTCCATAGTATGGTGTGCTTCTCCACATTCACATGGTGGTTGGGCCAGTCTTGAAGCCCCATTTGAGCAGAGCATCTTTGGATCAGCCCGTTCTCGTTCTGAGGCGGTTGAGTGTTTTCCATTGAGCCAATGATGCTTCTGCACCAGGGGGTAGGTTTTCAGTCCACATTCATTTATTTATTTCAATACATCTATTATTATCAATACATTGTTCTTCCATAGTCGTTCTCGCTCTCTTTCTCTCTCTCATTGCAGGTATCTCTGACTCCAGAACTGTAGGACAACAACTATTATTATTATTATTATTATTGTAATTAACAACAATACTTCAGTAATTTTAATTATTATATGAATTGTTACTATTATCAATAATAATCAATACGTCTTTACACTGTTATTGTTTTCATTTTCTCTCTCTCCCCCTCCATCTCCCCACTATCTCTCTAACTTCTCTCCCCTCTTTTCCACTCATCTCCTCTCCCTTTTTTCTTTTCTCACCCCAACCGGTCGAGGCAGATGACCGCCCACATTGAGTCTGGTTCTAGAGGTTTCTCCCTGTTAATGAGTTTTTCTCTTCACAGTCGCCAAAGTGCTGCTCATTGTGGGAACTGTTGGGTTTCTGTATATTAATAAGATTTTAAGGTCTTGACCTTCTATGTAAAGTGCCTTGAGATAATGTATATTATGATTTGGCGCTATACAAATAAAATTGAATTGAATAAGTCCAATGGCCACCGTTGCTACAGAGTGCTGGTCATCTGTCTATTCAGTTGTTATTAATATTGAACGTACCTTGTGTCCAAATTGTAACACATTTAAATGAAGACATTATATTCCTCTCGTCTTAGCTTCTCTGATTTGGCTCCCTAATAAATTTAGAATAGAAAATCCTGCTCTTCACACACAAAGCCCTTAATAATCAAGCTGCATCACATATTGAAGAGGTTAATATCCCAATCAGGCTCTTTTGTGGTTTCTACAGTCTGTAAGTTCTTGTAGAGTCAGCTCCCACTTCGGGTTCAGGAGGTATTTAAGGTTATACTTAAAATGTTCCTTTTTGATAAAGCTTGTTCGTGTGTAAGATTGGGGGCTGCAGGATTGAGTTCAGGAGGAGCAAGCAGCTTAAGTCCCACCAAAGTGAGCAGTACGACCATCTGCCCCCTTATCAGTGCACTTATGAAGGCTGCAATTCATCTTGCCGTCTATTTCCCCCATGATTACCAACATAATTAACTCCTCCCTCACCACTGGTACTGTACCGCCCACTCTAAAACTGGCTGCCATCACACCCATCCTGAAAAAACCTGGTGCTGACCCAGCTGTCCTTAACAATTACTGGCCCATCTCCAATCTCCCCTTCATCTCCAAAACACTTGAAAGGGTGGTTGCCGCACAATTACAGTCCCACCTCGACACAAACAACCTCCATGAACCCTTCCAATCCGGCTTCCGTCCAAAACATAGCACCGAAACAGCCCTGGTCAAAATAACCAACGACTTCCTCTGTGCAGCTGACTCTGGACTACTCACTATTCTCATCCTCCTCAACCTCAGCGCAGCGTTCGATACCATCTCCCACCCTCTACTCTTGGACCGCCTGGCTGGCATTGGGGATCACTGGTGCTGCACTCTCCTGGTTCACATCTTACCTCACTGACCGCCAACAATTCGTGCAACTAAGAAACCACAAGTCTGGGTGTTCAGGTGTTTCACTGGGTGTCCCCCAGGGGTCAGTCTTGGGTCCACTTTTTTTCACCATCTACCTCCTCCCCCTGGGCTCTCTCCTCCGTCACCATGGGGTCCATTTTCACTGCTACGCCGATGACACACAGGTCTACATCTCTACCAAACCCACTGCTGCCATCCCTCCCACCTCCCTCATCACTTGCCTTGGTGACATCCGGAGCTGGATGACCAGAAACTTTCTGAAACTGAACGGCAATAAAACCAAGGCCCTGCTCATCGGCTCCAAATCCACCCTCAATCACAACTCACCCCAGCTCCACCCATCATCGTCGACGGATTCCCTGTACCCTTCACCCCCCAAGTCAAGAGCCTCGGTGTCATTCTGGACAGCACCCTTTCATTTGCACCCCATATTCAAAACATGACTCGGACTGCATTTTACCACCTCCGCAACATTTCCAGACTCCGCCCATCACTGACCCAATCCAGCACCGAAATCCTGGCTCACGCATTTGTCACATCCTGCATCGATTACTGCAATGCCCTTCTCACCGGACTCCCCACCAAACTCATTAACAGACTGCAGATCATTCAGAACTCGGCCGCCTGGATCATCACCGGTACCAAATCATCAGACCACATCACCCCTGTTCTCATCCAACTCCACTGGCTCCCTGTACAATACCGCATCCACTACAAAAACCTTCTCCTAACCTACAAAGCTCTCCACAGCCTAGCCCCAGCTTATCTCTGCGACCTCCTTCGTGAATACACTCCCTCCCGGACCCTCAGCTCAACCTCTGCTGGACTGCTAACCGTCCCCAGGTCAAAACTCAGTACCATGGGTGCCAGAGCCTTCAGCTGCTCAGCACCCAGGCTCTGGAACTCCCTCCCCCCACACATAACACAGTCAGACTCCATCACATCATTCAAGTCCCCACTCAAAACCCACCTGTTTAAACTGGCATACTCCCTATAACAATTCACTTGTTTTTATGTTGATGTTTTCTTTTTTAACGTTGTTTATGAATATTTAATCTTTTATTTTCTTTGTAAGGTGACCTTGGGTGACGTGAAAGGTGCCTCCAAATAAAATGTATTATTATTATTATTATTATCTTCCCAGCAAGCTAACATGAGAAGGTGCAGAAAGGCTAACACTTCGAAGAGGAGGGCTGCACCTCGGCAGGGCAGCACAGGCTCTCCCTGAAGTGTGACAAGTGCAGCAAGGTGTCCAGGGACTCATGGCTCCTACAGCAGCATCTACACATTCACTATGAGGTGTGGCTCATCTTCAACTGCCCTAGGGAGGGCGGACACAGTTCATTCACAGAGATCTTCGACCTCCAGAATCTCATCAGCTCCTTCGATGAGGAGCTGCAGGCCTTCACATGGATGCACATCTGCCACTCTTCTTGATCCCCTAAAATAAGATTGTGTCCACACTCAGATCTTTGTGGGCTGATTTAGAGACAGTCTCTCTGTAGAAACACAATCTTGGGTCACATGAAGAACAAATGAACAAACTCAAGGCCAGAAAAATGACCACAGTGTACTTTATTAAATGAATTTTGGTAGCTTGTGTTGCATTAGATTCAAATAAAAATTTACAAAAATCCCATATATACAAAAATGTTATTTTGATCATGTTTATCACTTTTGATTTATTTTTTACATTAAAATGTACTTTTTCTCCAATGAACTCATCACACAATGCAACTTACTAAAAAGACCATTATTTGTCTTAAACATTTGTATCTTTTTTAATACACCACATACACCACATTTATGATTTTTTTATTATGTCATAGTTACAGCCATTGTGGTGGCATCAAACCGCTAAAGACACCCTTCACAGTCAGAACTCAAAAAGAGAGGAATGTTCTTTTTTTAACATGTACACTTTGCATAAATTTATTTACAGATGAGCTTTTACGTTGATCAGTTCACTCTCTGTGGTGCTCCATGTTCACCCAACTCTCTACACAGACATCTGTACAGAATGATTATACAAGTGTGACTGGAATCTTGCTATTATTCACCTGCTGGTTACTGTGCTTGTACTAAGGCTAAATGATCTCATCTGAACCATGGCTGCTGGACACACCTCCACCATCCACAGGAAATACAATGCTTCTCTCTTTTTTAGACAGCAGTGAGCAGAGGGTTACAGTCTTCACTTTGTGGTTAACTAGGCCCAGACCTACATCAGAGAACAGATAGGGTCTTAGGACTCACATAGAAAAACACATGACTGCTGTGTGAAAACCATTCCAAAAATTCTGATCTTCCTAAACTTGGGCCAATAAAAATATTTGGTTGATGTAGGGTTTAAACCTTAATGGGAGGGGATATAAGTACATTTCAATTTTCAGTAGGAGCCCTCACCCTTCTCTGTATGGGCTACCCCACTGACCAGAAGAGGTGCAGCATTTAATACATGATCCCTCACTGGCTTCCCAGTTCCATCCAGTTGTTTAGGATGTGACACTACGATTCCAATCACTATTTGAAACTTTGGATCATGATGTCAATTCAAATCTGGATTAAGACCTTGTGAATGACTGTTACAATATTACAAAATATATTATCATTTGCCTAATGTTTGTAGAATATATGTTGTGTTCTGCAATTCTGCAAAAATGTTACTTCCTACATTGACCTAATTTCAGTACAATGATGTGAAACACAAATCAGCTGAGGTGTGAATTTGTGGATAACCTTTACTGTGACTGCAGGACGAAGAAATTTAAGGGGGTAAAAAACTTAAAGTTGGTTTTTTTTCCTACTGTGAGTGGTAAACAAAGGGAACAGCAGGATGGGAGATGTTCTGAGAGATGTTTATGCTGGTAGGATGAACAATGACTGAGTCCTAGTACAAGCACAGTAACAGCTGTTGACACGTTACACTATTGAATAGTTAAAGAAACACACACACACACACACACACACACACACACACACACACACACACACACACACACACACACACACACACACTCTCTCCCTCTCTTCCTCTAGGGTAACCAAGCTGTGCTTTCAGTACAGCCTAAACTGTTATTGTGATGAGGTTGAAATAAAGATAAAAATAGAAATATATTCTTTTTAAGGCAAACAAAACATAGAAAGCAGCTTACACGAGTTATGACCAGAGTGAGGAAAGGAGTCTGTTGATGTGCGTCTTACTTATAATACATTTCATGCAGTGATACCAACCACCAGTCAGATATTGAAAAACCTGAACACCTGTGGAACAGGACAGTACCTCATTTTAAGCAAATTGTGCCTGGTATAAAGAAGATGAAGACAGACCAAACTCCTCTTTTCGCAGGGGTTCTTTTCCATAAAATGTAGTTTATGGAGCAAATATTTAATCCAACGGCCAGATGCATTTAAAATATGCATGGAAGTGTAGTTATGCCATGGTTGTGTAGGATTTATAGTTAATTAATATTGTTAAAAATATAAAAATGACCATCTTAATGAAAATAAATGGATGTTTTAAGCCCAATGAATGGGATAGAAATGTCAATTTTCATGATCATCTGCACATTATTAAAACAGTGCACAATTCAATTACAAACAAGAATTCGAGATGCATGTTGAATCTGGTGAAACCGAAAATAAGCCTTCCATTTCTCATTCAATTTCAGTTATCATTGTGTGTCAATGCTGTGTTCTGGAGTATGGTGGATATATATGTTTTTTTCAATTTAATTTAGGGATTCAGTCTAATTGAGTTTCTTGGGTCAAAAGCGTCAGCTGTGTTACAAAAGAAAATACATTGCTGATGAAAGGGAGGAGGGTTCTGTCCATTAAAACAAACTGAGGTAGCTTTATGTTCAGTATATATCAGTACACATCATATATATCAGTATATATGATTACGATATGCTGATGAGTTAACAAAGGCTACAATGGATTTGGGAGACAATGTAAATAAACTTTCATAAAAGGCCTTGATGCCCCATTTAAATAATATAAGGCTGCATCCATACAGACCAGGTTATAGAGAAGACATCTGTTTTTCAACTTTCACATGTTCTTATAGACCATGATGATTTTGTCCAGTTACTCCTGGATTTTAGTCCATCTGGTAAAAACGTTGATCAGGTGAAATCCTGTGATTGGTTAAAATACTGCTAATACGTCAACTAAATGGACATGAGAACCTGCTGTTATTCCACGGCACACCTCTAATAGACCCTGCACTGTTGTTGGGTTCTAGGTCTCCTATCACTTCAAGCATATACGGAAAAGCATGTCAGAACTAATTGAATATTGAATTAATTCAAAATGAGAATAAGAGATATTTATGTGTGGAGAAAGTTAGGCAGAAATTAGGCAGGAGGTAAGTAGTAGGGTTAAACATGAGCTCCTGCAGTACTGTTTAAATGCAGTCTCACGCAGTGTGCGCTATCCTCTAATTCTAACAGTACTGTGCCATCCTGAAACCTGTGCTTTTCCTACCACAACAAAACAAACACAAACCCACGTACCCACAATGCAACCTGACAACTAACAGCTTATTCAGATGTGGAAATTTGAAATTCTGCTTAAGTAAAAGGCAAGAATAGTGCTATAGTTCAGCCATCAACCACAAAGTCCTTAATGCAGTAAAGCACATGTACACCTACACAAACAACCACTTAAACATTTGGGTTGTGGCAACAAGGCAAATAAATAAGCCTAAAGATTATTTGTTTAAGTTCTGTGACTCATAATTCCATATACAGACTGTTTCATAAGCCTCATAAACTGAAAGAATGAGACATTGAGAAGCTTAAATAACGATGTCATGTTCTGTCCACACATAATATTTTAATATTTAGGCTTACATAATAGTTTTGTGACCATTTTCTAAAGCATGTTGTACTCGAGTTTTGGATGTATTTTACTAACAGACTCCATTGGTTTCCAAACATGTTATGTAGATTATGAAAGCAGATGAATAGGAAAGGTCTGCTCTTCATTTCAACAAGAATGATGCTATTTTGACAATAATGAATTTAGATTTTTCTCTTGAGTCGCAGCTGCAAAAGAACATTAAAATAGTTTGATACAAAGCAGCAAGGCTTGTAAAATGATTGGATGTAAAGTAACAAAGTGACATAGATGGGTTTAGGTGACGTGCATACACAGGCAGAAGGTAGAATGACCCCAAATTAGTGAGAGCTTTTTAGCTTGTTCAGTTAGCTGTGTAGTGTGAGTAAGCTTTTAAGTGAAACGATCGGGTCACAACACGTTTTTATGAAGTCTGTGAATAGTTCTACACTGAAACTGCAGTAAATAAACAGTAGTTTTAAAGTACGACAGCTCCACTGTTACTGTGTCTTTGAGGCTGATGTTTACAGTTTCATTTCTCAGACAAATAACATCCAAATCTGAAAGGGCAGTTTATCATTGAATCAGCAAGAATTCAGAAAACATTCAAAGGAAAATCTATGAAAAAATGTCCAAATCATTTAAGATACCCCAGTGTTACATTTTCTATTTGCCACCACCAACGCAAAATATTTATTATAAAAACTACATTTTTATTTGATGGAAGAACCACAACTAATACCTGGAATATGCCAGTATTTGTCAGGGCACTGGAACATTAGAGCACATCCTACTGCTTCTCTGTGGTCTGTGTGCTACATTAGGTATTTTTTTTAAATGCCTGTTTTTTGTAATCAAAATCTATAGATGATGAATATATTTAAATTTTGGACCAGTAACATAATTTCAACCACACACACAAAATTATAAGACCATGAGGTGAGATGAGCGCAGTAAGCCTGGGGCTGCTTTGGTGAAGCAGGATGAGAAGGTTTACAGTCTTGTGCCATGATTATCCCACTGACTTGTTTTGTGCTTTTTTCTCCTATTGCCATCCTTAGAAAAAAAAGATCATTGCGCTTGTGACATAACAAAACACAATAGACAACCTGGAACTTTAATTTGTGCAGACATTTCAAATTCTAAAAGACACACTGTTACCATCTGAATTGCAATGCCTTGATGATATAGTCATGGATTTCATTCATCATCCATGTGCAAATATCATTGCCTCTGGTTTCCCAGAATTCCATGAAATCAAGCAGTTAGGTGTGAAAGTCTATAGGGAATGGGCGGTAGTGAACATGGTACAGTTCTCCATTTACTCTGATTGAGATAACTCAGGATATTCAAGGGTTTGGTTTTCATACATGCACAGCGTGCACCAGGTCAATATGACTAGTAGTAACAGTGGGCCCTGGGGGTGGACATTATGGACTATAAAGTATGGACATCCTCCTTCGAGGATGATTTTGGCAACTCCCTGATCCTAGCTTGAATGTCACCATTCATGTCACAACCATGAAAAAGTATCTTTGAAAACGAATGGTGAGGACCCAGTCTTTTGTCCCACAACATTTTCAGCACCACCACTGGTTCAGTGGGCTTTAAAAAACAACATTTTCAGTATGTAGTAATTTCATTCCATGAATTTGTCTCATGGTGTCACTAGCGGGGCATCAGGCCTTTAGCATTGTAGCATCAACGAGTGTCACATGTCATGCTGCGATCAGGACATCCATACCAGGCTGTTTAATGGTTGTTCTGATGGAATTAAGACATTTCTCTCACTAAGGTGTTCATTAACTTTCTAACTTTCTAAGGAAATTATGTTGAAAACACAAACAAACAGATTGACAAGTTGATTAAGATTCTTATTGTGATCCCACTCATTCAAAGTATTTTATACATACTTGTCCTCATCTCTCCTTTCACTATTGTTATCCAAATCTAGTGTATTAATCTCATGGCATGAATTAGCTGGGAAGGCTCTTTGTGAGAAAAAAAAGAAAAGTGACAAAAAACATGACTAAGAAGTCAGAAGAGGTGTGCTGTGTCATTTAAATATCGTCTGGCCACCGGTTACAGCACTGACTATAAAAATATCTCATGCTCATCACTCACCCTTCCAGGACCATAACATATGACGGCCCTGAGTTAAGCTTTCATGGCACCACTCTACTAGCATTTGTCACTCTAGTCAGTGGACACTACCAGCACCATGCTACCTGACGTTCTGTGGCTTGGTGTGACAATGTTAAAATCTGAATCAACTGAGGGCAAAACAGGAGCAACTTCCCCAGACGGTGACGTGTTAATCAACGACCAAAAACAACACTCACAGACCACATGTCAGGGTGTACCTTCACTGATCAACCACAGGTCCACCTGATCTGCTGCTCATTCAACACCACACACATGCATTCAAAAACAGAATCACATTGACTTCAGTACCCTTTACACCATCTCTAAAAATGCTGCATGTTGTATCACAGCTGTACATCCTGGTGGTTGATTTAGTTTGGCTGAGATGGCTGCTTGTCTGTGTCTCCTCCATCGTTGACTTATCTCCAGTTCATCCCCGCTTGTCGTGTCTTTTTCATTGCTCCCTGGCAGTTGGCTCATTTCTTCTGCTGTACTTTCCACATTAAGTAAAAATCAGTTTCATTGTACAGCCAGGATTATGTGGTTCCACTTATACAGTAGCTGAGTTGAGCTGCCAGGAAGATTTTTTTCTTGGCATTGTGTGAGAAAAACCACGAGCCTCTTGTCTGTCCAACTTTCACTTATTCTTTCTCACTCTCTGTTCTTCTGAACGACCATTTTTGGTGGATTTTATCCAGACAGAACACAATGACTGAGTATAAGTGCTACTTTGACCACTGTCTTCAAGCTGTTCACTTTCTGTCTGACCCACTTCCAGTGTAGATCAAACCTATCCAAGAGGAATGAAATATCAGGGCCAGAGGGAAACATTTTGGATTACCCAGCCAGCTTTAAGGTGTTCCACATCCTCAGAGGCTGGAGGGCATTTCCAAGGAATCTTTTTGGCACTAAGACAGGAGTAGCAAGCATAACTGTGTAGATACTGATGGAAATACCTACGCAGATGCAACCGCTAAGGGAGCACACAATCACAACTTCCAAACAGAAAGACACTAACACGTTAAGACAGATATGACAGTTTTCTACTGATGATGAATGAGGGATTGTTTCCTTTCCGCATTGCATTAGAGACATTGATGTGTAATTCAGATGCCATTAACAGGAATATGTGATGACTTCAAGCCCATGTGTTAGGACATGAACACATGTTTATTTTATCCCTTACTTTTCCAAACTTAACTAAACAGTGCATTTGCGTCTTGCAGGGTGGGGAGCTGATGCTGAAGAATGGGGAAATCGGAGATGAGAAGTGACGTTGTTGGTAGTAACACATTTTTATTGCCACAGTTTCTGTTTCTGTAAATGTGATATATGAAGCTGGGTTCTCAGAGCAGGATTCAGCTATAAAGTGGTCTCATATTCCAACCTCTCCTGCACCAGAGCGTCATCTTTGTACTGCAGCCGTGGAGGAGTCAGGGAGCAGTCTATGGCCAGGATTGCCTTTCGTATACTGCGGTCAAGAACATGGCGCTCCCAAGCTGGGTAATGGTTTCTACAAAGGTCGATCTTAATGACGGTCTCTTCAAGGCGTGGAGCACGAGATGATGGAGTGGATGGCACTGTGGGTCGGACCTGAAACACTGGCATGCAGCCATCCCGCTCAGAATACTTCCCCATGTCACGCTCCAAAGTTGTGGTAGCACCTCTGTTGGAGCGCAATGAGTTGGTGGCACCTTCTGATGGTAGTGTGGAGAACTGAGCAGTGGGGTCCAGGTCAAGGCCCTGGCCACTTGGCGAGCGTCCAAAACGTGGCCCATTGGGATGGAAAAAGGCATAGTACATGAGCATAAAAACCACTCCAGTGAGGAAACTGCTGAAGATGACGCATAATGCTGGCACTGCAAAGGCGTCAGTGGTGTGAGGAGACCGGTACAGATACCACAGTGCACTGAGAGCAGCATTCTCCACCAAGATCACCAGGTAATAGATGAAAAGTCGACACCTGCACAAAGACAAGATCAGAAGAAATTCAATCAAACGTTTGTTCAGGTAAGTGTGTGGTTGGAGAAACATGTATTTTGACATTTGGCCGTTACGATGGCTGTAGTGGTCAGTTGATTCATGAGTCAGACACCTCAAAACCTGACAAATTTATATAAGTATGGGATGATTCTCCATGCCCCTGGTGGTCTCCTGATTTATTTATTGGTGTCTGTATCAAAATATACCATCCAAGAGTGAAAGATATGCACCCTTTCCATTTTGGACAGTCCATGAGCTTTCCCTCAGTGCTAACTCAACGTGACAGTGAAAAAGTATTTAAGCCATAGAAAATAAGTGTAAGTAAGATGTTGATGGATAAACTCTGATTAATTATGTGCCGTACTTTGCAATGTAAAAGTCTTACCCTAATTCAAAGGTATAATTTTTTACCCTTTTTTAGCACATTTTCACAACCCAAAATAAATTATAACGTTGCACCATGTTTTCTTAACAACAATAGCATTTAACAGCCTATCCCACTGCCGGCCAGAAAATACAACAAAATAAAAATCAGTTGATGGAATTTAAATGGTCTGCTTCTTTACTGCAATATCCCAGTAACAATGTATTGCATTGATATTAAGTGTGATTGACATGGTGAGGTTTTAAAGCTGCTGTGAAAGCCCGTCTGAGGTACTGATTTATTGAATTGCGGAAGTTCAATTATTTTACTGTAGCATCCTTAAAATGTTAAAGAAAGGCTTACATTTAAAATTAAATAAAGAGTTTCTCCTTTCTTCAGTTTGTTAAACAGTAACAACCAAATTAATAACACTTAAAATAGCTTTAATACACGCTTTGCTCTGTCTTTCTTTTCCTCTATATCCCAAGATTTTTGTAGAGTACGAGAGAATTGAGCTCAAGCCTGTCCTGTCAGGAGTTTATATCTGGCCTGGAATGGTGTATTATTGTAACACTGCAGTTTTTAACAAACACCACAGTCTTGTAACTTGTGAGATATTCCAGTTTTGAACTGCCTTTCAAAAAATAAACAGATAAGAATCTGCTTGACTACAAACTCTGTTTTCTCTGAGTACTTTTTTCTTTTTAGGTAGAAATAAAATTGTGTATTGGTATTGTGTATTCTGGTAGGAAATAGACAGTGAGCAACAACAATGGACTCTCCAGAATAATAAGTTGGAACTCAAACTAGGTAAAGGTGTCAAAACTGGGAATGCATTTAAAAATCTGTGAATATCTCAGAAATATAGCTTTTATAGGCCCTATACTATCGGTTCATCTCAAAGGTGAATGAATAAAACAAATTTGTAATTGGTATTCAACCAAGTTTCAGTGAGTAAAATAGTTCTCACAGCTCAAATGTGAGCCTTGCACATGGATTGGAGTAATGTATGTTGGGACTTATTATTTTAAACAATATTTGTTATTTGTTGGGCCCAAAGCAACCACTATTGGTCACTGTGTGCCCCATGCCCCATGAGGTCTTTGGGATAATAAAAGTAGAGCTTCCCCTCTCTTCTATCTCTTTTCTACTGACCTCTCCCGGAGGAGTAGGTAATGCTCCCTGCCCAAGCTCTCTAACTTCAGGCAGGTCTGCCTGGAGCAGACTGCTAAAACCTTTCAAAAGGCAGCGAAGCGAGAGCCTACCTCACTTCAGCACAAGCAATTGAGCACGACACAAGGTCTGACCAGCAGAAGCACAACAGGAGCCACAACCAACAAGACCACTTCACTGGACTTCAAACAGCACATCAAAAAGAATTTCATGTGAAAACTATTTCATGTGATGTTTATAAGTTTGACTTGTGTTGTTGTGATATTTGGTAATATGTTATTTAAAAGTTAATGTTAGTTCTGTTATGCTGTTCACTTTCTCTGCATGCATCTAACTACTTTCTCTAACCTGGCACCAACACCTCACACACTCATCTCCACAAACTGAACACATACATGTGATCTCAGCCACATGGTCCCACCACTCCAGGGGGACTCATGTCTTCATAGTGGCCAGCTACCATTTTGAATCTCATTCACCTCATACACACACGCACGCACACACATGCACACACAAACACGCGCGCAAACACACATGTACTCACATACACATCTGCATATAGTAAGTACACCTTTAGTTAGTTTGTGTGTTTATACTGTTATTATTTTATAATAAATAATAATAATTTATAATAACTGTTTTTCTTTAACACATTTTATCATCATCAAAAACTCCATATCCTTTAACTTTAATACCTATTGACGTGGTAATTTTGGTTAAAGTTATTAATTTAACTTTTGATCAAAGTTCCAAATTTGAAGTTTGTACTTTCATGAGACTTCATCAATAAATTGGCTGTCTTCTCCCTTCCTTCGAAGGGTGGGGCCCTGAGGTAGCTTTAATGTCAATTAAAGTTTTTCTGATATTTATTTTTCCATATTTATTGAATGCCCAAAAGCACACCATTTAATGGTGCCATGCTTAAGGTTTAATAATCAAAACAGTATGAAGGCTGAGGAGTCTGCTCAAGCTACCAGCACCGCCTCACACCGTGGTCCCATGAGGGTCCACAGATCTTCAGCTTGGCTTGACCAATCTTCTACACCTATGATGATGGAGTTGGTCCACGGGTGTAACAGTGATTTTGGCTGGTCACACTCGAGCAGAGCAGACCATGGCTGCCAGATGTTCCAGATCAGTGATGCTTCCCTGCCGCGTAGAGACAGTAAGATCCACACTCTTACACTAGAAGATAGTCTGTTAAAATGCTACATGCTCAAAGTTTTACAATGGCTCCGTCATTGGCTGCAACCTCTTTTGAAGAGGGCGCTGAACAAACTGTTATCCATCATGGACAATCGAGAGCACCCTCTCCACCACCTGGTGGACAGACAGCGGAGCACTTTCTCCAACAGACTGATTCAGCTGCTCATAGATCTTTTGTGTCAAAGTGCCACTCTTGAATTTCATCTTACCAGCTGTCTTTGAAAAATTACAGAGAAGTAAAGACCTTCAATTAAATCAAAGAATATAGTTTTGAAAATGAAGCCACTAAAACAGATTTTTCTTCAGGACTAAATCACATTGACTGCTTACCTTGTCCGTCCCTCCTTAACGTTAAACCAAGAGAAGATGTAGATTATGCCCACCACCATGTCAAACACAATCTCCTCCCACTTGCTGATGCAGAAGTCTGTCTCACAGTGGACAATCCAGAAGGTCATGATGCACCAGTGCAGGACAATAAAGATGCCGAAGTAGAGTTGAAACACAGAGGCAAACAGGGCAAAGGTAATGACCCTGGCTGCAATGGTGAAGAAGTGCCAGCAGAACTGGATGATGACAGCCAGGTAGCTGATTGGCTTCTTGTCATCACGAGAATCTCGTAGAGCCTTCTGGTAGGAGGCAAGGGCCCAAGCCAGTGAGACAAGGGAGGCCGCTGCTGTCATACCTGCAATAGACAGACACACAACTTGGAGACAATGCAGAGACACTATGTGCTTATATGCAGACAACAATCAGATGAGAAGATGAAAATCTGTGTGTGTGTTACACAGACTGGTAAAGAATGAGATTACCCTAGTTTATCACAAAGACTGGAGCCAAAGTGAATCAGGATGTGAATGTAGCTTTGTGGAATAGGTGGCTTTTCACCTCAGTGAGCCCTTTAACATGTCCCAAACCCACTACAGCAAAACAGAAGTCCGATAAGTCGAGAGCTCTTTTGACCCATTTCAGAGGACTGTTGGAGAAGTGAGACGTGTTCTAAACATGCTTGCATACAACACCACTGAAAGCTGAAAACCTTATCTGGTAAGAACATTCAATTCTATCTAGAAAGCTGGAAAGTTACCTCTGACTGCAGACATTTGCAGTTGGGGTCAGATGTTTCAATGCAACTCAAAGTAGGAATCTGTCTTTTTTCAATCATTTAGAATGTGCCGTTTATATTTACATGGGGATTTTACATTATCAAGTTTAGATAGTAGGTCAGAATGGAAAAATCAAACACTAAAGATTACCTTTTGTAAATTGATGTTACTTCTTCTACATTCTTGAAATGGCAGGTTGAGTGGAGTGTGAGGGGGATTTGGTTGGCTGCAACCTAACTTCACCACAAGATTCCACTAAATCCTTCACATTGTTGCTTTAAGTAGTTTCGCTGATTTGCTGATATTTCTGCAATCTAAACAAAAGTCTGCAAATTGTTACAGTTAGGGTTTGGAGTAATTACTTTTCTCACTGTTAGCTGTTATTTCAGTGAATCGCTGCAATCCTCCTCCTCCCCAAACACATCAAATCTCCATATCATCAGCTCATTCAGATCCTCAGCATCTCTTCATCCCATCATTACCACCTCAAGACCGGAATGTTTCCTATTTATGCACAGCCTCAGCCCCCTCCAGTCCTGATAACATCACAAGTGGTTTAAGTTCCAAATAGACTAATTTATATCACATCCCTTTCTACTCTTGTTGAAGTCTCTCCTGATTGAAATATTAGTAAGTGCAATATCACGACTGACTAAGAACAACATCATAGTGGATAGGTCATGGACCAATATAAAAAGTCTAAATACACATTAAATAAATGTTTCTCAAAGATGGTTTCGTCATTTTAGGTTATCATACTGATAAATATTCAGGTGTCCAAATTTTCCATACAATTTAGAGGTATAAAGGGTTTTAGTTGTGTAATGCTTTAAAAAAGGGATAAAGGGGTAATAAGGGATAATGTGTGTGTGTGTGTTACGAATTACCTTGTACAGCCTGGAGCTTGTGTGTCTGTATGATAATGCACAGCTGCAGCACCAGTTGTGGAGCACTCTCCAGGAAGGTGGCCAGTAGATGCAGCATGCTCACATCTGCAAACTCGTAGACCATCCTCCAATAGTAACGCCACCGTTCTGTCTCAGCACTCTGGCGACTTCGAACGCCCAGGTAGATGGTGTGAAGATACCTGAAATGGTGGAAAGTACCATGTTTCATCATCAACCAGAAATATTCCATGTCATCAGTACATACACTTTCTTTTTTATATTATTTTCTTTGGGAATATCCAGAGAAAAAGAATTTCCTTTTTCCACACACACACACACACACACACACACACACACACACACACACCACACCACACCACACCACACCACACACACACACACACAGACACACACACTCTTGTACTTCTATCTTAGTGAGGACAGTTACAAACAACACTTTGAAAAAGTGAGGAGCGGCCAAAATGGCCTCACTTTCGAAAAATTCTATTCAATTGAATTAAATTTTATTTGTATAGCGCAAAATCATAATATATTTATCTAAAGGCACTTTACATAGAAGGTCCAGATCTTAACATCGTATTAATAAAGAGAACCCCAACAGTTCCCACAATGAGCAGCACTTTGGCGACTGTGGAGAGAAAAACTCATTAACGGGGAGAAACCTATAGAACCAGGCTAAATGTGGGCGGTCATCGGCCTCGACCGGTTGGGGTGAGAAAAGAAAAATGGGAGAGGAGAGATGGGTGGAAAAGAGGAAAGAGAAGGGAGAGAGATAGTGGGGAGGAGGAGGAGGGGGAGGAGGGGGAGAGAGAGAGGAGAGAGAGAGGAGAGAGAGACCAGGAATACTTGAGCACCGTCAGGTATCAGATCTGACTAGTTAATATGAAAACAATAACGTAAAGTTATAATGTAAAGGCTTATTAGTTATTATTGATAACAGGCACAATTCATATAATCATTAATTACTGAAATATTGTAATTAATAACAGCAATAATGGTAATATTTGTTGTTAGAGATATCTTAAATGAGAGAAAGAGAGAGAGGGACTATGCGAGAAAAAAGAAACATAGTTACTGACATGTATTAAAATAAATAAATGAGTGTGGGGGCAGAGACACAGAGAGAAGGGGAGACGTGCTCAGTGCAACTATTGGCTTTATCTAAAAGAAACGTTTTAAGTTTAACTTTAAATGCAGAGATGGTGTCTGCCTCCTGAACCCAGAGTGGGAGCTGGTTCCACAGGAGAGGAGCCTGGTAGCTGAATGCTCTACCTCCTGTTCTACTCTTACAGACTCTTGGAACCACAAGAGAGCCTGTGTTTTGTGAACGAGGTGATCTATTTGGATAATATGGTGTTATTAGGTCTCTGATGTATGAAGGGGCTTGATTATTAAGGGCTTTATATGTGAGGTGCAGGATCTTGAATTCTATTATGTAGAGAAGCTAAGACAGGAGTAGTGGACTAGTTTCTCAGCATCCTTCTGAGACAGGATGTTTCTAATAATATTGCGCAGGTGGAAGAAAGCTGTCCTAGAGACTTGTTTTATGTGTTGGTCAAATGACATGTCCTGGTCGAACATAACTCCAAGGTTCTTCACAGTTGAGCTGGAGGCCAAACTGATCAACTTATCAACTCAAGTGATGTTGTTGATCACAACAACAGGGCGTTTACTGCGATAAATACGATTCATAAATACGGCAAATGACAGCAGATTCTCCAGTTCAGGGTTCTATGGGATTGAATAAACAGTATATTCCCTAAGGACAATTTAACATGCAGAATGGGGAAGACTGGGATCAAAACACCAGCCTTCTGGTTAGAGGACAACCTCTCCACTTCCTCAGCCAAAGTTTGGGGAAGTGATCATGGTAGTTGTTTTCATCATTCAGCCTGTCCTGGTTAGGATTCCGTCAGTGTTCAAAAGCTAAATTATCAATAAAGGTCTCCTCCTCTCCAAAAAACCTCACCTGCTAATTATAAAAACGCAGAGGACAGTCACAAAAATACAACTTCAAAGCTGATACTGTGGGCAAAAGCCCATCACCGTTTGGTGAGCACAGGTTGTCTCTGAGAGGCTGTGAGCTGAGCTGCCAACTACTTCCTTCACATGGTTGGTTAAAAAACAACAAAAGTGGATGAAAAGTCAATTTGGGCTCCTCTGACAGACAAACACAACACATGACACATGCACAAAGGGGATATGATGCCTCCGGCAGGTGATTATACAAAACACACCTCGGTTATAATTACAGGTTGCTCCTGGTTTGAAAATTGTTGTAAAACATTTGGGATAATGTAAGGACACAATTGATATAACATATGATGCCGGTGTAGTTAAATGGTTTGTATTTCTACTCTTGATGACCACTCAGAGTGCTTTACACTTCAGTTTGCCATTCACCCATTCACACACACACACATTCATACAGTCCATCTATTAGCAGCACTTTTTTTGTGTTCTATGGGGCAATTTAGGGTTCAGACTAGGGATCAAACTGCTGACCTTCTGGTTGGAGGATGTGCTCTACCCCTCAGCCAGTAGTTAGAGGTAACATAACTGTACCTTTAAGGACATTAAATATTTTGCTTGCTTCAAATGAGATTTCTGATATACCATGAACTTTAGTTTCCCTTCCCTACATTTCTAGCATGTCATCTGTACTGTCAGCTTTCTGATGAAGGCAAACAATTTGCACAAATAAGTTTTTTTTTAAAATAGTTAACACCAAGTGAGATCAGAAGTGTGCTCTGTTGTACCTAAGGATGTGACAGTGCACTGACATATTCTGGAGGACACCTCAACATCAGTGCAGCAAAGTGAGAAGTTAAGGCACAGGAGAAACATTTTCAGCAGACTTTTAAACTAACACCCTTATTTACTACAAGATATAAAGACATTTATATCTGAGTTCACTCAAAATCAGTCAGTCATCAAACTTGTTCAATGCTTATAAATGTCTCAAATCCTGTAATGCAGATTAACTCAAAATTGTTTCATGACTACAATACTTCAAAAGTAGGACAAGTACCTTTCAAGGGCAAGAAAATATTAACTTTCTTTGCAGAGACAAAAAAATAGACTGCTATAAGTTTTAGACAACAGTTTCACCATGCAGTTTCATCAGAAAAGGCTGGATTGCAACATGGGCATTGCCTGAGCAGCACACACACCCAGCTCCTGGCAATCCAGCTCCAACTGCACCTTTACAGACCTGAGGCAAGAGCTCATTTAATTAAGCGAATTAATTTGTACTTTTCTGTGGCCTACATTTTCTGTGTGTCTCATCTGTCTCCCACGTTCATTTCCATTCTCTTGCCTCTCTATCTGTGAAATATCACCAACACGTGGTAGTCATTTAGCTGCATGCTAATGGGCCATGAAATGAAGTTCATTTTGAAAATTAAATCTGTCATTAAAGCTGGAACCTTTTCGTGGACATATTGACCTGACATATCTCTCACTGTGTATTTTGTATGCGTGTGTTGGCGTAGGTCTTTCTAAGTCTGCCATCTAAGACTTGTCAACCTACCACTGAGGCTATAACTGAACGTATCCTATTTCTGACTGCTTTGCTCACACCCACAGAAAAGTAAAGTCAGATCTTTAAGTTCCATTATTCAGCCTTTGTATGAAGTATATATATATATATATATAAACATATACTTGTACATGAGCAGGGTAACTGAAAACATCATGTCTAAATAGCATGTATATTAAAATGTTGACATATTAGCTGTATCAATATCTGTGTGTAGTCATCAACTGACTGTGACATCAAAGAAGGTGTAAAGTAATAAAGTTCTTTTAATATGCATCTTTTAAAAAGTGCTTAGAATTAAAAATAAAAATGTAAAGTTTCCATTCTTTATGTTATCTCATTTTCACTTAACAGTCTCTACCTTTTTTCAACACGTCTTAACAACCTACCAGCTTTAACACCTGTTCTTCTTTTCCTTTCTTTTCCTCTTATATCCCACACCCAATTGTCTTGTTGGGAAAAAAAGTGAGCTTAACCTTCCCCCTGCCAGGATTTGAAATCTGGGCTTGAATGGTGATTGTATTTTCACATTACTGCTTTTAATAATAACCATGGTTTTGAACTCCCCATCGGAAAGATGAACATGTAAGTCTGTCCAGTATTGATTAAAATACTGTAGCTCTTCTCACTGTCACTCTTCCTCCTCTCATCTCTACCTACCTAGTTTGCAGAGTTCACACAACATGATTTTAAGCCAGATTTTCCAGTTGATGACAAGTTTTGGAAGTCACAGACAAAAGCCCTAGATCGGAGGCAAATCAGCATTCAATTAGTAGTTGCCGATTGCTATATGTGAACTCTTCAAAGACTTGATTAGAGGGGGTCATTGACGTGTCAAGACTTCAAGTAGATTTCTGGCATGCTAAAATCAAGATGAGTCTGCAATAGTTCTGGTCAGACTCTGAACTGTTTCACCTCTGTGAGCAGGGGGACACAGAAGAGTAGGAGTATCACTTGGGCTGCTCTGCTCTAATGTGTTTTTGTGATCAGACATAGTTTGACCAGGCATACTAGTCAGGGCTTTATCCTGTTCAAACATTGTATGGTGTGGGACCCCCTTTTATCAGTCAGTTGTGTAGTATGAACTCAAAATTACTGGAAGACTCCTGATCACATGACCCAGTCATGTAGTGTGAACTTGGTTTTACACCACCCCGGTAAAAGGGGTTGAAATGCTCTCACACACACAGACACACACAGGAGAGGTTGTGGAGAATGACTGGAGAACTCTAGAGAATCTGTTCATCTTTGCACAGACAAATACGAACACCTGGTATCACAAAACCTTTGTATAATGGATGCCATTAGAATGGCCTCACTGAACAATCCATAAAGATCGGAGCTTTAAAGAAAAGAACATTTAAAGCACATGTAAAGTCCATTGGGACCATTTCCTTTGTTGTCCTTTCCAGGGGGGCTTCCTTTAAACAAGCCTGATTGTTTTACACATGGCACAGTGTCAAGTAAAAACCAGGTTGGCTCAGCATTAAAATATTTAGGTTAAACATTTATCTTGGAGTGCTTTAATGAGAACTTTTGTTAATGTACGTTTTGGATGCAGTTTGACCCTTAGAACACCTTAGCAAATGTAACCGGACAGAACTCAGTCTTGGACAAGTCCAGGACTTGACAGTTTTACAGCCCTGTGTCACTCCCTCCTCCCCTGTGAAGCCACACATCAGCCATCCTTTCAGACTAGTCAGTTCAGGTTACACTCTGGTCCATGCCTTTTCCACATTATTCCCTGTAATGATTTTATCACTTTGCACAGATCCTCAGCTGATTAATACTCCACAATTTTGACCCAGCCTCTGAGTGTGTCTGTCTGCTGAGCAGGTGGTGTATGACACCAGTGACAGTGAGAGACAACCTAATGTGCTCTTTCTCATATAAGACAAGTACATACTTCTATGTAAGTGTCTTCTTATCAGGTGGAAAGTGGGACTAGAAACCTAGAAACATTAATTTACACTGCTGCCTTATATGCTAGCTAGAAGCCTGGTGCATAGTGAATGGGTCTGCTGTTTGTCTTTTGAACCAACCAAACAAAGGACAGGGAATGTCCCAAACCACACAAAATCTGCTGCGTTACAATGGTCATCTGCCAGCAGAGTGACATCATAAGCATTTGTTCTCTAACCAGAAGGTTAGAGAACAAACCGGACACACTTCGAGTGGCCATTAAAACTAGAAAAGCTCTATATGAAAACAAACCATTGTTATTAATATTATTTTATTCTTTATTACAAGATGTGATTCATTTTTACAAAAATATCTATAATCTAACTGATTAAGGGAATCCAGTTGGGTATAGAGCAGACAGTGTGGCTGACTGCTCAACCTTCACATGTGAGGAGAAGCTGCTGAGGACTGAGTGGATCCACAATAAAGCTCTGGATGTCCATTAACAGCCCATTAAGATGCTGCACATCAACTAATGAAAAGTATGATGAGATAAGATAATTCAATAATGTTATTATACATTAATGTGTTGACTGTCACATATTTAATTATATAATCAATAGCCCAGTGCTATTTATCTTTAAACACTGCTGCAATACTAAGAGGTTGATCTTTTGATGTTTTATCAATAAATCACTAAGACTTTTGATAAATGGTCATTTAAAAGTTCAATTAGAAACATCATCGGTTCTGCCTGTATTTGTTTTCTCTGTCTCTCCAATATAAACAGAGTTTCCAACCTTGAACCCTCTGTGAGGTGGCAATGCTAACCACTGCATCACAGTTATTATATATTACATAAGAAAGTCAAATGTGCATTGGTTATCCAATGTGAATTATGATTTGAACCGTCAATAAAGATGGCGAAAGACAGTAATAGTAATTTGGTGTAGAAGAAAGAATGCATTATATTATTAATGTATATACTATTCAGTTCCATACTGAAGTCATGCAGATAAATAAATAAAAAGTTAAAGATAAAATATCAATCTCCCTTTATAAGTTTGAGTATAACTGAGTTGATGTGATTTTCAAATTCAATATCCAGCACCTAATAAATATAACAAAATCATCACAGTATGCAACTGTGCTGCAGTAAGAGCTTGGTGTGATCATTTTGTTGTTAAAATAGAAAGTATAGGCTTCTGAATTTAGATTCATGTTTTTGTTTTCTTCATTATGGATTTGAAATTATTGATATTTTTTAGAAATTGTATGATATCTCATACTTCACCTTTCAATATCATAAAGGCTTAAAATCTATTTTTTTCTTTAATG
The DNA here is from genome assembly GCF_024713975.1 of Paralichthys olivaceus. Lineage (NCBI taxonomy): Eukaryota > Metazoa > Chordata > Actinopteri > Pleuronectiformes > Paralichthyidae > Paralichthys > Paralichthys olivaceus. Next base: position 22,566,095 of record NC_091108.1, on the reverse strand, counting down.
AATTTTTATAAATCTCTAAAGTTTGTCTGATGTATCACCAGCTTTTCATTTTTGAAACTAAATGAGAAATGTTAAGATATCACTTAGTTTCTGCAAACTGCTGATTTGTTACTTTGCAACTACACTAAATTGAAAACTTGACAGAGAATAAGCTTGATGATGAAAATATAAGTAAGCTGCAATTTTGCTGCATGCACACAAATGAGTAAACAAATCACTATTTGTGTGATCTAAACTTCCTATAAGCCAATTTTCAAGATGTTAACTAATGCATCCCTTTATATTCAATTCAATTTTATTTGTATAGAAGGTCAAGATATATCCGTATAGGTGAAGCTGTGTCTTACTCTGACTCATTCTTTGCTCCTGGAAACTGATAAAATCCACTGCCACCACCAGTGTGCTCACATCCACCTGTCTGGGGAAAAAAACTCACTGATCCACTCACATCCAGAACTGTCTCTTCCAATGAAGACCTTTCATCTTTATCTCCAGTATAAGATATTTTCTCTTTAAACAATTAAACCAAATTCTACGTAAGCAAAGGTTCAAATCATAAAGAGCAAGAGAAATCCCTGTGTTTCAGTCAGAGATTACATTGAGCAGCGCTGAATGCAAAAACAAGTAAATGGCAAAAACCGGAGAACACCACAGCTCCCTCACCTTTGGTCTGGGTTATGTCTAATGCAACGTGTAAAGTGAAAAGTGTATGACCTGTGTGTCCCTGACTTCCTGCCAACAGAAAAGCTTTGGAGTATTGTAAAGCAGGAGGTAGATCAACAAACCCCTCCACCAAAGAGTAGCTGAGAAGAAGCAGATTTATCCAGGATCCATAATAAATATGGTAATAATGGTGAATAATTTTCTACACTAATTCTTTTTGTGAAACAATAATGTAGGCTGGTACTGTCAACAATCTTGTCCATAAGGAACAATTTGAGATGAATGACACAAACAACACATTGCAATCTAATTTAAAAATTAACAATAATCTACTCTTAAAAAAATGAAGCTCATGTGTTCTGTTCTCACATTTCTGCCCCACATTAGGTTCTTCTCATCATACATCATCTCAGGTCAACAAACGAGGTTAAACTCGTGAACCCTGAAATAAGCATAAACTAGCATGAATTAGTTGAAAGACAGCTATACACACTACACTGACTGAAGGTCCCAGTATGGGACTACAGTAAATGCAGTCTGTGTAGCCCAGGACAGGTCAAGAGAGAGATATTTTGTCCAGGGATAACGCTCAACTGAGGAGCCTAAGATTATGTGCTCTGGGTTTGGTGCAGCAGGAAGTTTAGCAATCACTGTTGTAGAGCTGTGTCCTGCAGAATGATAATTAGTGACCAGTGGCCACTCGCTCCTTAATATAATCTTGTATCAGTCATGGATTTGTGTCTACACTCAATATACTGTATATATAGTACATATACTGTAGATACAAATATCCAGTACACACTGATCAGACTAATCAATGTACAGTGTCTTTTTTCACTGACAATACATATTACATCATTAATGTCAAAATTAAAGGTCCAGTGTGTAAGATTTAGGTGTAAGGGAACTATTAGCAGAAATATAATGTGGAATAATCCTCATGATGTTTTCACTAATTAATTTCATCTAAATTGTATGAAT